>NW_020450963.1:280197-462745 GCF_003343035.1 Apteryx rowi
TGTTGTCCTTGACATCTCCTATGAAGAAAGGCTGAGAGAGCTGGGCCTGTTTAGCCTGGAGAAGAGAAGGCTGAGAGGAGATCTTATCAATGTGTACAAGTATCTGAAGGGAGGGTGTCAAGAGGATGGGACCAGACTCTTTTCAGTGGTGCCGAGCGACAGGACGCGAGGCAACGGGCACAAACTGAAACACAGGAAGTTCCATCTGAACATGAGGAAAAACCCTTTTTACTGTGAGGGTGACAGAGCACTGGAACAGGTTGCCCAGAGAGGTTGCGGAGTCTCCTTCTCTGGAGATATTCAAAACACACCTGGACGCGATCCTGTACAACGTGCTCTAGGTGACCCCGCTTGAGCAGGGGGGTTGGACTAGATGATCTCCAGAGGTCCCTTCCAACCTCAACCATTCTGTGATTCTGTGTGATCCACAACAGAAAAAATACAAACCCAGAAGAGCAAGCCTTTTCATTTATTTTTTTTCTGATAAGTTGTAATTAGAGATATATGCCAAACTTTCAACTGTAGCCTTTAAAATGAGAAGTATATACTGAGACCAGATATAAAGTATCATTTTTTCAGCTATAGCTTCTAAAGTACTGTGAGAGTAGTTTGCATTATGTAATCATCATTCCACAGAAATATATTGAATTCTTCTGGACCAGCAAATGCCAGCTATTTCCCTGTGTTGATATACCCTGTTATCCTTGGCACTACTACCTGCACCCTTTGCAAGAAAGTCTGTTGATTATATCTCCATACCAAAACACAAAAAAGTTTAGGTGCAAGTGGGATTTAGAAGATTGTGCCAGTGGTGCTGTGTGGCAGATGCAGGAATGAGGAGAGAAGCTAAGAAGAAATGTGCAGTGGTAGAGGGTTGGCAGCAACTTGTAACTATGCAGCTCAAGCTCCCTCATCCGTACCAGGGGCAGAGGAGCAAATATTAATTGGGAAGAAATTTCAGGGTATTTTTATCTTGGTTCCATATTCATTTTGACATTAGATTTTGACTCCTTTGGATGCAAATTGTTTAGGCTGATGCCGAACAGGACTTGAAATGCGTGCTAACCCTGTTGGTTTTGGTGACGGAGTACGCTGTTAGCATATACTTATGCAAAACCATGCTGGAAGGGGCCTCAAGAGGGGCTCTCCCCACCCAGGCAGAGCAACTGTAACTTTGCCATTTGTTAAGAGATGTCTTACAAACATGTTCTTAAAGAACTCCAACTTGCCCAGCGATCTATTCCAGTACTTCACTATCTTTCCAATATAACTCTTTCCCTATGCTTTCCATACTTTGAAACAAAACACACTGTTTCTTGTCCTGCAGTAGACACCACAGGGAACAGGCAGGTCCCCTTTGCAGCAGCAAATGAGCTGGAAAACTGTTTTCACATCCCCCTTTCTATAGTAACTCTTTCATCACTTACTGAATTTTTGAGAACTTTGGTAACTCTCTCCTCTGGTTTCTTTCTCAGTCTACATCATTTTGGAGCTGTTGCACTCAAACCTAGATACAATATTCCAGCTGAGGTCTTGCAAACATCCAGTGGATTACTTTACATAACTTGCTGATTATCCAACCTAAGATGAGATTTGCCTCTTTTTGCAAAAGTATGGCAATACTGACTCAAGGTCACCTGTGATCACCTGTACCTCCAAAACCTTTTTCTGTGAACTGCAACTTAGAAACCTGTTTCCTTATTCATTCAGACATCAGACAAGTTTTTTTCTACTTCCCATGGAGCCACAAAGAAATCCAATTTTTAAATGGGATTTGAGGGGGATCATTGGATGCCTAGGATGAGGCTGTCCTCCATTCACTAATGAAGTAAAAGCTTTAAATTGAAGTCCTGTCATAAAAATGAAAAAATAATTTAATGAAATGTTTGTTAGATGCTATAGTAATAATTCCTGTGATTTTTATATGTTCTTACACATCCACAGAATGCATAAACATCCTAGCTGTGCTTATGGTGTTTCCTTTTCACACTTAAAATGCATGAGTCTCTGCTACAAGAACAATGTTGCTGTGCTATGTAAGATCCAGTCACAGATGGTGGGATCCTTCTCATGCAATAGCTTTTTAATAATTTCAGTATGTAGTAGTCTAGGTTCTCTCTATAAACTATAGAGACATATATGGACAGTTAAGTACCTTGGGATGGAAAGAATCTCTTTCTTTCCATTAACTGTGGAGGACATGTGATCAACTAGCTTAGAGGAGATGCTTCACTTTTAGAAGGCTAAAGCTAAGTAAGGTAACACACCAGATATGTTTGCCTATAAAGACAGGGAAGTGGAGCTAAGAAGGTGGGGTAACTTAAAGGTGCAAATCTGGATTTCTGCAAAAATATTTAGACAGTCTATGTACAATTTCAAGAAAGTAAATGAGGCTCTGATCCTCTAATACACATATATACACATATATAAAAATATAAATAAATATGTGTGTGTGTGTGTGTGTGTGTGTGCTGCTAATCAGAACACTTTCCTGCTGCCTGTTTCTTGATAGATTTCTCAGCCCTGAATTAGACTTTTCCATATCTACTCTGTCAGTACAAGAGCTTTCCTCTATGTGTCAGTGACAACCATGTCAGCTCCATCTGCACCACAGAAGAACCACACTTTAGTGCATAGGTGTGAAATAGATTTGTTGCCACACTGTTTTATTGCATGACAATTCATTTTGTGAATTTGTTGATGTGATATGCCCACTTGAGAATGCGTGGAACACAACCGAAAAACATAAAGTCACCTGGCTATACTTTCAACTGCAGCAAATCAGTGTATTACCTTTGAGTCAACAGAGCTTGCCAGTTAATGCAAGCTGAGGGCCTGATTAACAGGACTCCTTGAGATGAAGGAGAGCACGTGGCCATTCTATGGTTACTAACTATGGTTAAATATCAGCTAAATATCTGTTTAAGTACAGACTTTTTCAAGGAAAAAATACTGTCCTATTTTTTTTAAATTTATATGTATGGATTAAATCTATGTGTTTTCCTTCCCTGCTTCACAGCTGAAGTGAGAATGACAAGAAAGAAACCAACTGAGAAAAAAGAGAAGAAAAGATTAAAAATGGAAAGGACAAAACTTTAGCTGGTCCTTCAGCATATTTAAACAGCTCTCACACTAGTTTCAAATGAATGAAAGAGATCACTTTAAACAAATAGCTATTTTGATTTTTTTTAAGGCTTGTTACCATTTGTAAGCGCTCAGTGTATCTATATAAAAAAGTCAGGGAAAGAGTGAAAAGCAGGAGGATTTAAGAGAAAAGATAAAGCCAGGGAAAGAGAGAGCGATGCCCCTTGGAGAGAAGGGGACGTTGGAGAATACATTTTGGAATGCAAGGGAAACCTGAACACAAGTGTTAGAGCAGTACAGAGGTGAAGTGGGAAACTTGGTGAGCAGCTGGGAGAGAACAGAGCCAGAAGGAGTGCCAGTGAGCAGGAAGGAATAGTTCACTGTCTCTTATGCTGAGGCAGAGGAGGACAAAATTAAACAGAAGACAACTAAACTGTGAGCCAGGAGATTTGGGAGTTTTAGGCCATAGATATTCTGGTGACAAATATATTTGATTAAAGCAAATTATGCTTAGAGGCTAACCATTTCATGCAAGATATTTTTGTTCAGAAAATGACTTGTTTGTGAAATCCATTGCCCAATCCTCAGAACTTACAGTGCTGACTTTGAGAAAGAATTGTTTTGTGGAGAACAGGGAAAGTGGGGTAAGGAACCATATACCTCCCTCTGCCTAGGCTATTCTTGGGTCATTCGCTTCCCAGAGCACTGAATTCATTCACAAATTGGGAACATCTCCTGTTGCTACTTTCTAGCACATTTGGTAAAGTGATGAATCCCAAATTAGTACTGTGGTGTTGCTAGGTTTTGATAAATGTGCCTATAAATTCATTGCAGCAGAAGAGAAGTCCCTGCTTTATTCAGAAGGGCTGCTGCAGTCAAAGACAAAAGTACAGCTTGAAATGAAATACTTTGAATAAAATACTTTGTTAAAGTGTAATTTTCTTCATATGCAGCTAAAACAATGACCCAACTCTATTTGCAGAACAATGGTATTAGCCATTACACACCAATAATACTTAGGCTTTTAGTTAGCCCAACAAATACTTTGCTGTGTGGCTGACACATTAACACGTGTATTAGTAAGCACTTGTCCATAAGGAATTTGTCAGACTGTCATCAAAGACTAAGACAGGCAGTCCCCGTTCAGAGTAAAAACACCTGGGGATCATAGTGATCACTCTGAACAGATTTAAAGCAATAGATTAATTGACCCTAAAAATCGTTTTCCTTGTTAATGAATCTGGATTTCCCTTGGCTGCCAGAATTGTAGATGAAAGTGAAAAACATCTTTGACCTTCTCTGTCAAAGAAAATGCTTCTCTCTTTCTCTTTGTCCTATGTGTAGAAATGGGGATTTTTTTGAGTGATTTACAGGGTCTGAGAATTGCAAAGAAAAGGTGTCAATAAAATAGCATTGAGGTTCTCATTTATTCTGTTGTGTCTTGACCCATAAAGAGACATTACAGAACATTTCAAAAGTTGTCAGCTTGTATCCTTATAGTCTACCACACTTCCTGACTTTAAAGTTTGTGATGAAGCTCTACCAGTTAGTCTGTGAACACAGTATAAATACGTGAAATAAGACTGTATGGATCTTAGAAAAAGAATATTGTCTGCAGAAAGGTGATATGTGCTCAAATCTTTGGTCTGCCTCAAACTGTCTGTGCAATTTTTGGCAAGACAACTAATCTGGCTTCTATTTTCCCATCTGAAAAATATCCCTTCACAGGAAAGTCAGGACGTTTCACCAATTAGTCTCTAATTAGGAAATCACTTAGATGTGTTTCAGTTCAACCCTTTTCAGAAGAGCACTTTAAGCATGTGCTTAAATGTCTTCCTGAATTAAAACCTTAATGCTTACAAAATGCTTCATGCCGAAAGACAGAAGATGCTATGTAAGTATTCTATAGGTGAGTTAAGGTTTATCTACATGTTGGTCAGCATAAGACTGACCAACATAAGAATAAAACTGTTCACTTGACAGGGCAATTATCTTGACCAGAAATTCTAACCTCAGATTCTTCCCACACCCAATTTTTTTTATCCAAACTGGTATTTTCCTCTGATGCGACTGGATTTCAGAAATTCTGTATATGCTGACCAAATCACATTTCTTTGGCAGATTTGTGCTCTCAGACGAATCAGATTTCCACACCACTTTCAAATGTGGGTAAATTCACAGTGGGGTTTAGTCAGTGAAGCAGAAGTTCTCTATGCTAATCATAGGAGCAGAACAGTAATTTTTTCCTCTCAAAGGCCTATAGTTCTAGGTCTTCACCTAATTAAATATTACTTTCTTGATAAAACCCAACCTAGATGCAAATGTTATCAGTTAATCACAACCATTCAAGAGTAAATAGCTCTGAATACAGAGATGCAATTTGATACTTCAGCTGTAACTGAAGCTCTTCACCTTATGAACCAGTGGACTAGCTCACAGCTCCAGCAGATTATTCCTTTTGTGCCCAGACTTAAATAACGTTTACTTCCCAGCTAAGTTCCATTACCCATTTGCAACTAAATACTGAAATAGATATCACTTTGTGGTTTTGGAGTCGATATTCTCACTGAATGTAAAGTTTTCTCACCTTATAAGGAAGATAGGCCTACTTCTGATAAGGTAGACAAATATGATATCTCATAGCTTAAGTAACAACAAATATCTGGTCCTTTGAGAGTTCCCTAAGAATTTTGTCTCATTCTTTCTCTCATTTCTCTTTCTACTCCTCCCACCTACAGATTAATACTTTCTAATCCTCGTGGGTATTGTGAGGATAAATTTGTTAATGGGTATGACATGGTAAATGACACAGAAGTTAGTCTGAACGACTCTCTTATGCACATATGCCTGCACCCTTTTATTCATTCTTCTCTAGTTTTGGTTACCACTCCCACCTTAACCTTTGTTATGTTTGGAGTTGCCTTTGTGACTATAAGATCAAATATTCCTGTAAGAAGGAGAGACATAATTACAAATGACATAGTAAGGCATTTCTCTCTCTATTTCTGATTCACTGTAGACAGCCAGAGGAGAAATGAGCAAAAAAAAAAAGAAAAAAAAAGGGTGTTTACAGTTGCAGGTACTCCATTTCAGAGGGATGAGTGTCAGTGTGCCTCATCGACAGTCAGGGGAGATCAGCAACTGCCTGACAATAAACCTCAGTAGGCAGGTATTGCACCAGAACTGATTGGTTTGGCGCAAAAAGACTCTCCACAATGTTTACTGAACATTTACATGTAATTTCTTCCAGTTTCAGTTAATGGACAAATAAAATAATGGAAGTGCTTTGAAGCATTGAAATAAAGCTACACACCCAGAAACTACTGCAAAACACAACAGCCCATCTGCTTAGCAACAGCTGTCACAGTGAAAATATCAACCTTTATCTTTGCCCTCTACACTGAAACCCACTGAATAATGAATCATTTTTAAAGTTGTCTTTTCTGTGAGCCTGCTCCAAGTTCCCTGAGTGGTCACCATTAGTAGGAACTCCTGAGGTCTCATGCAATAGTACATGCACTGTCCCTGCAGTGTCGGTAGTGGTACTTTCAAGATAGACCCCCAGATGGCAAACATGTGGTTCAAAGACAGTAGTGGTGCTCCAGTACAGACAAAAATATGTCTGGGGATGTCAGCATTGTATGCCACTGGCAAGCCGTCCAAACTCCTGATGGCTTGCTCTGCCTGTCCTCCACAGGGGAGAAGTGGACTACTGGGGAGTCACTGTCATCCTCTGCCTCATCAAAATATGAGATACAGCTCTCTGCTAGGTGAAGACTTAGGTATGTGGCTTGTAGGGTCAGGAAGTTTGGCCACACCTTCCTTGGACAAAAGAGAAACAAACACAGCAAGAAGAAAAATCAAATTAATTTCTACAGGTCAGTTTTACTTCAATGATGTCTTCATACAGAGGAAAGTCATTCTAAGTAATCTATAAATGATAAAATCATTTTTGTACAAATTTGAAATAAGTATATACTTAAATATGTGTGGGTGTGTGGGTGGGTGTGTATTTGAGAGAAGAACGGATTGGGAGACTAATGTGATTTTTACTTTTTGGTTACCTGAAAACATTTAGAAACACAGTGAACAGAGCTAGATGGTCTTTGATTTTTTTTTTTTTATTTTATTTTGAACTACTGGTAAGTGCATGACACTTAAGCAGAGAATTAAATTATTTGTTTCTGCCAGGAAGAGTGAAAACCTAAAGACTGGGGAAAGAGAACATTAAACAAATGCCATGTAGTGCTTGGATCCTAGCACAGAGGATTAAAAAAAAAAAAAAAAGCAACATTTTCTCTCTTGAATTCATTGTAGAAGGATAAACACAAAATCTAACTCTTCAAAATATTAGAAAAGAACTTATGATGAAGTAATCAAAATGCTTTCTGTTTCCTAAAATATCTCGTTAGTTGATACAAATACTTAAGAACACATAGAGCTAAATCCTAGCAATATTGAAATCAATCACAATAATAATAAACACTGCTATTAAATTCAGTTTGAAATAGGCCTTCATCTATAGCTTTTTCCTCTTTTTCTTTAGCATGTGTTTTTGGGGCTGATGCAAATGACATGAAAAGCAACAATGAGTAAAATAAGCAGGACACACAGTCCTCAGTATTGTGCAGAAGGAAGGGATAAAATGGCAACTACTGTTGTGAAAATATGAACACTGTTTTATGATATCTATAAGGTTTAGGTTGGGACTCAGGAGTTCCTCGCTCTGGTTACTACTTGACCTTGAAGTAATGACTGCTCTTCAGTTTTTCTTTGCATAGATAGGTATAATAAAATAGGGTTAGGGGGAACTTATTAATGTTTATGGACATGTATTGATTACTGTCACAAAGGGCTACTAAATAGGTGTATAAGTTAATGAGTGTGAAGAGATGTGTTGGTTCATGAGAGAGCTCTGTCTGGCATGTTTTCTACATTAACAAGAGCTGTTAATCAAATAAGAGACTAGAATTTACTATAGACTTAGTCTTGTTCTCTCTGATTTCCACATGGGCTGTTCCCATGCCTACTAAAATTAGTGAAATTCTGTTCCATATTCCTGTCATCCCAGTGCTTCTGGGATCAGGCCCGGAAACAGTAAGGAATGATTCTCTGGAGAAAAGATAAATAGAATGAAACTGGGGCAGAGGAGAAGACCCAGGATGAAGTAAGAGAGAAGCGATTGCACAACTTGGGCTTCACTTTCCATGGGCCAGCAGGGTCAGCAGGGTCTGGAGCAGCCGTCCTCTGCCTGCCTGTTTTCGCAACCCCGCTCGCCTGCTGATGGGAGACACCATGAGAAACTGTGGAGCAAACCTAAATCCCCAGGCTCTCTGACCCCTCCTCACAGAATTTCTCACTAAAAGACACGAGATGCCTGTGAGCCTTCACATCACTGGCTGCTCGCTTCATGCATCATCAAAGGGCACTTAGTCATGTATGTCAACAGACAGACCACCCAACATTTTCTAGAATATTCCAGTTCCTTAATCAGACATTTTAAGTAACAAGGGGATTTCCATTATTTTATCATCCATGTTTTCTTTAATTACTCTGTCTCTTATGTGCTTTTAACACCATCCAAATAATTTAATGAAGGAAAGTTGGTGTGTATTTGAGTATTCATAACTTTTTGTGAATCTCTGTAACACAGAAATGACTGATTTTTATTAACCCTAGAAAAATTCTGTGAAAAAAAGTATATATATAAGAAAATATAACATAATCTAAAAGATACTTTCTGTCAGAAATTACAGAAAATATTTATTTTAGTGTTTTCATTAATCATTATACCTTTGAGGAAAATAACCTCACCATGTTTCAGCTGCCTGTATTACTGGAAAGTTGTTCATGCTTGTTCAGATGAAACAGTTTAAAAAGACCTCAGTTCAACTCATATTTGAACTAAATTAGTGTTCATGTAAATGAACTGTACAACTGTCTCTCATTTAATTGGTACCATTTTAGCTCAGTGGACAGTTCACTAGTTATTAGTTGATGACAGAAATATATCTCATCAATATTTTATTATAGCTCTATACAGATTGTTTCTTTCACAAATTAGAAATGCTTTGGAATAGTGCATTAAGCATCTCAGATGCTATTAGTTTGTAATGTAGCTCAGGGTGTCAGCTAACTGGTTATAACTAGATGACATGCGAGTACATGACTCACATGCTGTTAATTAAAGTTGCTAATAACACTCAAAGCTTAAATACATAACTGGCAGCTACCTGGATACTTGGTACGTATATAGCCTGCACCTGTAAATATGACTCAGACATCACATGATGCAGAGGACCATCTGCTGAGGAGAAAAACTGAATTTCAACAAAACACAAACAAATAGAACAAGGACAGAACACCAAGAGGAAAAGAATGCCTAGGTCTCAGAAAGAGGCTTTCCATTGCTCTTTCCTTTTTACTTCTGACACTTTCTCATAAAGCAAGTACTGTGTAAGGTTTATTAGCATACTAAGCAACAAATAAAAACACAGACAAACAAGAAATATAAGAAACATGAAACAGTGCAGCGTCATGGAACTATCTGTAGAAGTGCAAATTGGAGAAAAAGGCAAATTTAGGATGACTGGAAAGTATTCATTGTCTGGAAAATTTTATCCTGAGTAGAACTGTTAATTTCAATAATATTCAGTGGTTTATTGTAAAAGAGCTCATTTGAGACATAATTAGTAAGGGCCGATCTTTCATTCATTATATCCCAGATTTAATTGTAGTGCAAATTCAGGGTCTGCAAGACAAACAAAACTGCAAAGACATGAGATGACTAAAAATCAGACAGATTAAATCCTTTTGTTTAAGGTGGGTATTGTAGTGCACGTTTATACATTACAAAGTAGCTCAAGGAGAACGTATATGATTGACTAAGTACTGGAAAAATAGCAAATAGGAAAGTGTTTTTCTAAAAAAAAAATACTACTAGTTCCTAATAATGATGTGAAGATCAAATATATGTTCAAAATTAAGCAACATGCAACAACAAGTAGAAGACAGAGTCCAGCTTTTGATGTTGTACAATCAAGGTAGAACAAAAATCTCTTTACTAAATTTGGACAGTCCTAGAATAACATTTTCTGTAAAGAAATACAGTTGAGCTTTAGAGCAGATCAGTGAAAAAGTGTGATTAGGCCAGGAATTCTGAGAAAAAAATAGCCAAAGCACAAATGTGGGAGAAGATAAGGGCAAGCACAGGGAGTTATTAGATGGAGGAGCCCACTTCTTTCTCCATTCAAAGCTTCTGATGCAGACAGGAGGCTGATGCAGGAGGCAGTAGATTTAGCACTCACACATCTCTGACTGCACTAGGGTATGTTCTCACATAGATTCCTAAATCTCTGCCTGCTCTCATAGTTGAATTTTCTGTTAATGACTTCTGTGGACATAAATATTGTACCACTCATGTGAAAATGGCTGAGCCAGAGAAATGCTTCTCTTTTTGAAGGTATTAAAATCTATGTTTGGGAAAGCAGCTGTTTATTAGCATGCTTAAGTTCCATAAATGCAGAGCCTGCATTTGTTACTTTCTAGGAGGCCTACTCAACATATACGTTATACCATCTCAGGAAACAATAAAAAGTTAATTCATCAATTGAATTCTAATTTAATCAAATGATTAAGTGATATTTTTTTCTCTTTGCCTTAGATTTCAATTTAGCTTCTCTTTCTCTGGATTTATTCATTGCTTTTTTATTATTATCGTTTCTCCTAATGGCCTATTTCCTTCTGGTAGCTAGGGATTTCATCATCCCTTCAGTGCAGCTCTAGTAGTCGATACTGAATGGAGAGCCATACTGGATCCCCCAAAGCATTACTGTACTTTGGATTCTTTGGAGTTAGTCTCCTTTCCACAGTAAGGTATGAATTTGTCTCTACTCACCCAAATCAATGGGATGTTTTAAGTAGCACTAGCATACAACATGATTTCAGGAGGAATTAGGTGCTAACAGCCTTTAAAATCCATCTCAGAGAGTATACGCTCCAAATATAAAATCCATAAAATCCATAGAGAGAGTATATGTTAGATAGCTGGTGTGAATACACATGACTTCTGTTCTCAAGTGGCCCAGCCAATGTCTGCCTAGAAAAGCATTCCATTTGGGTGAAAGTAGATGAGACGACTCACCATGACTCCCGTTGTAGTCCACTGGTGTCAGAAGGAGGCAACTGTAGTTGTGCTCCTTTATGGTCAGCATGGCCCCATTTAGAGAACTGGGAAAGTCTTAGACTACTGCAATGCTACTGTCACTCTTCCCATCTCCCATGGACCTTCTGGGCACCCCATCCCTTCAGTTCTGGCAATTGGATGAGTCTCATTTGGTAAAAGAATAGCAACAAGAAGATAGCTTCTACGGTCCAACAGAAGAGTTCTCAATGGAAACTGTAAATCCTTCAACAAATTCCGAAGATAATGTGAAATACTATGTTCTTCTACAACATTATATCTGGAATATGAGAGTAAAGAGTCAGAAAACCCAGTTACTTCCTGTGTCTGAGGTAAATCAACAAATCAACTTGCTTGAAGCAAACAGAGTTGCAACAATTTATAATAGGAATTTGACTGCGATGTTAAATAACCTCACTGAGACATTTTGATTTCCTAGTCATTCCTGGTTACAGAAAATGATGACCGAAGTTATTATGTAAAAGACCTGAAAAACCCATCCATCCATAACTAGCTGACCATACAATAAGATCCCCTGTGGCCCTTTGCTGCAGAACAGGAAAGTGTTCAGCATCCTCAGGCAGGATCCTAGCTGTTTGGGCTTGAGGAAATCCTTTCTGACCAGCAGCTATTGATTCTGAAAAATGCTGTATGTGATCATAAATCTTGGTGAAGCTCAACTCAGGTCAATGGAGAAAAAATATTAACCACTCTACAGAGCTCCTCAGACTATTCCTCAGACAGGAATAAAGCAAGATATAACACATGAACTTCTCTGTAACAAAGATTTTCCTTTTGACATCTACATACCTCTCCTCTCTTTCTTTCAGAAAATTACATCCTGTGATGGGGCACACAAACCTTCCTTCTGAAATCATATCTGTAGGCTGCACATAAGATTGTCTTGAGGGTAGGAAATAGTCATTCAAAAAAGTGGATTTTTTTTTTTAAGTGGCTCTGTGTTGTTAATTGAATTAATCAATACAGTTCAAACACTGTTTGTCTTTCCTTTTTTTTTCTTGAGTTATCACCCAATAATACACTTTCAATAACAATAATATGTTGAAAAATTATCAAAAAAACTGAGGGGATTTTTACTTTGTCAAGTTTGAAACATTCAAAATACCTTATATTTGAGACATTTTAACAATTACAAAGTGGCACTAACTGTAGTATTGGTAAATGTTTCTTGTGCTCAGGTACCTTGTATTTTAAGTACCAGAAATCATGTGAGAGCTGGTGGCTGGTATCTTGTGTATCTGGAAGATCTTGTCTCCTGGGATTTCCGTACAAGGGCGGTCCAAAAATTAATTTCAAATACTTGTCACCCACGCTTTCCTCATGGCCTGCATTGTCCTAGGGAGACTGTAATGCATAAAACACCCGTACAGCCTGAGTTTCGCAGAGGGCTGAACAGATAATGAGCTGAAAACCAGATGTGTTTCCAGATACCTCATAACAGGAAGCCATTTAGCAGGGAAAAGTCATCTAAGAGATTTTTGTACTTTAATACCTTTTATGTCTCATAATAGCATGGCAAAAAGTGCTGCAGACCTCCTAAATTCCAACATATGCACTTGGTGGAAATAGTTTCCTCAACTCCTATTCCTAGTCTGAATCCAGAATTATTTTCAGATGCAGCTGTTTAATCCACTCAAATGAATCTGTTAGAATCAGCCTTATTCACTAAGCACTTTCTTAATATGGCAATTCCAAAGCAAACTATGTAATCTCATTTAACTGCGGCTAGGAAATACAGCTTCAAACCTTGATAGAAGGGTCACAGATCAAATATTTTTGCTTCAATCCTACATGATTTTCTGAATTTTGTCCCAAAGAAGTTACTGGCAATTCCTTAGCACTATTCCTTCATTTCCTGATTGGTTATAGTTAGCAAAGTCACCTATAATTTAATTGGTCTGAACTAGCATAAACAATGAAAGAGTGGCTTAGTATGAAAAATTTACAATGCAAGTAGAGGTTTCTATGGTCAAGTCCCTTTCAAGTGACCTGCTGAGCACTGTCTACAAACTAGAGCTGCCTTGTTAGTGACCTCAGAGTAAGAAATGTATATCTTTCATTAACTCCGCAGTTCATTTTTTCAAAAACATGAGTCTCTCAGATAAATCTAAATCAGTTGGGAGTTTTTTACATATATTTATTGCTTGTAAATTTGTGCCAGAGACATCCCCCGTTTCTCTGCAAGACCAGTTTCAAATCTTAGTAAGTATGTCAAGTCCTCTCTGTTATTATTACTAATGCTCTAACTATGACCAAGACAATCTTCAGATATGTAAAAATACAAGGATACTGTCCAGAGAAGAATTTCTGTGTCTAATCTGAAACATAACACAACAAAGTGATTATCACAGACAATGGTAGGCAGAGGTGAACATGGCAACTATGAGAAAACAGCAGAAGCACAAGCTGATAGCAGAGAGCTGTTTTACAAGCAGATCTATGAAGCTATTTTGTTTGTAGTACATTTCTTATTTGTTAGGAGTATTATTTTTTCTGTAAAAGGTCAGGTGTCTGAAAAAAAAGCAGATAGCACTGTAGCAGAGGTCAGTAACAGAAAGGTTGCTAAATTCTGAGCAGGATTGAAAGGTCTATCTTGAAAACTCACATACAGCCTTTGTCCTTGAAAAGTAATTGCAACTTGTCAGAAATACCAGTTGTTGCTTGATGAAGATAGAAGTTCAGCATTATTTATGGATCTACACTTCTAAAGTAAATAGATTTCCCTTAATTTGCAATTCTAAAAATGTCTTTAAACCTATTTTTAAATGACTTTTCTAAACACAAGGCAGAATTGGTCAGGTGTTTTTTGACAAAATGTATTTTTCTCAAAATGTGCTGTTTTGTTTAAACTGAATCATTAATGGAGCTGAGTAGATTTTGAAGAAGTTTTCAAAGAGGTTTCTGATATCCACAGAGGAATCTATGGTCATATCTGACTAGAGATATTCTGATCTAAATACAAAGTCTTTGACATAAGTTTTTATAAAATTGCATTTTTCAAATGTTCTCCAAATGTTTTATTTCAACCTTGCAAATTCCAAACCTCAAACTTTGCTGTGAAGTAGAACCAGCATCTTCTGCCCAGCAAAGAGGTTGACAAGAATGCACCACAGCACTCTGCAGTCCTTGTCAAATTCCTCAGCTACCTGCAGTTTTCCCAGCAACTTTTCTTTAGTCCTTAAAGAAACTTGTCTTTTATTCACTTTCCAGGTTAATACATTCAAAAACAAACTTAGTTTGTTTAAAGTTTGCACTAGTCTTTGCTGAGAGTTGGGCTGAGCAGAACAGAAACTAAACAAGAAAAAATCCAGCAGAGTTTCCCTGTAGATAATGCAAAATTTCCACATGGATTTCTATTGTTCCTGATGCTTTATAAGTAATTTTGGCACTGTAGTCATAATTTCCTATTGTTGCCATTTGGTTGTCTTTCTTTCTGTTTGCTCAATGGGAATTCTCTATATTAGCCAGTCTCACTGTAGAGTTCAGATGGGTTATGACACCCCAACTCTGAAAAACATTACAATGTGTGTCATTAAAAGCCTTACAGTAACACATGCTGTACAGATGTGTGAAGTTATGCAATACACACTGACTTTCAAATTTCAATTCATAAAAATGACCTTTCACATATAAATTAAATAACATAATTGCCAAGAATTAAAGCAAATGTGGTAAACTAAAGAATGCTATTTACATTTCTGATTGTGCATTTGGCCTTTTATATTAAGATAGCAGTAGCAACAGAGAGAGAAATATGGTTGATGAAGTTGCTTGCTCTGTGCTGGTTTTGTGCTGTGCTGATTTATAAACTAAGGCCAAAAGTCAGGCAGCCTGGTATGTACAGTTATCAGTGGGAATTTTTTAACCAAATGTCTCTAATAATGATTTTCTGGATCTTCACAGATTGTGTGAAAAGAGACTGCTTTATTCAGTTTACTCGCTCTCTCGCTCACTATTTCCGTTATTTTTAGTGCTTCCAAAGTAGCCACTGCTTTGGCTTCTTGTTCAGAGAAAATATAAAAGTCAAAGATTCAACAAGAAAGGGAACTGGGAACTTGTTCATTCCTGGAACAAGCTCCCACATATTAAAGCCAAGGCTCAAAGAGTGAGAAGATGATAAAAAAAATTAACAAATGGTATACTTCATTTATTACATAACTGAAACCTTTGGTTACTATTAAATATTTTTCCCGTCATTATGTGAGTGGCTTGATAATATTAACTTCTAGACGTCCTATTACATAATAATTATTTTTAAAAAATCAGACTAACAAAGGAGAAAAGAATAAAGAATCACAGAACCACAGAATAGTTGGGATTGGAATGGACTTCTGGCGATCATCTGGTCCAACTCTCCTGCTCAAGCAGGATCAGCTACAGCAGATTTCTCAGGGCCGTATCCAGTTAGGTTTTGAATATATCCAAGGATGGAGACTCCACAACCTCTCTGGACAACCTATTCCAGTGTTCAAACACCCTCACAGTAAAGAAGTATTGCATTAAGTGTTATATTCAAGTGGAATTTGCTGTGTTTCAGCAAAAGGCCCATTACCTCTCATCCTGTCACTGAGCACCAGTGGCCCTGTCCTCTTTACACCCTCCCATCAGATATTAATATATATTGATAAGATCCCCCATAAGCCTACTCTTTTCCAAGCTAGACAGTCCCAGCCCTCTCAGCATCTCCTCATGTGACAGATGCTCCCTTAATCATTGTTGTGACCCTTCGCTGGACTTGCTCCAGTAAACCCATTTCTTGTGCTGGGGAACCCAGCACTGGACACAGCACTCCAGATATGGCCTTACCAGTGCTGAGTAGAGGGGAAAAATCACCTCCCTTGACCTCTTGGCAATGCTCTTCCTCATACCGTCCAGGATATTGTTGGCTGCCTTTTCCATGATGGCTCATTGCTGGCTAATGGTCAGCTTGTTATCCACCAGGACCCCCAGGCCCTTCTCTGCAAAGCTGCTTTTCAGTAGCTCAGTCCCCAGCCTGTACTGGTGCATGGGGTTATTCCTCCCCAGGTGCAGAACTTGACATTTCCTTTTGTTGAACTTCATGAGGTTCCTGTCAAACCATTTCTCCAGCCTGTCAAGGTCCCTTGAAATAGCAGCACAACCTTCTGGTATATCATATGTTTTTCCTGGTTTTGTATTGTCTGTGAATTTGCTGAAGGTGTACTCTACCCCATCATCCAGGTCATGATAAGGTCTGTGAAGATGATAAACAGTATTGACCCTGGTATAAAGTCCTAGGGAACACCACTAGTGACTGGCCTCCAGCTGGACTTCACAACCCTCTGTGCCTGGCAGTTCAGCCAGTTTTCAGTCCACCTCACAGACTATTTATCTAGCCCATACTTCATCAGTTTGTCTATGAGGATATTATGGGAGACAGTGTCAAAAGCCTTATTAAAGTCCAGGTAAACAACACCCACTGCTCTCCCCTCATCCACTATGCCAGTCGTCTCATCTTAGAAAGCTATCAAGTTGGTTAAGCATGTGTTCCTCTTTGTAAATCCATGCTGACTCCTCCTGATCGCCTTCCTGGCCTTCATGTGTCTGGAAATAGCATCCAGGACTAGTTACTCGATCACCTTCCCAGGGTTTGAGGTGAGGCTAACTGGCCTGTAGTTCCCCAGATCCTCCTTCTTGCTCTTCTTAAAGATAGGGATGACATTTGCTCTCTTCTAGTCCTCAGAAACTTCTCTTGATTACCATGACCTTTCAAAGATAATCAAGAGTGGCCTCACAATGACATTGGCCAGCTTCCTCAGCACTCGGGGGTACATCCCATCAGGGCCCATGGACTTGTGTATGTCCAGTTTGTATAAGTGTTCCCTAACCATATCCTCTTCCCCTGAGGGTGAGAGGATAAATCTTCATTGCTCCAGACTTCTCCTCTGGTCTCAGGGATCTGGGATTCCTGAGAGCTGGCCTTACCTCTAAAGACTGAGGTGAAAAAGGCTTTCAGTACCTCTGCCTTTTCTGTGGCCTCCATCACCAGGGCCTCAGTCCCATTCAGCAGTGGGCCCACAAAGAAGAAAAGGAGAGAAATAAGGACTGTCAGTGACAGCTGAATGTTTTAAAACATTTTCTTCTGAGATAATCTGTGAAAGCAATTTGATTTCATTGAGTATCTGGGGAAGCTACATGACTTCTGATCTGTCATGCTGCAGAATCAATTCCTAACATAGGTGGAGGAAGTCTTACCACTGAGACACAGTGAATACACGAGAAAATGTGATGAAAGAATATTGGCAGAAAGGTAAAGGAAGGATAAGATTTAATCTACCATAACTTACACATCTAAAACTTAAACATCTAAGCCTGAACTACTTACTTTAAACTCTCTTTATAGTCAAAGAGGAAAAATAGGCAGAGACAGACTTGTCTGATCTTAAGATAGTGATCGAAAGACAGGTCAAATGTATCACCCCATTGCTTGCTTCTGACTACAAAGAAAATCTAAAATGACTAGCTTAGACTTAAATGTCTATCTTTTGGACATTTAAAGTTAGATTAGATGACTCTTAGACTAGTTAACCAACAGGTCTTTTTAATCTCTTATTTTATTTAAACTTCTTGGAGATTGTATAAGCAATAAGTGGTTATAAAGGAAAGGCACATTATCTTTTGATGAGATTTCTTCTTTTGAGATTTATCTATTCTCTAGTTACTTTAATTTTAAAGTCATACTAGGTAGTGTTTTGAGATAAAGTAATAGGTCTGTCATTACCAAGTTGAGGTTGTACCATGTCATATATGACAGCCACTAAGAGAGCTGATCTTTGTTCAGGAGTTACCTTGGCTTAGCACATTTGCATTATACCATTTGGGGCAACTTAGTTTGTGTAAATGTAGCCCTACATTCATGCTTTCAGACTATCCGGAGCTGTTTGATTGCCAAAGGAATCAGAATATCAGGGTGACTCCAGCAAGTGTTCAATGAACAGTTATCGCTTAAGTTGTTGTGCCCCGATTGCATTACTCTTTGACTAAAGCCTTTCTGTAACCTGTCCTGAAGCCCCAAAGCTATAGGTCATGAAGTGAAAATACAAGCTATATTGGGACAAATCTAACATTTAGAGCACGTACATTGCCCCATCCCTAACATAGTCACACTCCCGCTGAAGAGTCCATTGACAGAATGGTGTCTCCTATATAATTTCTGCCAGTAAGCAAAAGTTTTCACAGAAATTTCTCTTCAGAAAATACTTCTCAGCATAAAAGAGTCCAGAAAGTCATCTTCTCATATTCTTTTTATGATTGAAGAGGTGCTTTAGCATCTAAAACATCATCTATGTTTTCTAAATGTATCAGTTTTCTATGCACTTTGCCCATATGTAATTACAGGTGTTACTTCACAAGTACTACTGCAAATCTCATTATTCATCTTTGTTCTTTTTACAATAAAGGAAAGCATTAAGCTTTCCATTGGTTTTAAGAGGATTTCATAAGGTAAAATTCATCTCACCCTAGGAAACCAGAAATTGTTTCCAGACTGAAATTTTCAACCTTGCTTACTGAAAACAAAATTGTACTGTAAGCACAATCTCGTCTGTGCTGATTTGAGTCAGAGTGAACAAATTCCCAACACTGCACAACAAAATAGCTCATGGCAGTAGGCTGACATGTTATGAGTCTCCAGGCAAAGTAAGAAAAGTCTTATGACAGATCTAAAAGTTCAGTACATGGTTCAAAATATTGCTGTAAGTATAGTAAATAAGCCATTAAAGGAAATTCTGAACTTATCATTTGCTTAAACTCTTAATAAGACTTAGTAATTAATTCTTTTCTATTGCTCAGTGGCCAGAGCTACTACTGTGAGCTACTACAGTGAAAACTGAATGTGAACAGAGATAGGAATCAAGCTGACCTAAAAGAGCAAGTCTTTTGTTGTTTATGGCTTTTCTACCCCTCAGCAGATGATAGCTTTTTAAAAATAGAAGACATTCTTATAGTATCTTTTAGAATGAGTCCTCAAAGCTTTGCTCTTCTTTCCATAGCCCAATAGAGCATGGATCAATATGGTCGGCATTTTCCCATTTTTTTAGGATTTTCAGTTTTACTGGTGGATGAGGGAATGTTCTCAGGACTGTTTCACTTGTTTAGATCCTGTTGTTCTGAGAACCCATCCTGAATACGTTGCTTTTTCTCAGGATAGCTGGTTGTATGTATAGCATTCATTCCAGTAAATAACATATGAGGTCTGAGAACACAGTACGAACCTGAATCTGCATCCCCTTAAAGCCTGAAAAGAATACATTTCCCACAGCTGTTGCTCTTTGTTTAATAATGTATGTGTTTTAAGTCTGTTTTTGCACATCTCCTGATAGCTGCCTGCCAACTCACTTAGGGAAATCAGGCCAGGGTTGGTTACAAAGGTTATGAACTACGAGGAATTATTAACAACAGTCAACTGAGTCTGGAGCCTGTGATTGCTTGGCTTTCAGCCTGCGGCACGTTCCTGTGAGACAAATAGTGCTCTCCAGGAGTACAGAGAGTGACCTTCTACCTGGGATGTGAGGAAGCATGACAGATGTTCAGGTGGCATGTGTTATTTGTGACACGTGGCAGGTCTGACTGCCCTTCATCTGCCAGCAAGATGACGAGGTCTAGGAAAACAAGAGTTGAGTTTGAGGGAATAACTTTTCCCCTTTCACCCACTCATCTCCTAATCCTACTTCTCTCTCACCCTGCTATTCTGGATAAAGTAACAAAAAAGAGCCGGCATTCTTCCCCTTTTCTTCACATTGCCAAAACTTTCTAAGGTTCACTTACCCAGACATGAACCAAAATTTTCCAACATTTGCCATATTACCTCACCTTATGTCTGCTTTTCACTTTTTCAGTCTTGCAGTTCTCGTTAAGTTCTGTTTAAAGGGTGCATAGGGCTATACACTGTTGTGGTGCACTAAGATGATGCTATATTCAGCATAAAGCAGCTAGCAGCCTACAGTGACAGGGATGGTCATCTGATGCCCCAGATTTTCTTGGGGGATAAGGGAAGAGTACTCAAACACAAGTACAGCCTGAGTAGCACCAGTGCACTCCCCCAGTGCACAACCAGCTCAGAGCCCTGGACCAGTGAGAAAGGCAGGCATATCTCTTTCTCATGCACCGTCCTTCGAAGCTAATAATAACTTTGTCTGCATGAGGGAGATCAGAAAGCAGAAGCAGCCTGGCAAAGCTCTGAATTGCTGCTCTCACTGTTGCAGGTGGGAGGGGAGATGGGGAAAAAGAGAGTCACTTAACCTGGGCTCTAGCACTACCAAAATTGGACCACCTTGTCTCACTCACCTGTGCTATTAAAAAGTTGTAAAAAAAGGTACCTTTTTTCATACATGTTGAGGAGGAAATTCAACTGAGTGAAATCCATCCCATGTTGTTTATTTACTGTATTAGCTTTGGGTGTGTTCTGCCAGATTCTGCTGTCCTTTCCCACTTTTTTCAGAGAATCATTTATAGCTGCCTTTGGACCTGAGCAAATGTTTCATTCTTGCAAAAGCACTCTTGCAAAAGTACACATTATTAAGCATTGTAGAATGCTCCACACTCCAGCAGGCTTCAGCAGTACAGGCATTTATAGATGTTGCCATGGTGGCCTAGAGTGCCCTGGCCATAGGAGGTACTCTGGGAAACTTTTTACATGTTCTCACAGCAGAAATAAACTTTTTCTTATATACAAAAATCAAATTCAAATACAAATCACTAACAGATTTCCTGGCCTTGAACTAAAACATTCAGGGTTTACACCCACCCTGTACTATATAAACAAGAAAAAGATTTAAATGTCCTTTTTTTTGACTGTATTGGCCTTTAAATATGCAAGCAATCCTTGTGAGGCATGTGCCTGAATTATTTAATCTCTGCTGAGATTCCCGAATAAAGCTTCCCTTACTTTCTTTTCCCAAAGTCTGCTCCTCATCAATAACTGTTTTATATGCAGTTCTCTGTTTCTTCCATTCTTTTCGGAAGTTGCAAAATATTATTTGTGACATGCTTTGCAGGTTTGAAATGCAGTGTATCATTGTTCAAGTCTATAGAGGAAGAAGCAACATTAAATGAATGTTCATGTTGGCTGTGCACTTAAACATCAGAAAACGATAAAAATAAATGTACCTGCACAAATTTAATTTTGTTCCTTATGTATAAGCATCAAAACACTCTTTAAACACATATTCACTTCCTTTTTTCCCCCTTCTGAATTTCTGTCTCATTCTTTCAGTGTTCAATCTGGCTGGTGTAAAATGAATATGTAGGCAGTTCAGGACCTGTTTTATCTTAATTATTCCTTATTCATCATGCTCAATCCAGTCTCCAGATGCTGCTTCATTCAATGACCAATATGAGCTCTGCAGTTCATAAGAAGTACAATAATACAGGAAGACTAACCATGAAAGAAATAGTTTAGGGAGTCATACAAAAATATATTTTACGCAGAGAAATGCAGTAATATAATTTACTGTTTTTTCTAACTAAAAGAAAAAGAAGGATAGCAACATTGTAACTGCTGGCTAATGGATAAGCTTTACTGAGATAAGTTAAACAGCTGTTTAATTGGAGGGAGGCAGCATATGCTTGAAAAGTAGGAAGTTATTTCGTAGTTATGCATGCTTGATTTATTACGGGTCACAGATCATGCAGTAACATGCTCTTGAAAGGGCAAATAAATTCAGTCAGTTTTCTGTTTGCTTTCTGGCATTACAAACTGGAGAGAGAAATTTTGAATGCATCTGTACTTCTTTGGAGAGAAATTTGAATTCCATTTTATCTGCTTCTTGATGATCAGTAAAGGAGTTGGTGATGAAGACTCTTAATATTTATCTATTTTTGATAAGTCCACATTTAAGAAACAAAAAATTCTAAGGCATAGAGGAATTTTAGTTTTTCTGCATATAATATGAATCACTTGAGGATGTTACTTAAAATTTAACACGCACAGGAATTCAGAGGTATATGTTCACTTATAATATAGAAAGTAACCTTTCCCACTAATTTATTTAGAATTGTTCCCTCTAATTTATTTGGAATTGAGAGCAAATAAAAATAGATATTAGAGTAGGATTCCAGGCATACAGTGTAGCATTTGTCTCTGGATATACTTTTACATTTATCTATCTACATATGAAAGAGATGATGAAATTTGTGACGAATGGCTTTCCATTACAGTGAAGGTAGCACAGTATTCATATAATGGTAAAACAAAACAAAACAAAGCAAA
The DNA here is from genome assembly GCF_003343035.1 of Apteryx rowi. Taxonomy (NCBI): domain Eukaryota; kingdom Metazoa; phylum Chordata; class Aves; order Apterygiformes; family Apterygidae; genus Apteryx; species Apteryx rowi. The sequence continues at coordinate 302,712 of NW_020450963.1, forward strand.
ACAAAACAAAACCTAACCAACTGCCTTTTAGGAGTGTATAAGAGTGTTTGAAAAATAAAATGTTATTTGAACTATATATCTATATCTCTCTTTTGTAAAAGAAGATGAGTAGTTACTGTGAACTTCATTCAAAACCAAAGCAGACCCTTATTTGCTAAGACTCACATTATATATGGCTCATAAAGACCAATTTCTTTTTGAATAATCAGATAAAATATTTTTAAAAACCAGTGGGCTAAATCTACAAGGGGTTTTTGTCACTTGGGGCTGGATTCTGCTGTCAGATGAAAACATTTCATTTACGTATCCACTTGTTAACTGGCATCGAAGTACCTATTACAGTCAGTGGAGATCTAAGGCTCAATTAAGTTGCCCAAATATGGGCACACAAAGCCATTATACATGGCTTAGGGCATCCCACATGGCCTCCAGCTACTGCTACAGAAAGGTTTCCCTGTAGATCCTATGTCATATCTGCCAGGCTCATACAGATGTCCCAACTGTGCCAGAGCATCTGAAATGGCACCAGTCACCAACATGTGGGTGTTGGGATCAATACAGTCAGTGACTGCCAGAAAGTTGTTCAGCTGACCAAATGCTGGTGCCTATTTTAGGATGAATTGAATCATTCTGGGCAGTGAAGAACCTGCCGCATTTAAGTATCACCTAACTCTGGAGGCATCTAAATCCCTGAGTCTTTCATATATCCACCTGGTAAAGTCTAGAACTAAACCATGAGGCCACAGATAAAATGGACTGGATGTTACCTCTGCAGAAAAAGAAAAGACAGACTTCCTTTAAGAGATAAGCGCAGGATGGAATTTGCAGCTAGGGATTCGTAGCGGAGAATCCCCTTTGCCCGGAGCCAGATGCCAAACAAGCCTGGGGCATGACTCCAGCTGTAACCCTCTCCTTGGCGTTTCTTACTGCTTATGTTAAATGTCACCCTTTCCAGATCACCAGCTTTTTAGATGCCTAGTTGCTCACCTGGGCACCTAACAAAGGGTTGGAAATTCCACTAGGTAGCAGGCACCTAAGAGTAAGCACTGCAACCTCAAATCTAAGTGACCCTTCACAAAATACAGGCCATTCCTAGGACTTAGGAAATTACAATGATGTAATTATTTTATTGTGTTTGTTGACTTTCATTTGAATTTTGTTTATCCTGGGCTTCAAGCCAGGGTAATTCTGGGGGGATTCCATATTTGGGGCCAGGAGAGGAAACACTTGCCTGTTTTATATATTAAACAAAAGCAGTACAGGAGAACTGTGTGAATCTGCTGCAGGTCTGGAATATTTTACTTAATCTGAGAGAGACATATTAGTATGTAAGGATCAAATACATTGGCAAAGGTACAGTAAAGTAAATGATATATATCTTCTATCTGACACACTGCAATTTCTACATTAAAAGTTCCTATTACCATCATTAAGAAAATAAGGATCAAGTTTATATATTTTCTTCAAAGGAGACATCAGTTCACACTCAGTGTCACTATGCAGAAAGTGTTCTATGATAATAAACTGTTTATTCTAGTTGGAGATGATTGTGGTCAAGAACTTTCACCTCATATTTGGACTGTGGTCTGGGTTTAGGCACTTTCAATGAAGAATTTCTTCAGGAAGTGCTTTGTTTCCTCTCTGTGAAATTGGGATTTCTCCCTTTGCTTATCCTGAATGTAAGCAGGACTTTTTCCCCATGTGTACACAAAATTCCTAGAACAGTGAACTAGACTCCATGGTAGTACATAAATAGTAATGTTTTTCTTTAATATCTGGTAGTTGTTCTGACTATATTTTTCTAAAGGCACAGGGCTAATACAGTCTAATATTTACTTAGAGTGTTTCAGATGATCAGAACACTCAGTGAAGCACAAGAAACACTATAGTCATTAACGTCCTCTTAAAATCACCTCTCACTTTGACCCCATAATATGTCCCACACTCAGAACTATAGTGTGGTCAGACTCTCAGTACTGCACTGTACTGAGGACAGTGTACAGATCAGTACTGGTCTGAATGACCTTTTGTACAAATGGTTCAAAAGGTAGTAAATATATGGCAAGAATTTAGGCTATAGTTCCTCTTGATTCTTTTTTCTTCCTAGAAAAACAGTACATGGCTGGCCAAACCACCACAGGGCTCAAAAAAAGAAGACATTCTTTTTGAAGATTTTCCAGAGACATTATTGCTGTTAATGTGGTGTGAGTATGAGTTTTATTTGATGAAACTCCTTACTGTACAATACCAAGTACAAAACAGTACATTTAAAACAGATATTAAGATAAAATATTAAATAAATGTTGTTTTTGCTAAAATGCACAGGCACTCAAAATACGCTGAGAACATTTAATCTAAGGATTTGAAAATCTATGGATGGGATTCTGTCTTAATTTACACCTGTAAATCCACTGAATTCATAGTGATACTCTGTAAAATGGTATAACTGAGAGAAGAATCTGACCTGTTTTAGCTGATTTTTGGGACAATGTTTGTGGCCTTGAAGTCTTCAGAACATGAATACGTTCAGATTTAGATAAAAATCATAAGATGAATCCATTCCCCACTCAAGAATGTTTAACACATCCTTCTGGCAATTTCTTCAATTATTCTTTTTGTTGGCATTCACAGATGATTGGCAGATGCTTGCTTTATGCAGTTAAAGTCTCTCTGTGTGGTGGGCTTCCTTCTCTGGGCCTCTGGATCCTCATCTGTGGAAGAAAAAATTGAAATACAAAAGCTATTTGAAGGTTTTGGAAAGATACATAATATACTTGAACCATATCTTTGGGATATTTTGTGGGACTGGAGCAGGGGCTATGGTTGAGTATATTTAAATTCAAAGTGATAAATGACCATGAATATCTCTTCATATCACTTTCCTCATTAAAGATAAATAAAGGACAATTAACAAAAAGGAGAAGAAGCAAAACTCAGAGGAAACTACCTGGGATTTTATATAAAAATCTAACTGCTCCTTATACAGATTACAGCCTGAATGAAAAACACCATCTGGTTTAGAGTTCAATAAAAGAGAATAAAAGGATTATTTTAGTCTTGTGTTTTGGTTTTCGCTTTCAGGGTCACTCCATAGAAGAGAACAGAGAACAATGAAAGGAAAGATGTTCTCTAAAAAAATAGCTCCACATTTTTTCCATTTTCTATATGCGGGGCAGAGGGGGTTTCTCTGTTGTGCCCTTTTGTTTTTTGAAAAGAGAATGTGACATTATGGAAAATAAAGAGGCAGAACACAATAGTACCCATAGTACGTTCCTTATGATGGAGAGAGAATGCTCCTCTGCCTGCTCTTTAGTGGTCTGTGTCTCTCCTGATCACAGGATTTACACACACAAATGAGTAAAGGCTTTTGATAGATACCACCAAAGATCTGGGTGATCAGACAATTTTTCTCATTTCCACAACACACACACACAAAAATTCCTCAAAATGATTAATCTTATTCACCTATTTAACAAATGAAACTGGCTTAAGGTTTGAATCTGAAGTAGATCTCTGATGCTGAATACTTAGTGTCTATTTTGTAGGATCTATTGTAGCTACCAAGAGAGAAGTAGATAAGAACAGGTTTGTTCCACTGTAACCCTGGTTTCAAAACAGGAGTTAACCATTTCTACAAGAATTTGAAGTTCTGATGGCTAAGTTATTACCTAACATGAGTAACAATAGCAGAATAGGGAGCTTGAGGTGGGATTTAGCTCCCAAATGAAGACACCTAAATTTAGTTGTTCAGGTGTGAAATATGTGTCTAAACTCTCCTTGTAAAGAACAGAGATTTGGTCACTACTGTCAATGGAAACTTAAGAGTGATTCACCAAACTTAGCTGTCTAGACTGACATTTTGTGTGTCTAGATACCTAAATGCAGGTATTTTCCTTTCTGATCTGAATTCTGTCCTTAAGGTGTGATTCGACTCCAGAACATAAGCATACATTGTCATTTCTCTTGGCTCGGGTTATGCTATATGGTCTTCACCTGCCACTCTGGAAGAACATAGACTTTTGCAGGTCCTTTCTCATATCCAGCTGCCACTGAATGTCTAAATGCTAAAGTCTCAAATGGCACATGACAATATTTTCGAGCAACTTAATTAAGCCCTTCACAGATTGAAGTTAGTGAGACTTGTGCAAAATTTGAAACTTATCAAGATTAAAAAAATTGTGGATGCATCCTAGTATCAAATTGTGTTTTGAAAGCAATTTAATGATATTTTAACATTTTTTTCTATTACTACAATGTCTTACATAGATGAAGCTCAGGACTAGCTCTAGACTATGGAGCTAGACAGAATGTGATATTTCTGCCAGCCTTGTGTAACCAATCCATCCGTGGACTGATACAGTTTTTCAGTGAGGTTTGGGATTTGTTCAGTCTCCCCCTTTCCCCTCCAGTCACGTTGTTGCAAGCTTGGGTTAGCTGAAACTGGCACAATGTTCACAGCAATCTGTGACAAATATTTTGAATTGCATTTAAATATCTAATAGCTCTGATGGTCATTTTTATTATTGCTTTTCAGACATTTTCTGAGCTACTATGCAAAATCCCTCATTTTGTTTGGTACTGTCTTGTTTGTTCCCCAGCGATTTATCTGCTGTTTCCTAAGATATAGTGCTGAGTCTTCCATTGGCATTTAGTCTTTAATGACACTGTGAGCAAAACATAACAGTATAGAGTCCAGATAAGAACTCATCTGAAAATAGATATCTACTGCAGATATGGGTGGCTAGGGCAGTGTCCATCTAATGGCCATTATTTGCTTTCAGATGGTCACTAGAGATCAGTTCAACGGTGTCCCCATTGATGTCTTTCTATCCATTTAACTTTCACTACTACAAGAACAAAACTCCAAACACACATACGAAAGAGAGAAGGAAGAATGTGCTCATTGTGGTTCAACCGGGATTCACAGACACAGAAAGGATCCTCTCTATTGGCTGTTTCCTCTTGCAACTTGACTTCCGAAACAGGGCTACCCTTTTGTACAAGATACAAAAACAGAAATGCAAAAAAATCCCACCAGAAAGCATGTGACTTCCAGAACTGCCTGTAGCTTTCCTGGCACTGGATTGAGAAATATTTCTTCATCTCATGTTACATAATCATCCTTGACGCATTGTTTGTTCCAGCTCAGTGCTGTTTTCATCAGATAGGAACCACAAATCTAATGGAATATGGGGAGTGTCCTGCTGAAAGGTTTTTTTTTTTTTTAAATAAGTTTCATAATTATGAAAGTTTTTTAAAAATATGCCCTAGAACAAATACTTTTGAAACCATATTTCTTGTTACCTAATGTTCTTCAGCACAGCACACATTTCCTGTTGTTTTCCAGTAAGCATACAGTTTACAGCATCCTGAGACTCTATTTGAATAAATGCAAGAAAGAATGAGTAAATGAATGAAAGAATGTATATTTGACACAACAAACCCTTAGGACAAATTTGCTAAGAATTAATTGAATTTACTTTAGAGGAATACATATTACGTATTAATTTGTTCTGTAATGTTTCAATGGAGCACTCTAAGGGATTTATCCCAAACCAAATGAAGTCAGTGTAGATTTCCCCTTGATTTCAGTGGACCTAGGTCAAGTTCCAAAAGAATTAAACAGCTTTTTATTACTTCTTATTTTCTTTTTTTTAAATTCAAAAATAGATCATTTTATGTTAAACCGTTTCATTGGATAATCATTCCTTGAATATTGTTTTATATCATAGCCATCTTTTACAATATCTGTAAAGACAGCTCTCCAATCTTCCTATCAAACTGTGATTTTTCTCTTTCTGTTCAGGTTTCTGTAATTTTCCATTTCTCAGACATACCCTCCTGTTAAGCCTTTTTTTTCCTTAAATTGCTTGTCCACCAAAAAACTAAATGAATCCTTCTTTCTCAGAATTCCCTTCTTTTTGCCTCATGAAAGAGAATGCCATGATGCCCTTCACAGCTCACTTTCTGGTCCCACTGACTTCCCTAATGTCTGTGATCTCTGTTCAACTTTCAGCAGCTATAGCTCATCTTCTTCAGCAGCAGCTCATCTTCTTTCCCCTAGTTATGTAGTCTTCAGTCAGCGTGGCTCTGAGTTTCATTCAGAAAACTTCCCTTTACATATGCTCAAAGAACCTTCATGTACTTTCATTTAATTTTCTACTGTTGATTTCTTTATCTTCCATGTCACCATGTCACAAGCTCTACTTAATATCCCAATGCATAAGATTTGTTCCTTCCATGATAAGACTTGCACAGGACTCCATTACACATCTAGTCTAGCACTTGATCTCACTGCCTCAGAAGCACATGAAAAACCACGGTTTGCCTGAATCACAGTTTGATCACTGATTGTCCTCTTGTTTCAGGGCAGAGAGAAGCAAATTGGTCCAACTTCTAAATTATCTCAAGTTGTTTTCTCACCTTCATGTTTACTCTTTAAAAGTGAGGATATATTGAGTGAGGCTTATCAGATGTGTGCCCTGGGCCTGATTTTTGATATTTTCATTAAATAATCCTGAACAATAAAAAAGAGAATATGCGTATTAGGTCTTCAGACAAAATCAAGTTGGAAAGGGCTGAGAGGACTTTTGAGGACAGAACCAGGACTCAAAATTATTTTGACTATTTGAAAAAATGATTTGGAGAAAAAAAATGGTATCCCAGTAACAACAAGTCCAAAGTTCAACCTTTAGAAAAAAAATAATTTGTTGCACAAATACTAAATGAGGGCAATCAGATAGGTAAGAAGTTTTTTAAAAGAGGTGGTAGAAATTTTTTGAGTTACCACCTGAATTTGAATCAGCAGTCATGCTGTAGCCAGACAAAATCAGACAAGCCAGTGTGTGATCTATAAGATGTGTGAAGGTTAGCATTGGCAAGGTCTTTCTTGGAGTGCTCTGTCTAGGACTGGACAAAGTACTTCAAGAGAGGAGTGAAGCAACTGAAGGCCACCAAGAGGAGCAACAAGCATGAATAATTGTTTGGAAAGAATTACATGACTTTCAACAAGGGAACTTCAGTTAAGACAGGAAGAAAAACTTTCTAACGGTAACAGTATTGAAACACTGAAATGGCCTGTCTGGAATGAGCATGAGATCTCTGGTTTGGAAGGTCTTTCAGAACAAATTAGATAAACTACCAGGACTGCCATAGGTATAGCTGATCATCTCTTGGGCAGGGACACAGACTAAATGATCTTTTGAGATATTTTCTAGATCCATTATTTCAGTTATTTCTAGGCTTATTATGGCTTTCTTATGTAGACTTTTGTGTTGGTGAACTCAAGGCTTCATCTATGTCTTCTTGCTGCACAGTCATGTCCCATGCACCAGTGTGTGAAAGGCAATAGAACTATGTGAAACAGGGTATTCAGATCTTTCATTTGGAAAAATTAGAGAGCGCTCTAACCCATTACATATGCTCAAAAGAGAAAGTCACAGTTTTGAATTTTGCCATGCATCCCATATACCATCTGTGTAAGGAGAACATCTGAAAAGAAGAGGTAGTCTTACAATCTTCCACATGCTGTTCTTCCCGCACCTCTTTTCTTTTGCTACAAATATCCCACAGAAGACAGTAATTTTGGACCTCACGTTCCCGTAATGTCCTGCATTAAAATAAAAGATAGTCACTTTTTTCCCCATTATTTTTACTGAAAAAGTTTCCACACTTCTTAGTTCCTTTCCTTGTCTGTTTTCACATTCTAAATTTCACTAATCAAATCCCAGTTTCATGAACACATGCTAGTCTCAGTGACTTCAGAGACTGTTCATACACTGAAAGTTGAACATAGAAAATAATGTTTGCAGGAGGGGACCTTAATCAGTAAAAAGGCTTAAATGACACTCTTTAAAATATTTATTAATATTTTACATAAATATTTAACAATAGAACACATAAGGGCAAAATGCAAACCCACTGCAATAAGATAAACAGTATGATTGCCAATCTGTTTGAATGTTATATCTGTGAAGTACTCCATTGCATACTAATCTGCTATTGTTTTGCCTACAGGGAAACTCTTTTTGTTATATTTCTAAAAAAAAAAAAAGAAAAAATCTAACCGATATATTTGAGCTCTATCACAACGGACCTATCTGTATATGAGGCTTATTCATTCACCTTCATGCCAACAAGTCTGAAGTCCCCAAAAGGCTGGAATTTACCAGCCCAAGGAAATGTATATCAATTATTTACTACCTCTGGGAAAGGAAATAACTATTTTTTCCCCATCTCCACAGTAAGGGAAATAATGGTGCTTCTATTTTGACCATTTCTTAAAAATAAAAAGCCATGTCAACAAAAGAGACACATTAGGGTTCAAATTTGTACAAGCTTACAAGCTTAAGAATCTTATTTTAATCAAACAAAGGTCTCTGTCCAGAAGCACGGACACAGTTTAATCCATGAAGCAGGCCACTCACAGGCATGCACAAAGGCCTTTAGTCTACACCTCAGGTGCTAAAAGCTAGGAATTGAAGACCATACATTACTTGAAAGATACCAGTTTTAAGACGATGTTTAGCAGGTAGTGAAATCATGAAGCCACAGGTTTAAGTAGGTCAGTGACTCTTTCTTTTCTATGAAATAAATTATTCTAAGGATGGTATGACCATTCTTAATTCAATCAACTTTCCTATTTTATTATAACCATTTCCTTTATACAGCAGAATACCTGAAAGAAATAGAGCTGTTGCTTTATAGGCAATTACTATGGATATATTCAGATTAGGTGAGTACTTCTATAAAAGTTATTTATGTTTTACCAGAGTGTGACTTTTCTGAACTGCTCTTTCAGGCTGTTCTTGCATAATCGCCATTCAAGGGCAAGTTTTACGCAAAAAGTGCAACTAAGCTGGAAAGAGTGAGGATTGCAAAGGAAATCATATTGCAACTGCTGTCTTCAGAAGAAATTCTGGTTGAGTTTTGTAGGGTTTCTCTCATTGCTTTCCAGGACGGAGTGTACCAAAAACAATAGCTTCATCACCCTTGGAAAGGGTCTTCACCAGTTTACACCACCAACTGAACTTCTTTAGCAACTTATTTTGTTCCCACTTTTCAAATCTTTCAACCTGTCCCATTTTATTAAGTTACTTTATAAAACATTGAGACCAAAACTGAATAATGTTAACAAGGACTCTGCAAGTGTTTCCTAAGGAATAATTCACTACTCCTTGATATTGCCATGTTTAAACACTCAGTTACTGGCATTACTTTTTTGTTTGTTTGTTTTTTAACATAGTGGAAACCACATGATCTGTGGTTTTTTTCGCCATAGAGTCGCCTCAACACCATTGCTTTCCTGATTTTATTGTACAATCCACATGCAAGGCCATACTGGAGATGCTGCACATCAAGCAACCAAGCCTATCAAAGGTTGTACCACCAAATTTGGACACATAACTAGAGATCTAACCTCAAAATTTATGTTCTCAGATCCCTCTATTCACTGCCTAGCAATGACTGAAGTCTCTGGGCCTCAAGGTTTGTCTCGGTGGTGCAAGGCAGTTTCATGTGGAGATGCTGATGAATGAGCTCAAATGAATTCTCTCAGGTGCCAGCAGCTTTATGAGCCATAACTTAACCCAAGAAGAGCTCTGTACTAACTTTGGTAGGTCCCACTATCCAAGCTAAGTTGTTTAGAGCCCAGGTAAAACTGTGCATTATTTCTGTCACTAGCAGGGATTCACACTCATTGTCCTTTTCAAAGAGAGAGAGAGCACAGCATGTGTTCTTTGAGCTGTGTATAATGTAGAACAATGTGCAGGCAAACAATAATAAAATTAACTATATAAACTCCATTCTTTTCAGAACTCTGGAATTTCCAAGCAGGTCTAAAAAAATCATGATTCATAATGGAGTGATGCTGACTTACACACACGGAATACCTGGACACTGTGTCCTTAGGTAGGGCACAAATTCATTTCCAAAAGCCACTAAAATAGCATAACAAGGTCATTTCCACATAAATAAATGAACTAAAGGAATTCAAAGAAATAAATATAGCAGTATATTGGGGCATGATACCCACAAATACTGATGTCTTAGGATGGATATTAAACCAGACTTCAGCTATTGCAGTCCTGGTGATGAATTTAGATGCCAGAAAATTGATCACAATGACTATTAACAATATTAGCCAAAATTGCAGTCCAATTTGCCAGCTCTATTCCGTTCTTGGCAAGTACACACTGACAGTAAGGCTATGTCAGTGTTGGCACTGTTACCCATGGGAGGCAGTTAGTGGGATCAGGCACATAAATTACAATAGTCACATGTCATAATGTTCAGTTTCTGTAGGCTATTATGCTTACTTCTTTTACTGCACCAGTATGGAAGAACTGCAAGACACTGAGAAATAAGGAAGAGAGGTTATAAAGATAAATGAGTAACCAAGTGTTAACAGTCCTTATTTCTAAGCCTTGTTCACCGTGACCGACAATGAGTAGAAAGCCTGCACTGGAAGGAGATGTCTTGTGTGTCCAGCCCTGTCGCTCCCATCTTTGCGAAGGAGGTATGCATGCTGTCTGCAGGGCAACACTTGTTCTGTTCAAAAAATACTTTTTTCCTCTGGGGAGAGTCATGTGCAGCCTTGAAGCAGAGTCAGAAAATCAAGTCAGCTGTCTGATATTAGAACAAACTAGATAGGAGGCCTGAAAAGTGGGCCAGTTTTATTTGCTCAGCTGACAGCATGATAGGAGTTGCTGTTCAAAGGAGCCATTGGATGATAAAAAAAGGTCCTAAACATTCCCTGCCAAATCCTCGTATCAGGTTGCCATGAGTTCACATCAGGTCACTACAGGATTCCTTTCATCTCATAACACTGACTGCATTAGTTTCCATGACCTATCTGAAACAGCAGCATATATGGAAAAACCCTAAATTTAGATGTATGACTAATCTGCTTTTGTTTTCCCTTTCTCGGATCTTCTTTCACATACAAAGTGAAAGTTCAGCTTTGCTGCAAAACATCTTTTTGCTTGTTATATTTGCAGAATATTGGCCTTATATCTGGTGTTCTTTGTGCATATTGACACTAATTGGTAGTAGCAGGGCTGTGACACTGCAGTAAGTTTTCCCACAGTACAGGCAAAGCCACTGCAGGTTAGGCTTCCAGCCAAGACAGTTAATGCTTCCCTTTGCATTCCTCTCAGCTCCCCAGAGAAAAGCTATTTTATGGACACCTGGCAGTTAAAGGTCCAGGACATTATTGCCCCTGTTGCTGCTGTTAAAAAGCTTACCTAGAAATGGTGTCACTGCACAGTCCTATTTCAGAAGCAGTAGCTCATGAAGGGAAAAGGATCTGAAAAGCTTCAGCTACACAATTTGTCATTAAAGCTTCAAGTTAATTTAATTAAAAGTGTAATCAACCATTTAAAAAGAATAATCAACCATTTAAAAAGAATGACAGCAAATATTCTGCTTGACCCAAGACTGATAAGACCTACTAATGAGATGAATAGAATATATTCTCTTGTGTGCAGATAGCAACTCCATACACCATCAGTTGAATATATGAAAAACTTCTGCCTTCTTCTGTCCCTGCCTGTTCCAAAGCAATCAAAGGGAAGTGAGAATAAATGAGTACCTGAATCATATAGCTATTAATGAACTTTGTGGGCCTGATTTCATGTGATTGAGCTTGCTTATTAATCACTACCCTATGTATATGGATTTGCATGAGTGTCCTCAGAGCAACTCTAGTGGAAAAAAAGTCTGAAAGCATAAACATTAAGTCATGTGATGCCTTTTTATTTCTATTTTCCCATATTTCAGATCAAAATTTTGGAATGCAAAATCTGACCTACTTCTTTTCTGACTGACCTGAAAAAGCTTTTACATACACAAAACAGACTATTTTCTTCCAGACAATCAATCCCTGGATAAGTTCCCAAATATAAGCACAGAGATTCCTGAGATTATAACATAAATATTGACATAACAGAATTAATCTGGAGAGAAAGGTATCAGAAGGGTCCACATTCAAAGGTCAGTCTTACTTTTAATCATCCTAAAACATATCACTCCCCAAAAAGACATTATTAGAGAACTGAAAAATCTGTTCCAGGTTCTACACCTGATCAGTGGGGAAGGTGATCTTTCCTCTTTCCTGTTTTTTAGACCCAAGGCTACCCCATTTCAGCACCAATATGAACAGCAGCAGAAATTAGGGCAAGTCAGAAATATGTCTAATAAAAGACATAAAAGACCTAGAACATATCGGAGATGACACTGAGACCTAATAAAAAAACAAAAACAAAAACAAACAAACAAACAAAAAAACAAGCAATAGAGCAACAGACTCTAAGTCTTTGCAAGCCTCCCTGTTGGACTTTTAAACCTCTCAGGTGCCAAGGGCTCTTCCCTGTGCCTGTACAGAACTGCCCCAGCCTGAGCAGCACAGTCACTAATGTCCCCTTAAGCACTGCTAGAATATAACTACTAGTCACAATTTTGCCTAAATTTCCTGAGGGACTCAATCCAGTAAATGGGCTTCAAACATGCTCATACTGACTTCTGTCAGTAAAATGCAGGAAACACAGCTGTAAGCAACATCTCTTTGAAACAGTCAGTGTTGGATCCCCCCTTACACACACACCCACGCACATACACACACAAACTCCCGATTTCTCTTTTCTAAAAGGCTGCCAAGTGACCGGAGCATTCAACTGCAGATTTAAGCCCAACTCTTTCCTCAGGCAGGCAAGGAGTTATTTGTCCAGTTTTTCATTTTAGCTGTGACAGTTCATTCCACGGTATGTGAGGCCTTGGGGAGGGACAAGAACCCCAGGCATCCTCCCTCCCAGATGGACACTTAGATCCAGTTTCACCCTTTTATTTACCAGCACCACTAAGTCCTGCACTCCCACATGAGAGGTAAGAAATATCTTCCTCCTGCTATTGCTCATGGTTAAGATTGTCCTGGTAGAAGGGAGATGTAGATCTGGATCCCTCATGCAAAGAAAGACCAGAATACTGGGGCTGTACATTACACAAAATGAACTCAAGCATGGTGCTGCTGGCAACCCACACTGCTTGCCTGGGAGCATAGTCTGGCTGGCTTCCTGGCAAACAGCACTTATGCATGGATATGGCTCAGGGCACTCACCTGCTACGCAGTTTAGACAAGACCATGTTTGCCTGCATCCTCAGTCTCATACTACAAAGACATTGTTCTGGTAAGCTGCAACACTACTCACATTGACTGAGGAACTTTCAGTGGGAAAAAACAAACATTAAGATAAAATCCAGTTAGGTCTTTAGGAATACCATTGTGGGCCAAAGAGAGTCTCAGAGGAAAGTGATACGTTGTGTGGACATGATCAGTCTGTGCCAGTTAGCCTCAGAACCAGAGAACGGTCCCTTGCCCTGTTTTGCTTTGCAGTGTAGACATGGCTGAAGTCTCCCAATCCCAAATGAGTGCTGTGACCACGCATCTATCACTAGAAAGTGAACACCATGTACATCAGCTATATCTCTTTATAAGAGCAATTCCTGCCTGGTTCTTTGAAAGAACAACCGTCATGGTGCCCACTATCCAGAAAGGATGTGATAGGAACAGACAGTCGTGACTTCCTGCACCTCCAGATGAGGCGCCCAGACTCTGAGGAGGGATCAGCTTTCTCCATTTGCTAAGCATAAGCAAATCCCACTTTAGTATGAACTTTATTCTGAGTTGCCTAACTTGTCTTCTGTCTTTGATCCAGAGCCTCAGTGCCCATAAAAGGGTCTTGGTCCTATTCCTAGCCTGACCACTAAAATGCTAGTTGCTCTAGTGTCTAAGGTCAATGCAATGAAGTCTTTTATTGTGTCTCTCCCTTGGAGACAATGGAAGGATACAGATCACTAGGACAGTTCAGCAACTCACTGGTTTCACCAGCCTTCAGGCTGCTCTAAGCTTTGCTGACATCTGGCAGCCACTTAGAATTGAGTATGCAGGTGTTAAACTAGGAGGTTATAGTGGGCTGACAACCCCACATCAACCCCCAGCAATCCAAAAACCTCCATGCCCATGAGTGGGAGAGGGGACTTGTGGATGACTAAGGTATGTATCTTCTAACTGGAGATTCCTTTTCAGCAGGAAAACACTCAACTTCCCAGGGAGTTAATTTTTACAACTCCTGTGAGCAGCCAGAGTGATGGTTTTCTCTGTCTTATACTGAGGGTTAATTACTTCTGCTTTGCAAATACCCCCTACATTTTATTTGTGACTTTTAGTTGTTGTTGTTTTAGCTGTCTTGCCCTTATCCCTTTTATCACCGCTGCTTTTGCTGAAAAAAATATTGTTCCTCCTAACATTTTGATACTGATTTATTTATACCATCCCAGTGTCTGGGAAATGTTTAAGGCATTTAGGTACTGCAGAATTTCCATAAGGCATGTGTCTGTTATGTATATCTCATGCCATCCCCTCTTCATATCTTGGTACTGGATTATGGCAGTGTTACGTCCCCCGTGTTGTCTTACCTGCCCAGTTGTGAAACAGATACCTGGAGGTGTGGGAGCGAGGAGATGCGATGCTACACACTGCTTACTGAAGGACAGAGGAGAGGGGAAAACTAGTGGGTTAATCCAGAGTACTTGGAGTCATCATCTACCTGATCCTTGCGAAAGCTTGAGGGATATTCTTATTTGGAGAAAAGGGGAAATACAGTCAAATTCAGGATCTGGCCTTTTTCACAGGTATGTATTGATGGGCAGGTGTAAACACAAGCTCTTCTGCCTTCACATTTGCCTGCACATTCTGGAAGATATCCACACTTCTACACTTCTATCTCCTTCAAAGATTACATTCTTCAGCAGAGGACTCCAAGAGGAAGAGTTAAATTCACCGTTACCTTGGTGTCATTCAAAGTATGATTGTCTTTCTGGGTCACAGTGGAACATTCTCTTTGCCATTTCTCAGGAAATGTTATTATAATAGACTATACTTCCTTGGCACTAGATGGAAAGATAAAAGCAACAAGCAATAGAGTAATATGCTCTTGGTACTCAGATTTTAATTCAGTAAAGCATGTCAAAGTGGGATCCATCACTTAAGATATAAACATCTTTCATTTTTGTGGACATATCTGTTTTTTATTACGTTTAACCTTTTTTGAGTGTGAACTTTCTCCCAAACTAGCTGCTGATGAGTGTTTGGAGAGGTCAGATTTTACTGAGCTACTCTAAGGAAAACATGCCCCCCAAAAGAAAAATAAGCATGACAAGATCCTTGATATTGAACATTTATTTATTTATTTTCGATTTGGCATGAAACAGTGTGATGGTGAAAAGAAACCAGAGAGTTCAGCAACAAGATGGTATAAAACTGGGAAATTTGGGAACAGAATGAGCTCTCATATATTTGTATTTGCCTTTAAGGCTTTTTAATTTGCAGGGAGATTACTTCCTTCTCAATCCAATGCAGCAAAGCACTTATTAGTGGCTGACAGCCAGCAGCCAGAATTGTCTAAAGATTTTTAAGTACTTGGCATAATGTTTTTCAGACTTTTAATTTTACATTTAAAAAATTACATTTTCAAGTAGAAAACATTATTTAGAAATATGTGCTAATATCTAGTAAATAATTTCAGCTAGTAAAAATGTTCTTTTTCTTTTAAAGCTAGAACATTTTATTTCAATATTTTTTGAAAGCTATGATTCTATTTTTCATTTGGAAATGTTTCATTTTGAGACTGAAATGTTCAAAAAGAAGAGTAAAAAAAACCCCTAAAATGATATAAAATATTTAATTGACTTGAAACCATGTTCTTGTTGCTGCTATCAATTACAGATGTACATTAAGGATGTTCTGCAGGGTAAAGGACTGAACTTCAATCAGGATGTCCCCTCCCGGTCAGTCATATTGCTAGTGGGCTGCAGAAAAGAAATACAAGAAGTGGGGAGTTCTTAGTCATAACTGTTTTGACGTAGGAGTATTTTTTTTTAATTTGTGAAAGTAAGATGAAATAAACAGTCTATTTAACAGTTCATTCTTGTTTGCTATCACAAATGGCAATTGCATTTGACTAACCAGCAGTTTCTCCCATCAATACTCAGACTGAAAGCACCAGCAAAGGAAAAAATAAGAAAATATGAATCAGGAGAGCAAGCTTTGTTTACTCCAACTGATTCACAAAATAAGTTTCTTCTTTCCAGCTGTAAACTTCAAGAAGGGGATAAGTAAATAATATGCATCAATGTATCATTTATCTTGCACCTGAAATGAAAATTGGGTTTAATAGGAAAAACAAACCTACCATCTTCTGCTTAGGAAGTAAAAAACGATCCATTATAGCATAATGTTATTTGTTTGAGGATTATGAGGCAGTATAATTCTTTAACAAGATCATGTTGTGCACTGTTTATGTGGAGAACATTGCTAATTCCATTTCGTCTAGTCTCCCACACAACATAACTTGTGACAAAGTGTTGTGCTATTTTTTTTTTCTGGGGAAGTCACTTATTGGTATAAGTGACTTTAACCCTTCAAGCAATGAAAAATTTGTAAAAAAATATTGATAAACATGTGCCTTTTTCTACTGAATAAGGGAGAGTGTAGTGTCAATAATGCCGTATCATCAACTATGGGAAATTTGTGTCATCTCATGTATCTCCATTACATCAAGGTTTGTGATGAAAAATGGCATACAACTCATCCTTTCCATCAAAACACAATAGGAAAAAGGAACCTGCTCACCAATGTATACTCATTATGTGTCTCGCAACTGGAAAAACACCTGCAGAGGTTTCCAGCACAAGAAATTTTACCCTCCCTAGATGTCAACAAGAATCATTAACTGTGAGCTATTTCTTGAATACCTTTAATGATAATGCTAGAAAGGAACTCATATAGGGTTTCACATAGCCATGCCAGCAGGATGGCACTAAAATGTGTGCAGAAGCTCTAACGTGATGCAGAATGCAAGCTGCTGTATGTGAACGTGCTGCCTCATAACACTTCCTAAGGTCTGCTCGTGCTCCTGGCAAGTTCCCTTACACCACAGAAGATTTTCAGTCAGATTTGAATTGCTACATTTGTTTCTTTGGTCCTCAAAGTGAATTTAAGTCTAAATCTCCAAACTGAAAGTAAAGATGATGATGGCATATCAGTCCTAAAATGGCATGCAGGCAGGTAAGGAGTTCAGAATCAGAACTTCTGTCTGAAAAATAGTTAAAAATGGAGAGCTTTCCCTCCAGCCTTGGAAAAGTCAGACAAATGCTGCTGAAGCATTTCATCTATATAAAAGTGCCGCTGTCCATTCCAGAGTCAGGTGGCAAATACTCTCCTGTGGTTTTTTAGACATCAAATTACACACTCTACAAGTCTCAAAGATAGGTCCTCTTCAGTACAGCTGCTGACTCAGGCTGCAGAGAGATAGGGTTTCTGTTTACGGAGACAACGTAAAGCTGATGGGACTACCCAGTGACATATTGGAGTTCACATGGGGGAGGAGAGCTTGAAATGACTTTGCATGTGTTAAACTGGCGTACAGCAGAACTTAAAAATAGAAGTGCTGTGAAGCAGATGGTTTGCTTCCACCGCAGACACCATTTTGATAGGCACAACTGAGAAGTAGCTTATGATATACACATATATGTATATATACAGTCTGTGTGTGTGTGTGTGTGTGTGTGTGTGTGTGTGTTAACAAGTATTACCTTGAATATGGGCTATGATACAGCATTTATGTCTACTTCTTATATTCTTTCATGACATATACTTTATTCTAGACAGAACATGTCTTATAAGCATTGTTTCAATTTCAGCAATACACATCTTTCAAACTTTCCATTCCCCCACCGCTCCGTCACCACTGTCATGACAGACAGTGCACACACACATCAGCAGCTTGTGCAAAGCGCTTTTAGCACAGCCTTTCCTCATCATCTCAGCTTAGGGCAGCAGTTCATGAACTGGGAACAAGCCTCCAAGGAAACCCAGGGATTTTTGGGTGGAGGTGCACAGCCACAAATCTGTTGGGAGGGAGTCTGGGGTACGACTGGCAGGTGGTGGCCAGACCAGGAGGGACCTGGCTGAGCATGGATGGACCTGGCTGTGCATGCCCCTGAGGAGACCTGAGCCAGGGAAAGCGGAAGGCAGCACAGGACCAGCAGTTGCCAGAGCGGCTAAGACTGGCCAGAGGCTTGCAGCTGCTCACCACGATCACGTCTCATCCCAGGGCAGCCAAAAAGCAGCAAGTCCATTCAGCAGTCCCTTTGGGCCATAGGCCTCCTCTGCCCACCATCCTACATTCAAGCCAGGGAACGCTTTACACTCCTCCATCTTGAGGTGCCATCCTCTTTCTCCTCACTGCAACTTCTGGTTCCCCCTTGCCAGTCCCTTCCCATGGTGCCTTATGGGAGCAGAGGCAAGGAATTTGGTGGGCAGGCAATTTGGGGAAGGAGCAAAAGAGAAGTAGTTTGAGAATTGTTGGCTTGGGACAGGCCATGAAGAAAAGGAGGAGGTAGCTGACTCCCCCAGCTCCTTGCTTGCTTTGTCATAATAAAGCAGCAACAAATGACACAAAACATTAATATAAGTTATATTGATGAAAATTTGAAGCATGAAACCTGTCTTTGGTTTGTTTGGCTGGATTTACTATGTCATGCAGTGTAAGAGTAGGAGAAAAATTACTTTTTACTCAAAATTCAGATAAAGATGAAGATTCTGTGGGTGTTGCCTCAATCACATACACTTACTCCTGCGATCCAAAATGAAGTAAATGGGAAATAATTGATAGTAAAGCTCAACATAAAAATGAATTTCCTTGAAAAAAAATATTGGCAGTTAAAAAAAAAAATCATACCTGGGGCTGAAAAGCCTTCATTTAGAACAATTTCACAAAATGAAATTTTGAAAATGCTTCATTACAGGTCAATATAAGCATAAATCAAAATCATTTTGCTTAACTTTTATTCTTTTGTGGGTAAAGTTTTATATCTGTTAAGTTTTAAATAACAATCCATTTCTAAGTGAAAAAGAGTTAAAAGGTACACAGACATTTTAAAAATGTTTTTCTCTGATTTTTTTTTTCAAAATGAAATTTCATCAACATTGGCATGGTTTAACAAAGAACTGTTATTTCTGTTAAAATGGTATTTTTTGATGAAAGCCAAATTGCTAACCTTAGGAAATAAAGGCCATATCTTTCCTGGAGATCATAAATTTTCCCTATACTTAACAGTCCTAAAGATGAGAGAGCTATAAAGAGAGGAGATATCCAAATTTCTCTCTGGAAGCTGTATGTCAGGATGTCGGTGACATTGCACCACTTTGCCAGGAACCCCGTCAATGTGTCAAGCCTGTTCATTTGGTCAACTTTATATCATATCATATCATGAGGTCCTAACATTCCCTTGGGACTCTATCCACATTTACTGAACAATTGAGGTATGTCCCAAAGACAGGCAATGCACTTATTCTAGTAACGTATATACTTACCTGCTCTCCCTCCTCCATTATTGGGCTGTCTGTCAAGCAGGGAGCATCCCAGGATTTGTGTTTGCATGAGCTCATCCTGGACAATTCCTGTTTCAGAGGACCAAGGAAAAGTATTCAAGAAGAAGGTAGCTTACCTTTGAAAGAAGTGAGCAAAAAAAGCGAACACACTAATATCACAAAATCCACTGATAAGACTGGTGACTGTTAAGCTCCTTATCATGATAAAAACTCATTCCCATGTGGCAGTGCACATGTCCCTGTAAGGAGACACCATGCCTTCACACCCTGAACCCATCTTGCCGTATGTGTGGCAGCAGCTGGCTGCCTGCTGTCATGGCACTCATTGGAAGTTGCCTGAGGACGCAGGCTACACAATGAACAGGTGGCTACTTTCAAAGCGCAAAATCCTTTGAAGCAATAATGAGAACGAACAAGGAAAGCAAAAAGGTGCAGATGTGCATCTGCTCCAGGAAACTATGCTGAGAATCCAGGGTTAAAAGCAGCATTCCACAAGCACCAAAATGCGTTTCAGAAATGCTCGGTGTGCATTCTTATGGACATTCATGCATGCATCTGTACTGACGGAGCCACCTAATTGCAATTATCAGGTAGGCGAAGCTAAATAGCTTGCCAAGGTCATCCAATAAATCTTTAGGAGGCCAAGATACAGCTTTGGCTTCTGATCTTTAATTATGAACTTTCTCCAATACTGCTGTGTCTGTTCAGTAGCTGGATGACTTGTGCTTATTTCCAGTGCACAAGAAATAAAGCTATACCTTGAGATACTTATCTCAAATTTCATTCATAAAGCGTTCTTGAGAAATCACTTCTAGATATCATTAAACTCCCAATACACAGACTGCAGATGAAAGATACAAAATACCTGGATTTATTGCTTGACTTTGTTACTGACTTGAAAACAGTGACTTTTCACACTGCATCACTTCTGTGTTTTTGTTTTCCTTCTAGCCTCCGTCTTTTGAGGCTGTGCTGGTATTGCAGTTTGTAGTCTGTACATATATTTTGGGCCTAAGCTTTCAGCAAGGAGGGAATCTTCAAGCAGGAAACTTTAAAGCTGGAGGAGGCTTTCAGGACAGGAACTGAACAAGGCCTGTGACTTCACTTTATATAATCTGTGGCAACCTCATTTTAAGATACATATTATTTTATGATCTATAAAAGATGTTTGAAAAGCCAATTCAGTCCTTTGCAAGGAGAATTTGTCTACCTCCACATTAAACTATACAGGCCAGATGCTGACAGTAACTTTGCAACAGCAGCTCAGGTCAGGCTATCTAACCATTAATTTACTCAAGGTCTCTAGGAGGTCATTTCTACTATTCTCTTAAGCTCGAGCTAGACCATTTAACATTGATTTAAGTACAATTACATGAACTGCAGACATGCCTTTGGGCTGTAGTGCAGGCATACACTCAGAACATAAGCTCCCAAGAACGGAGAGCTTATCAGACCCTAGCTGTATACTGCAAGTCAGAGTAGGAAGTTGATGACAATCCTACTGCAAAATATATAAATAATAAATAACAATAAGTTGTGTGGGGAAATATTTGTTTTGAACTTGAAGACATGTCAGACTTGGGATTCCAGTTTCCTTTTTATAAGCCTTTCTCTGCTCTTCAAATTAAATATTTAAATTAAAAATAGTTACATATGTCACTTAAAATTGTCATATCACTGTTTTTTTCATAATTTTATGTAAAATACTCATAAGAAAAAAAACCATTAGAATAGAAAGGCATAAAGATATCCATGAATTTTGCTTTCTTTTCTCCATTTGCCTATATTACTTTTAACCAACATCAATTCTTTGGGGTTTTTTAGCTGAATTCTAGCACTAAAAGAAATAAAGCACTTTTATAAGAAACTGTGAAAATGGAACTGCAATGACACAGACCTGATCTGACTCTTAGAAAGAGGAAGTAAATGACTCCAAATATTCAAGAGGATATTTCATACTATTATGTAAAGCCATACAAGGAAGAAAGCTTCCACACTAGGTGCCTTATGATCACACAATACAAATAAAATCCTCATCCCATAAGTGTTAACATCTTGATTTAAAACCAGATGCAACAGACACACAGAGGGACAAACAAAACGGGATAATGATGCAGTAAGAAACCTCTGTGTTGTGGGTGATCTCAGTCCAACATCTGTTCAAACTGATGGACACAAGAGAAGTTATGTGGAGGAATGGTTGGAGGAATGGTTAAGCGAGAAAGGGCATGATCTGATTGGGATGAGCAATCCCATCTTCAGGGTAGGGGAAGGAATGTAGGCCAAGGCAAGCGATCCTTGCAGCAGCCTTGAGCACTACAAAAGAAGGTATTCACAAAACTGGTAAACAAGTCTAGACGGAACTAGGTTCCATAAATGTCAACGGAGCGTGGACAGCAACCTTGCACCAATCATATATCCGCTTTATGCGCGTGGACAGAAACTGTAGCCAATCATGTAGCTATTGCTAGCGCATGCTTATTGCTTGTCTATATATACTCTGTGTAAGCTCTAATAAAGGGAGAACGACCATACTCATATTGAGACTCCGTCGTTACTCCGGGCCCGCCTCCCACTCCGGCGTCCTCCGACAAAGTTAGGCCAGCATTTTATGGCCCCAAGGCCACTGCAATTAGCCTAAGGATAACTGCACCTGCACTAGGGCTCCTACAGAGCCAGCAAAGTGCCCATGAGTAGTTTCAAGTGGCTTCAGTGCTCCAACAGCACATTCACCTCTGTCTCTACGAGTCCTCTGGAATAAATCAGAGTGGCACCAGCCCATGCTGCCCAGAGGGTGGTGCCTGGAGCGGTATGAGAACTGGGGAATAATAAGGGGCCTTTAAACTATCTTTGGAAGCAACCCCGATCAACATTTAGCAGAGAGCTTGGATCCAGAATCCGGACCATTATCTCCATAGAAAAGCAACATAATCAATTTTAAGGAATAACATTTTATTCCGTAAATTCAATTCTTGGCATAATCTGCCAAGAGTGGTAGGAATTTGATGTTCCTCTGAGGGATGTTTTTCAGCTCGCTAAGAGTTTTGCTTTCTCTAAAGCTGTCAGATGAAAGCACAGATCCTACATAGGGATTTTAAAATATTCGCACTGTTCTTCAGTCTAAATGTTTATCCAACCATCTGCATACATGGATTGCCTATTCCAGCTACCTCTGCCTTAAAAGATCTCACTGTTCCTACTGCTAGTTCATGGCATCAGTATAGATCAGCTGACAGAGCTTGAACGAATGCTGACTCAAGCTAGAGTTAGCTGGCATAATGGGTAGCACCGTATCTCATGACTCCAGCCTTCTCACTCCAGCTACTTTTGTCCGAGCTCATAACAATTGCATAAAATGTAACCTGATGTTTGAAAGACCTATGGATTAGTAGTGTGGTAAAGGTTATGCAGGATCTGGCCAAGACATCATGCACACCTTTTGCTATTTTAACCATGGGCGGAGCATAGCTGAAAAATTCACTTTCAAGCTTCTGGTTTACTTTTAAATTTCTTGGCTATGTAGATATGCATACAAAGTATTTTCATGGTCAGAAAAATACAATGTCTCCTAAACTTAAGGACATAAAAAGAGAGGACAGTGATTACTGATCTTGTTTAATTATATGCCTACTGACCTGCATATACCTTCTTCATACTTCTTATGTGTGACTGCTTTCTCATCACAGAGAACCAGATCCTAAAAACTTGATTCACCTTTTGGGCAGCAGGTGATAGCAAATTTTAATAAACGGCTGTGGCACCCTTGAAGCAGTGCTAAAATTGTCTGTGAAAAAATGGCACACAAAGGAGAGATACGATACATTTACATTAAAAATACAATAATATTTTATTTGCTAGAGCAATAATAGATGAATTCAGCCAAACCCTACTATGGCAAACTCTCATTTTGTTTCTCCCCCATGTCCTATTCTCACAAATCATGTGGCCCTTCTGTCATCAAGGAAGAGATCTGAAAGTATCTAAAACAGAATATCATGGAGGAGAATCCTGCTTTTTGATCAAAATACACTGCATTGACCTGTTTTCTCCCTACAAATGCCCCATCTCCTTAATGCAACTACTGTCAGAGGTAATGACATACTTTGCCGTTTTATTCTCTATATTCAGAACCTCTTTAATATACTGGTTCACTATTGTTTCATCCATGGATCTCTCCTATAGCCAGTGGAAACAGAGACTAAATCAGAACACCAGGTATTCGATGTTTGCATCTAGTTTAGATCAATCCACCATTTAAAAATCTTTAAGTAGTTTTGTCCTTAATGAAAAAATATGATTTATTGCCAATCCTAACATTTCTTGTCAAAACCATGGTGAATTGAAATCCTGGAAAAAATTTAAATAGACAGAACATGACCCAGACAGGAACATAGTAAAATCCCTGTTCTTACAAAAATTGCCTTGGCTTCTTTAATGGCTTGAAATATTTGGGACTATACCTTGGCTTTTCACCACACAACTCAGCACCCCTGCCACCTGCCCAGTACTGAGCTAATGCTGACTTCAGGGGACAAATGCCATCAGCTGACTCATCACCAGTGAATCATTGTTTTACTGGGGATTTCCTTTGGATTGTCCCACTCCAAGTCATCAGAAAAAGAACATTCTACCCCTTCAATATTATAAATAAGAATTGAGGCAAAAGAGGAGAATTAAACAATGCATAGTTGCTACAGCATAATAAATCTGCCCAGTTCCTGAATTTCAATATCAGTTTTGTTAACTACAGTATTTGCTTTTGTAGCTTTGTTTTTTTGGAAAGGAACAAAGGCCTCTTAGAATATTCATTTAGTGTGACAGTTTTACAGATCACTTTAATCACTTCAGAAGTTGTCCATTTATATAAGCTACTAATCGTTCTCCCCTTAAGCAGTAACACTGTTGTCTGAGGTGTACTGTTAATCGATCTTGCTAAAGACATGAATACTTCCACTAAATGCCAATCTAGAAGAAATAATTAGATCAACAGTGGTTAAGCTGGGGGTTGGTTGCCAAGCAGAAGGAAGGCAAGAAATGAGGGTGCTGATATTAAGAACAATCAGGAATGAGTGATTTTAGTAGCAGGAAAAGTGACAGAGAGAGGCAAGATGAATGTTGTGGCCAATGCACAGTATGAGGAAAGGCAAGGGCAATGATTTGTAGCTAAAAGAAAAGGAGAAAGAAGAATAAAGGATCATTTGAATGGAACAGACATCCTGGAGTCCAAAAATCTCTCAAAGGACATACACGTCACTATGACAGGAAACAAGTATTTTCTACTGCATTTATTATTATTATAGACTGAAAATTATCTGGGGAAGGATACAGTTTACAAAATTTTATAAGATTTAACATAACCTACTTTTGCTACTCTGCAATGCAATATAGTACAGTTCAGAAGCACCTAAGTCAGAATGTATTAATGCAACAACATACCTTTGCGAAAGAGCTCTCTCTAAGGGCATTTTACTATTTCAAGCTCAGTGGATCCATTTTCTGGGCTGGCATGGTCTCTATCAGCCCAGGTTTCTCTGCATTTTGCTCTGTTGAGGAATACTAACGTGAAAATTTAAATTGGTTTTCTTTTATGTGTGACTATTAAACAAAAAGGCAAGCAAAATGATAGGTTCTTGAAGTTTTCCCCCCAAAATTATTCAATTTTGCTTGTGTAACTTTTGGCAGATATTAATACAACCAAGCATTTATACCACTGTTTGTGTTGAATGCACTATGCACCAGCAAGGTCCTAATGTGATCAATGGGACCATATGCACTTTAAGGTAATACCGAACAGAAACATCAGAATTTAAGTTCATGTTTATAATTGTTACATATTACATAACAATGCAGTATCTAGTTGATTTTCTCAAGGGAAGTGTAGTACCAAGCTAAAGGGGTTGCAAACAACCAAAGGCCTAGGGTTAGCAAATACAAATGTTTCCAGGGAGGCTAGTGAACTGGCAGGAGTCAATGATTTACCTAAGAGACAAATAATCCAAAGCAGGGATGCCCAGTGGAGTAGAGCAGCTTGGAAAGATGTTGCATTATAAAAGCAAATTGATAAATTGCTAGCAAACTGCAATTTACTATTCTATGCTAAATCCAGTGTTCCCACAAAATAATCAATGATATTATAGGTTGTGTGCAATCCGGGGGAACAGAGAGCCAATGTTGTTTTTTTTTTTTCCTACATTTAAAATAAAAGTTTTCATTTTGGTCTCTTACATTTTACTACCTCAAATACAAATGAACCCTTAATTTAATCTAACATAGCTAGTCTTTAAAAATGCAACATTTTGCCTCTTCTTTACAGCCCAAACTTGTATTTTTTCTCAATAATAAAAAACAGTAGTAAATGTACAGCCAAGCAGCAATCCCTTTCTCAAGTCATTCATAGACTCACATGGACATACTGTCAGGAACATGATTCTCAATTTGTATGAAGATCCATGGGTATCCACTTAGCACCTTTTAATGGCTGCCTCCATGAGATGTGCAAGACGGCTATGAAACTTTAGAATTAGTTACTGGTGTTCTTCATCAGTGTAGATGTATTAGAGAATTCTTTTTTTTTTTTTCATTTAATTTCTCTCTGAGATGATACCTGTATGCTACATGTCAAGAGATCATTATTATATTTTGGTAGCAAAATAGTAGATCAGGAAGCAAGATCTAAGGCCTGCTCTTCTGCTGGAAATCTTTTTAAATTAGAGAGAAATTATATTTGAAGTGATTCATAATATGGCAAGTACTGGTAATATATGTGGCAAAAGCCTTTATTTATTGAGTGTCCAGAAGGGACTGTAGATTGATTACCTGAATGTAACAATAACCAATTCAAAATATTCAGAGATATTCGAACCTTTGAAGTAGGGACACCCATTGCAAGTTTTTCTGTACAGCCTAGAGCCTAACGAGACCCTCAGCGAAACTAGGATGGCCACCCCTTAACCACACTGCTAACTTTCCTCCGTCTTGCTCCTCCCAGGTGCTCCAACCAGAACAGTTTCACTTTGGAAGAATACTGTGTCCAGCCAGAAAGGGCAATAGTGTTTGACTGTAAAGCAGCAGAAAATCTGGCCCATATGTAACTCACTTTGGATTCTGTGTATGTAAATTATGATGTTCAGGAGTGCTGGAAAAATGCTGATCCTAATCACCAACCAGTCAGAGTTAAAAACATTAGTAAGCAGTATCGGGGTTAATGCCACAGGGAGTATCCAGAGACTGCTCCGATTACTACTACATTCAAGCTCTGTTCCGAGTCAGTTACAGTTGGTGAATGTAGCTTACAGCAATGATATTATGCTTGACTAATAAAACTGAAAGTATAAGGAAAAGAAAGAGAAGTCATTTCTCATTTTTAAACCTGTTTCATAATAGCTCTCTCCTTTCTTTTCATATCAGACTCTCCAATTTTTTAAATTTTAAAGAGTTTTTCTATTTTCTAATATTCAGGTCCTATGACTACCAGCAGCCACCCTTTGAATCAGTCACGATCTGGACTTCCTTTTAAAATGTGCTTCTTAATTATGTTACTGAAACTGGTTTTCAGTTAGAGTACATTCAAACTTAGTAGCAGGGTAGTCAAATGAAAAAGTTACAGCAAGTTTGTCCAACTCACTTTCAAACAGCAGAAGTGAAGCTTCCCAAATCATATTACAATCGTCCCAAAGATTGGCCCAGTTGCTGAAACAGTGTTGAACAAGTTGCATTCACGCAGCAACACCCCCAAGGTGTGAGCTGGGACTTCTGGGAGAGACATTACCTCATACTCTATTTAGAAAAAAACCCTCTATAGCTGAAAGTGACACTTTCAGCTGTTCGGATCAGAATAGAAGCAATCATTTTAACTACACCTAGCCTGGAAAAGATATTTGAGCTCCTTATGGTCGACAAACATGGGACTACATTCTCAGTTGGTGTTGACTGACTTCAGTAGAGTTACATCAATTTATACTAGGTGAGAATTTAGCCTGAGCTTTTGTTTTCTCTTACATCAAAGTTTGACCAGAGACAAACCCCAAACCTGATCACATGGACCCAGAGCTTGTTGACATTCTGTGTAAGCGTTGTCTGTTGTGACCATTATATTGCCTAAACATGAGGCCGAGCAAGAGAGTTTGGAGTTTATTGAGTGCACTTGTTGGCAGTGTAACTGCAAAGATACGAGGCCAGTCAGCCTTTTTGTCTATAGGCAGAACAATGTGTGTCTTGCAGTCAAGCTCATGCAGTGAAATAAAGGAGAAGTGGACATGTCATGTGATCCTCTGATGCAGCAGCTGAGCTTTAGAAGATTAAGGATAAAGAAATCATGCCTTTTTTAATGTTCTGTTTCATAAGAGATCAAAAGATTATCAATTTGGCAAATAGTATAAAATCAAAGTTATTCTATGAAGATAAAAGTTGATAATAAAAGAGAGTATAAATGTCTTATTAAAACCTCAAAGAAAAAAATTTACTTGGGCAGGGCATTTCATTGTGACAACACATTACTCGGTAAAAGCCAGAATCAAATATGCAGAGCTCCTCTAGAGATCACTGCAACCATTTACTAACGGGCATTGATATACAGACTGGCTATCTATCTGGTTGGTACCAACAAGAGATTACTGTCAATCCTTCTTATCATCATTAAGATAGGTCAACAAAGCAAACTAGAAAAGCAGCAACCAGGAGTGCCTTAACACATTTTGGGGCAATGTGGCTTAGTAATTAAAGGCAGAAACTAAATAAGAGTTTAAATGGCATTTAATTCATCTGCCCACTTTGACAAGGCCACTAGAACAAGTTTCTGACTTGCCTGGCCAAGGAGTAAGAGCAGTCTGAAGTCCTTCCCCATGTACATGTAAATAGACTTGCTGACCTTGGGACCATACAACAACAGTGAGCAGGCCACTTGTGGAAATATGAAAAAGTATCAGTCAGCCCAGGGGAGGAGGGAGAAAAAGTTTACGGCTTCTGTTTTCGACCATAAGCAAAGAAGCAAGGAAAAAGCAGATATGTGTCCATCTCCTACTCTGAGAAGAATGCAACTTATGTATCCTTTCATCCTTAACCCTGTGAGCTGAGAACCATTTGCATTATGATCATAATTTTATTTATCTTTGAAGAGCATTCCAAGGTTAAAACTACTATAGAGTGTCAGACTAATAGTGCTGCTTTTTTATTATATGAAAAACTGTTCTTTTAACCATGGTGCTGTGACAACACAAAAAATTCTGTAGGTACATTTTGGAGTATATTCACATTTGAGGAATACCTTAGTCTATTTTTCATTCTTTTTTTCCAACTCTTTTGCACAGAAACGTGTGCAGGCTTGCATGTGTGTCCATGCATGCATGTATATCAGGATCTGTAAAAAACACTGGAAAGTCTGTTAATTACAGAAAGAAGGAACATATGCTATGCCATGAAAACCTAAATTGACATTTGTCAGTATTATTTAGCAAGCTGGTTTTGAACACAAAAATAACTTCAGAATCGATAAGAGCATATGATCTTAAAATCCTGCATTCAGGTTAATTCACTTCCCATGGGAATATGCTCTAATGTCACTCTTAGTCCCTTTAACTGAAAGAAGTTCCTTATACAAATTGCAGTTCAGTAGCTTTAAATGATCTCTAGACAGAGGACAAAAGCTTTGTCTCATGAAGTTTGTGGTAATGGCTGAGAGTGTTTCACTAGCACACCTTTAGGTCACTGTTCAAAGGTTTAACAGATTGTCGGACATGCTTGGGTCTTCTTGTTTTGTTCTGTGAGATATAAAATATTTCATGACTCAAGGTTCCTTGTCCTATCAGATGAGTACCAGCATTGCTCTTTATTATCTCCCCTCCAAGGAACAGTGCTCTAGGCCAACAGATACTGCTTTGAAATCCCCATGTTCAATTTCTCTCCTGTGCATGATACCTCTTGGGATAAGTAAGATAGGTTACCATAATAACTTAAATCAACTATATTTCTCCTAAATTTTGTCAATGCACTGCAGAGCAAAGTTGGGTACTGCTAGCTCTGCAGCTAGATCTTAAGATAACCTGTGAGCTTTGCTGCAGCAGAAGACTTCACTGATTTCTTCCCTATAACAGTTGGAGATTTGGATTATCTGACTGTTCTTGTGCCAGGAAGTGGCACTGCTGGCTGCTCTGCCTACCCTGGGCATAGGAACCATTGCTGAATTGCTCGCAAATACCTCCTTCGAGAGCCAGTTGGACATTCATGGTCTAGTAGCTTTCAGTCATTATGACTCACAGATCATTATCACTAGCTGGAGCTGCTGTGCAGTGTGAAGCAAAAGGATACTTCAGCATCTGGAATTTGAGAGAGCTGGAG
Organism: Apteryx rowi; assembly: GCF_003343035.1. Classification (NCBI taxonomy): domain Eukaryota; kingdom Metazoa; phylum Chordata; class Aves; order Apterygiformes; family Apterygidae; genus Apteryx; species Apteryx rowi. The sequence goes on from NW_020450963.1 coordinate 332,491, forward strand.
CCCCACAGCCCAGTCTATTACATTTTGAGGACCTCAGGCAGCCCTTGGGCCCACTGCTTTACTTGCACACTAGCTGTGTGTGCAGCCTGTGTTTCAGCTGACTTCTCTGTAACAGAGATCAACTGTTTTCTGCAGTCAGGCCAAATGAAGAATGACTACGTACCTACCAGATTTAATATGCTTCTGACCCAATTTTCTCTCCTGGGCAAAATAGTACATTGGACCCTCTCAAACACTTCAGTTGAGATGACGTAATATTACCATAGTATTTGCAGTATTCCCTAGGAATTCCCTGTAGAGTATTCCAGAAATAGCACAGCAATTCTAGCTTCTTATCAAAGAAAAAATGGAGAGGTTGGAAACCTGACCCCTATAATAGAGAACAGCAGATTGTGGTCTGCAAGCACAGAGCCATGTCACCAGCACTCAACACATAGGTGTATAACTCCTAAAGTACAAACCCTAATAGAAGATGCTAAAAAGAGAGTCTGAGGACAGCCTATTGCAGCTGCTTGCACATATTTGAAATGCTGGCTGTCACAACCTTAACCAAGCAGTCACATGCACCAGACCATGGAAAGAATGTGTGATGCCTGGGATGGAGAAGTGTCACTTTGTGTGGCTCCTTTACAGATGGTGTTTGACAGTGGTTAGCAGAACAATCTCCCTAGCTGACCCCTGAACACAAAGGTGTTCTCAAGAGATGCTGCACCCAGCCTGCCTTTCAGAGCATATTTTTTAAATGTCTAAGGTGGTTATTTAATGTTATACAGCAGATCCGAAGGCCACATGGGAATCTGGTTACAGAGACCCTGTACCCTGTACAAGCTGCCACTAAGTGGGTTCATTAATTCCCAGCAAAGGGAGCATTTTAGCCTCCAAAAGCAGCATAGTCATGTTAGCAAGGTCTTGCACCCAAGCTCATCAGTCTGGGCAGAGAGCCATGGTCATAAAATCATGGAAAATAAGACCAGAAAGGACGTCAAGAGGCCATCTACCTCATCTCTTTGCCTAAAGATAGGATCATCTTTGCCCAAATGATTCCCAACAGATATTTTTCTAACCTGTTCTTAAAAATCTCTAGTGATGGATATGCCATAATTTCCTTGAGCAATCTATCCAAGAATTTAACTGTTTCTAATGTTCTAAACTTTGCTTCAGTTTAAGCCTATTATTTCCTGTCCTAGGCATGGTAGACCTGGCGATATTTATTTTCGAGTTTATTTCTTGGTTTTCTACAGCAGTTTTTTGGAATATGACTATCTCCCATCATGTTTCCCAGGTGAAGCATCACCAGGTGCTTCAACTTTTCCTTATAGGCTAGATTCATTTAGACATCTTGTCATTATTGCTGCTCTCCTCTGGACTGTCTCCAGTTGGTCCGAGTAGCCTGCACCATTTCTGGTTTCAGAGAGAGTTCAGTGTAGACATGCTCTTAAGGGTTCTCTTAAGGAACATGTCATGGATATAGTTTCTCAGTTTTTCAGTAAGATAAGCAGAGGGGAGCTAGACAGTACTTGCCAAAAGCTGTGTACTATATACACTAGGACCATTCAATAGATCTTAACAGTTACACATCTGCGTAGAATCTCTTTTGATTAGTAGATATTTGATTATTTTTTTTTAATTTTCTTCAGCCATGCTTATGGCCATTCTGAAGATAGCTTTACATCACTGGAAATAATTCAGTTTCCATAAGTTTATGGAAAGAGAACAGTTAAGTGACTAATAATTCTTTGTTCTGAAAACACCTCATACCACATCAGATCAGAAGTGGTATTATGTGACTTATAAGCCTGAACTGGCCAAGCAAGATAACTCAGATACAGAGTATTCACAGTAAATCCCCAAATCAAAAGAATGACAGAAAAAAAAAAAAAGTATTTCTTAGAATATTTGACCAATAAACCCACACAGGACATATCACTTCCATTCTGCCTCAACAAGGCATGCAAACTGGGCTGAACTCTGTACCCTTGGGGCTGAAGAAACTCTCAGGAAAATGCCCGCTTGTGTGACAGAACCAAGCTCTTGTGTGTCAGAATCACACTTGGTTTGCTGCCTAAAAGATAAATCTCTGTGAGCATGGAAGTGGATGCTTTATTTAGCTACAAACAAATTTGCTTTATCAGAAATATTAATTAGATCAATGGATCAGAAACATGTTATATGTCAAGGTCAAATTCCTAGATTTACCTGGAGAAATGGCTGTAATTTATATTACAGCAATATCTCAATGTAGACTTACCAAAAAACTTCATGTTATTCTAACAATGTAGCCCCAATCACATGTATAACATTAAGGTCTGAGAATAATACATCTTGTCCTTAGACAAAATTCTTCCGATTCCTTTCTTATCTCAGCTTATCTCCTCTTCATTAAAGGCATAACCAAACACTCTGTGCCATGCTGTTATTTATGTTATAGTGAAAGTCTCTTAATAATTTCTTAAAGGGAATGTTATTGTACTGTTCAGTATGTACTCAGATGACTGCTTTCAGAATGAGTTTGGTCATACATTGTTATGCAATCATCTAAATATTCATAATTATATTCACTCATTTCTTATATTTGTTTCATTTCTTATTGATGATTTCTCCAAAAGTGTAAAAACATTTTGTAACAGAATTGCTAGCATCAACTTCTTTATATTACTCTTTTTCTTTTTTCAGAAAAGGAATGCACTTCAAATAAGCATATACTTAGTTTAAGGTGAAAGCTTTATTTCTTGACTTTTTCTCAGAACTATTAAGCATCTATGAAATGCACTGATTTCACTCAAAGAGATAAGTGATCCATGTTTAAATATAAATTTTATATATTTATATTTATATATATATACATATATATATATCAGGCTGTGCAGACCTTTTATTCACATACACATGTATGGATGGAGCAAAATACCATTAACAAAGAAAATATAAATATTTTATGGTGCTTCAGGATAATGTCACAGTCAAGACCACTATCAGAAAAATGGATTTGTGATAAAAAATACTTCTTATGGGGGCAATAACAAGCATGGGTAGGTGACATTTGTGCAGTGATAAGGAAGGCTTGAGGGACTTGAGCAACTATGATCCAGGGAGTAGCACGAGTCCAGTTATGTTGTATATCAGCAAGCACACAGCTCTTCAGCCGACTTTGCAGCTAAACCAAGCTTTAAGAAGTGATCTACCGTCTAGAGACCCTCTCCAAGTGGTCTGCTGTCTCTGCATATGACAAACAGTTCTGTGATCAGCTTAAATTTTGAGATTCTTGAATGGTGGTTTAATTCAGCACAGTGCTCCTAGGATTAACATCTAGTAAAGGTTTCAGCATAAATTATAAAGTTAAGTTGCCCAATACAGCACTGGTTCTCAAAATGTGGTCTGAAATCATGATGGCTTGTGAGCAGGTCCATGGAATGCTGTTAAACAGCAGGATTTACAAATGGGTTGATTAGAAGTGAGACAATAGATGCACACAGTGGCCCATGAGAAATTATGAGAGCTGGCCCAACAAGTGGAAATTACTGCCATAAGAATAAGCAAAGCTTTTCCAGAAAAACACATTTTTTCTGTACTGAGCATGTAAAACAAGAAACGCAATAGCTTTCCAAAATTCCTTCAAAGATCGGAAGCTCTTGTTTTATTGTAACAATAGCGTGGGAACAAACATTTGTTTTCTTTCTATTTTTAGAGCTACCCTAATGCTTGGGTGGGAATGGAACAATATCCGTGTGAGAGATCTGCAGTTAGTTTTGTTCCTGGGCTGACATGAGTTCAAGTTATGGTAGTCTGGATTTGAACCAAACAAAGCATCATCTTCATCTGAACAAACTCACTTCCTTTGCACCAGAATGCATCCCCCATACATACATGATTGCGATGTCTAACTATACTCTAGAAAAATAAGCAGGCAGAGAAATTGCTAGGCACGTCTTTTACAGCTAAAACAAAAATCTGCAGAAGGAGAAGTAATCTTATACTTTGAACAAAGCAATTATATAAGATGCAGTTGAAAAGAGGTCATGAATTTAACTACCTCCAAGACATTTAAAAAAAATAGTATAAAGCAAAAAAAAAAGGAATGCCAATGTTAGAACTTCATAATTGACATAGTGGGGACAAAGACCTACCTAGCCCACTACTCTGACAGTGGCCACAATGGCCGTATCTATGTTAGTGAAAAAAACGAGCTGGGGCATGCTTTTTGGCCTTGTAGACAAATGGCACAGCACAGCTTGTGTCTGTACAGCTAAATTCTCTGGACTTAGGTCTCTGCCCTGGCTCTATTTAGTTTCCTGGAATAAATGTAGCCTAATAGATCATTAAGGAAAGAATATAGGAAATAGATCAAGTAAAATGATCCTTTTTCTGATATACTCTTCCAGCTTCTGCAGTTCAGCACCTTTGGGACTTCCTGAACCAGAAGTTGCAGCAAGAAATTTGTGTTTAATAAATGCAGATGAAATCTCCCCCGTATCTTTTTCAGTTTTGTTGTGTGAAAATATAGTTTATTTTGTTTTAAACCTGTACCTCATAAATGCATTGGTTGCCTTCTCAATTCTTGTGCTAGGAGAAACACTGAATAACTCTTTTTTATTCATGTTTTACAAATTTTTTATGATTTTATGGGCTTCTTCATTTCCCCTCAATCATCTCTTTTCCAGGTTGAAGAGTGCTATCTATTTAATCTCTGCTTGTATGGAAATTGTTCCATAGCACAGTTCATCCTTGTCAATCTTGTCTGTACTTTCTCCAGTTCTATTATAGCCTTTTAGAAATGGATTAGCCAGAACCAAACTCATTGTTCAGATATGGGTGTACAGTAGATTCATACATCTATATGAATTTTTAAATTCCTCATTCTTTTCCCTGTAATTCCTACTTTAATTGTCATTTTTCTTGCAGAAGATATAACAACTGAACATCTCACAGATGTTTTCAGAGTCTTTAAGATAGCTTTCCAGAGTAGTAATAGCTAATTTAGAGCCCATCACTGTGTATGAACAGTGAAGGTTATTTTTTCTCCGTGCATGACTTTCCATTTATTGACATTGATTTCATCTGTCATTTCATAGCTCAATATCATGAGACTCTTCTGTCACTCCCCATAACCAGATTATGTTTTTACTCTCCTGATTAATTCTGTATCATTAGATAAAAAGTCATCTCAGAGCTCACCAGCTTTTCCATCACGAATTCCAGCCTTTCCTCCAGAACAGATCCTTGGAACTCTGATATTTCCTTTCTGTGAAAAATGATTATTCACACTCTTCTTTGTTTTCTCTATTTCACCAAGTAATCTGATAGAAGATTTATCCTTTTACCCCATGAAGATTCAGTTTCATTAATGTTGTTCATGTCTTTTTGAAAATCTGAGTTCGTAAGATTGAATCAACATTAGTCAAATGCTCCTTGGTTCCTTCAAAGAATTGCTGTAGTTTTGCAAAGTATGACTTTCTCTTGCCAAAGTTCTTCTGATTCTTGCCCAGTGTATAATCTTTACCTTTTTGTCTACTTATTTATTTTTTATTATAACTGCTAGCCATTTTCCTGATATGCAAGTATTGTCTGTTGGAGCAAAGAGGATCACTTCTTAACAACTGATTGTCTATTTGCCACTTCACATTATTTTGATATCAAATTATTAGGTATCAATCTCTTCTATTACCAGTTCACACTGAGACAGTCTTCAGGTTTTTACTTACAAAGAAAATCAGCAAAATAGGTACCTCTTTAATCTCCTTATAACGAACACTAATGGAAAAAATAATTCAATATTTCATCTCTAGGCCTGTTTACTAGATTCTTTGTTTAGTACAGTACTATTACACTCTCATCACCAATGATCCTCACCTTTAGCAGACTTCTTGGTCCCAAGGTGATTGAAGAAATTCTTCCCTTTTTTTTTCTTTTTGGGGAAAAATTTATATTCTATTTCTGAGGGATATATATTTTTTTCCTAATAATCCCCTGTACTCTGCTGTTCAATCACTAACTTAGGGAAGTGGAAGAGAACTGTCCTTTTACAAATGTTTTTTCATTAGTAGTACATATTCTCTGTGCTTCCAAGGTGTTGTAAGAAAGTAAGAATTTTATCCTTTTAGCTATTCCTTTTAACTAGCTTTCTTGATTTTATGTAATTTTATTCTTTAAATATAAATATTACATAGGTGTATTGAGATTGGCTTTGTATGTTTATACATAATTTACTGTTATAGTAAGTTTTTTCACACTTGCAAGGATATGAAATTTGAATATTCTATGTCCACTATTACTTAGTGGCTCTTGGGTAAATGTTATCTTGAATCAGATCCTGTGCATTAAATCCTGAATCTAGAAATGCCCCTTCTTAAGAGTTTTTTTGACTAAGGATTCCAATGTGCAGTCAGATATAATGATGTGCATAGTGATTTAAGGTTTGTTGAATATGGGTTTGAGGAGTTTTTTATTTGTAATCCAGATGCTTTAGTTCCATTTGTTTCCTGCTTGAGATGTTGGTATTCTTTCTTAGATCTTAGTTTGTCGATTCTTTAGTTCTCCATCTGTTAAATGGGAACAATGTCATGTATTCATATTAAATCAATATTATGAAGATAAATATGTTATAAATTATGAGGTATAACTGGGAGATGCAACCATAATAGAGTTCATGTAAGCACTCAGGATAAAAGGATGAAACCTTTCAAAGACATCTAGTTCATGCATACAGTCCTACACTAAACATTGTACCATAATCAGTATTAATACTTATGGAATGTATCTCTGCCTCTCTGCCAATCTTCAATATTTTAGTAACATCCAAGTTGTGTGAATATTTACCCTTATATAATGATAAACAAACTAAGAAGAGGAACAAAGAGGTAAAATATACACAACTATTTTTCCAACTTCATTAGTTTTGTTTTGTTTCTTATTATAAATCTATGACATATCCTTAGCTGCACATCTATATGGCAATTTTTAATTGACTGAATTTTTCAGCCATATTGGCAAAAGTTTGTATTGAGAAGGAAGGAGGGACCAGTAAGCCACATTAGGGAAAGAATTCCATGTGAAGTGATTATCTTCGGAGAAAGTGCAAATAGAAGATGGAAAAAATGAATGAAGAGACAATTGGATATGGCATCACTGGTGCAGAGAAAGGGGTAAGAATGACCCAATAAAAGAAAAAAAGAAAAAAATTGTCATATAAGAAAAGGATGAATTGAGTGGAGACCTCAAGTCAAGGCACTGATTAGAGGCAACAGTGAGGTGTAAACAGCTGAAAGACATAGAAAGAGTAATAGCATAGTTGAGCCAAATGGAGACCACAACGATCTTGTGCACAAGGTGAATTATGGTAAAATAGAAAAATCTCAACGCAGGCCTCACTAGTGAATAGGGCTGAAAAGCCAACAGTGACATTTCAGTGGTTCATTGCAAGAGGCAGGAAGATATATTTATAATGTATTAACAGCACTGCTTGTTGTTCTTAGAACTAACTGATACACAAATGAAGAACACAGCTGTGAAGGAAACTGTTACACTCCAGGTGATCTGACAAATTGTGAAACATATCATGATGTCATGTAAAATCTGGTATCACATATCCTAATGTATAGTGAGCAATGACACAACCTAGCAGTGTGACATATTTGATTTAGGAAAATAATTTTAAAAAATTGTTTTAGCATAAAATAAATAATTTAACAATCACAGCTTTTAAACAGGTGTGTTGGAAAATACCTATTCAAAAGCATCACCCTAAGATAGATTTTAGACAGTTCAATATTTGAATATCCTATTGCATAGGACTGGAGATAGTTTCATAATATATGTTGATTAAGTTTCTACATCTATACAAATTATTTTGCCTTGTTTTAAGGCTATAGCATGAACTTCCCATTAGTATACTATGTGCACTTTCCCATAGTATACTATGAACAGCAGGAAAAAAACACCATATAAGGAAAACAGATGTTTCTGAACCATTCTTAGCACTATTTAATAGTCTGAAACTAATATATTTATGTTTGTGATAAAAAACATGTGCTGTGTTAAGTTTATTTGGTTCTTCAACTGTTCTCACAAATTGACTTAAGATTTAGTTATGCAAAGTCTTGAATAAATTCTTGCCATAACTGCTCTATCCTACTTTCTGAAGAAACATCAGAGGCATCCATCTCACATTATTTTACACAGCTACAATGTCAACAACTTCAGCTGACCTATTTGTTTAGCTGCCTGTTATTTACAGTAGGATACATGGGCATTTTCAGAATTCATCTCATCCGAATGGAGAAGTCTAAAACAGGCCAGATGAGTCACAAGAGACATGTCTATTCCCATGAATAGACTCCAAATGGATTCTGGGTGACCATTTCAGGTGCAGATGTCTATGTGTGTAGATAACTTAGAGGAGATGAATCCCACTGAAGAAGACTGGTGGCATTAGTAGCAGAAAGAAAAGGGACATCATGAGCAATAGGAGACTGTAGAAATTAAGATGGATGTAAGTTCATGTGATGACAAGAGTTATGGAAAGGAACAAATCCAGGAAAGAAAGTTAGTGTGAAAATTCCTGAGAAGATCAAGCTGCAGATGTCAAAAGCAGAAAATGGTGGATAAAACTTAAAGTCAGGCAGTGATTACAGAAGGAAAGGGAATAAGAAGTCTATCAAAAAGCTCAAGAAAAAATGTACAGGAAAATACAAAACACAGGACAAAATGGAAAGGTGCCCTTTTGCTCAAACCAGGTAAACTAGGCATGCCTTCACTTTTACTTCTTGCAGGTAGATGATTTCTGCTTTTCTATAAGGTGTAGATTTATTGGGAAGGAGGAAGCAAAGGGAACCAACAGGGGCCAGAGCTCCTCTGCCCTGTTACCACTGCCTATTGAAATATGTGAACTCTCAGGCACAGGGTAAAGTAGCAACCGTAATATTAAGCAACTTTCCTATCAGCAATGCTACCTCTAGTCCTGCAACTTATGGTCACTCTAAAACCAGTCTCATTTATCAGATTTGCCCTAAATCTCCCTATAGTCAAAGGGAATAATTTTTCCATTTGGCTTTCTCTGTGGTCAACTACATTATTTCTGTAATAACAGTCTTCATCAAGATACTGATTTTAATCCAAATTTTCTGTCACAGTCATGCACTTCTCTGCTTATGTGGGTTTATTTCACATCCTTAACATTAATTAAATGCAGAGGAGGGGTTTTTTCCACATTAATTTTCTTTTCTCAGATTTGTTCCTTCCTTTTTTTTTCCAGTAATTGCAGTAGGATTAACTGCATTGTTAGAGTTAGAGTTCTGAATACAAATAAGAGGGCTTTTCCCTTTTTCTTCCCTGACTACATTTCTATTACTGCAATCACAAGTATTGTTAACAACATTAAAGCACACAGCAGATGTGAACCAGGCTATAGTGAGAGAATATTTTGATTCCACAAAAAGGTTCAGTGCTGAAACATAATGTTCTTGCTTCACAGCTATTACAGGGCAAACTAGCACGCACTTTTGAAAGTTAATATCTAATTTTCTAGATGCCTGCTGCCAATTTGTTTTCATTCTACTTCAATATAGTAGGCAATGAGAAGGGATTTTGCAAAGATTACTACTGGGCTCATTATTATTGCACTAGTAGTTCTGGAAAACAAAATACTAAAACTCAGCTGATGATGACACAGTTATACAACGAAACAGGCTGCTTAGAATTCATGCCTTGGAACGAGCCTCTAGAGGAGACCTCAGGCTTGCACCCTACAACTTAAATAACACTAACTTATCTTTTATGCTATATTCTTGGTTTTATTGCAAAATTGGATTTATGTTAGGAGCTGAAGGGCTACAAGGTCTTTAACCTCTCTTTTTGCTCAGTGTGTGGAATACAAACCAGGCCAGGAATGACAACTGAAAGCTACTGCCATCTGATGGCTGCAAGGTAACCACTAGCAAACAAACTGCTGGCAAGTAGTAGTAGTACAGGCAGTTACTGCCGCTGGCACAAACCAGGTCCCTTTCCAGCATGCATAACACAGGGGCAATCAGCAATTTAATGGTCGTTGCAACCAAGCTATCCTCTCAGCCTGAGCATTGCTGCCCCCAGATTTCTGACAGTCACATGCACTTTGTGTTTCACCTTCCCTCTGTCCCTGCTCCCACCCTCGACTATCATCCAGAAAACTGGTAAAATAAAGGGGACTGGCTTTTATAAGATTGTAGGAAATAGCAGTATATTTGTACTTTTAAAGTGATTTCCCTCTAGTGCTGGAGACTAATAGAGCAGCAGGTTCCCAGATGGACCTCATTTTCCTCAGAACCTTTACTGCAAAAAAGGGGAAATACTTCAGCTGGGTAGGTTGTTGGTTTGGCCCCTTCTGTTGCTAGAGTCTATTTACTAAATGTGCACCTGGAACTATATTTTGAATTCACATTGCACAAAGTCTGTGAAGTTTTATACCGTATGCAGCGTTTTGGTTCAGCTGTATTCTAGTTCTTATCTAGTCTCAACCATTTAATTACCATAATGCCCATCTGAAATGTATCGCAGCCTTTGAAGGCTGAGGTTAGGACCATCATGATTAACCAGCAGCTAATTGAGGGAAGGGAGAATTAAGGAAAGTAAATAGTATTAGAAAGCCATTCAAAACCTGTAAAATTGCATGAAAGAACTGCATGAAAATCAGTCCAAGTTTAAACCATAAAAAAGCATTCTGTAATACCTTCTGTACTACAAGTGGAAGAAGTTAAACTTGTTCAGTAGTCCTGAAATGCTCTTTCTTTTTCTAATTAAAGAAAAGAGCTTTCTAGGGATGTCTACAGAATAATGCAAGATGTTCTGTGAAGCTGCCAAATTAGAGTGGAAATGTGTTTGCTCCCAGGGTGAGTAGAAGCACTTGAGATTCTAGTTGCTTGGAGGAACTGAGATATCAGATGCAGGCATGAATGCTTTCTGTACTCCTTTGGATAACTCAGTGACACTCTGTATTTTACTCTAGGCCAATTCTTTCAAACAACACTCAAATCTAACAAATCTAGTAAAGTCCAGGACCTCTGTCAATGAATACTTACATGACCATAAGCAACCCAGTTAATGTGTTTTCAGAAGTTACCCTCCCCACTCTCGAGTGAAGCTGAGCTAACTGGATGTGCGCACTCAATCCACTGCAAAACAAAACAGTACTGAAGGATCTCTTCACAGTTTGACAGCATGCTTTTTACAAATTCTCAGTTATCTTACTTATGGCATGAGTGTATTATAATCTTTTTTTTACTGTAGGCTAAGAGATCTTGATTAAGCAGAAGTGGTTGTGAAGGACACAAATATATTTTTAGGTGGCAATGGAAGAGCTGGGAATTGAAATGTCTGGTTTCCAGTTCAGTAAAATTTCTTTCACCGGAGTCCACTTTCATGGACTAGAGACCATATTTCTCATTTTTTATTTACTTCCCTCCACTCATTTCCCTTCTGACCCCAGAATAAATTTTATAAGCTTGGAAGATAAGTATAATAAATATCTAAATACATTTACTGAAAGGATAAAGAAAATGTAATGATGGTTGCTAGAAAAGGGAGAGGTAAGCCATGATGCTCACAAATAGCAGTATTAAACCTTTGATGAAGTAATTAATAACATTTCAAAAGCTCTCCCACTCACAGTACATTTGTTTCTGTAATTGTGATACACTAGGAAATTCAGTGTTCAATTGCCCTGAAACTCATTCACAAGTCCCTTGGTAGCAGCTAAGTAATTGCTGTACATTCACAATGACAGAGAACATTTTTAACCTACATTTCCATATTAATCTGGTAATGCTTCCATACTGTTTAAGGGAAAATGCTGCTTGCTTTGCAAGGTCAGTCCCCAGAGAGGAGCTCAGAAGTGACAACGCCATATAAATGTACTCTGTGCCCCTATGCACCGCAGCTCTTGTTCTCACCATTCCAGCACAGGCTAAAAGCAGATGACTGGCTGATCCCAAGAGTCAGAAAGTGAATTGTGCATATATGTATGGCTTTTTTTATTAAGGGTGGAGGAGAAAAACTCCTTCCAAGTAAATTCTTATTACTGAGGGGTTTTTTTGTTTTGTCTTGTTTTCCACAAGTCCATCAGGATGATGTCTTTTCTATTGAGATTCTTCAAAACGGAAGGGAACAAGAAACCTCATGTGATCCCTGATCAATGAACATATCGTGTTGTTTAAGACACCTCCTTCTCTTTTCAGAGCTTCAACTAAGCAGAAATCTTTACTTGGCTCTCTGTCTAACCTGTGAGTTAATTTTAGAGCTTATCCTGAAAGTCCCTCATTGCTGGAGTATATCTACAGCAAATACTGAGTTATGAAAAAAGAAAAAAAAAGTTTTCTTCTATGGGAATGTTGGAAAATACATTATACACTTAATGGATCCCCGATAGCATTTGTATGACCTCGATCAGTGACTCTATCACTGGAAAGAGGACATGCCTAGGTAGCTTAACTATTACTCTATGACCTGTATAATGGAAAAGGCACGCCCCCACAGAGTAGGCCAAAAATCTTTTTTTTTTTTTTTAAATCCAGAGAGCTTCAGCAGATCTGTAGCTATATCTTGCTGCCGTAATATAGACAGTGCTCTTTGATGTTAGATAACTACTTGCTTTCATACGTCTACTCCTCCAGGGCAGAAGGTCTCAATTCTTTGGTCCAAGGAGTACAATGAGGCATGGCTCAATTGTCAGCTCCCAATGTTTAGTACCAACTGCTGCCTAACCCAGGATCATTAACTGTAGTACAAAACTTTTGATCAATTTACCTAATTGTCAAATAGTTAAAACCTCCACTTGCAACTGTTCTGTTGTGTTGTCTGCTCACAACCACTTCTTCTTTGGCTTTGCTGGATGTTCCTTAATCTTTGTGGGTGCCATCAACATTGGGAGCCCTCCAGGGAGCACCAATGGGAATAAGTGCCTCAACCCCTGGCCAAAACACAAAATCAATGCATTCGCACTACAGTAAATGAATTCTAAATGCTTTCTTGTCATGGTATTGTTTACTTTGGTCAAAACCTCTTCAGATAGATCTCTGCACAATTCATGATGGTATGTTAGCTGAATCTCTGATAGTACATACTAGACTATACCTGAAGGTTTATCCCTTTCAGAGAAAAAAAGTTCATATGTGTATATTAAACTACAAATTACAAGATGCAACTATTTCTAGAGAGAAAATTCTGATTATTCCTTGTCACACAAACAAGGGCTACATGGTAACTGCCAAAGATAGGGAGTGGCATTAGGGTGGTCAGATTCATTGGAAAAGCAGTTCATGAAATAACAATCTGAAGCCGCTTTTCACTGCTACTGGTGTAATGAGGAAAAGTCCATATAAACAAACTACTTTACTCCTGTATAAAATAAATGTAATGGAGAGCAGACTAAAGCACAAGAAATGCCCCTCCCCACATGACAATGCTTCAGAAAGCCTGTGAGCTTTTTATCTCCTCACATACACTTACATTTTTAATGCTACAAGATGTACATTAAATTAAGGATTCCTGTATATGCAGTTATAGCATTTTAAAGAGTTTGTTCAGCAGCTGTTGAAAATAAGTATCAGCCACTCTGGGCAATTAAATTTCATAGTTCAGACATGACAGAAGGAGCATTCTCCATTAGCACAAGCAGTAGGGAAGCAGATATTATCTGGACTTGAAAATTATCCTCTATACAGGAAAACTGGAAAGGCCATTGTCACTTGCCAAATAAAATTATTACTTTTAAAGTAAATATTAATTAATGTTATACATTAGACAGACAAAGAGCTGCTGAAGCTATTATTGGTTCCATTTATCTGTGGTGTATGTCAGAAAGCTTATTTGAGTTTTCAGGAACAAGGACTTTCCTCTTGTCAATTTTTGGATAATTCCCAGTACAACTGAGCACTAGTACCTGTGGATGGGCCCTGTAGTCTATTACAAGATTGATTCTTTTATTAATATAGTATTTGACAAGCTAATAGAATTATTGTGTTTTGTCTTTTATCATTTTCACAATGAATTTGGAAGTTTAGCGAAACTAACTAGACCCTTACAACATTCTCACCCTCCCCAAATCACAGGTTGTCTAACATTATACATTGTTTAAAATTATTTGGTTGATCATGAAAACAAAGTCACCACATGTTTTTTGTATTTAATAGATCTCCAGATGGCATGATTAACAATTTTCTTTAATTATATGATGTACAAAATTGACATTATTATATTAACTACATAAAAATATAATTAATAAAGGGAGACAGTGGCAGAGATGCTTTCTGGCATCAGCAACTATCTTGTCACCCAAGAAGAAACATGCAATGTCTGCCCAACATTGCATACAGTGGCAGATGAATAAATAGTGTCACATCATCCCTTGGAAAACACATAAGGCATACCCAAAAGACACGGTGTGCACAGATTAAGTCACAGACAAGGGGAGACCTTCAGCACAAAGCTAGTCTTAAAGTAAAAATAAGGTAAACAGTGAGGGATTTCAGCCATTGCTCTACCCCAGAGGGAAAGAAAAAAAAAAAAGGAGGAACTGTACTTAGAGGCGTAGAAGGACTCTACTACCTGTTTGCCCCATGACTCAGGGATGGCAGGGGCCAGCAGTGACTGAGGGTGAGCAAGCAGGAGATGTGCCCCAGCGTGGGAGTGCTGTGGGGACCTCTGCAAGTCAGGGACTGCTCTGGGGAATGAGCTCTACAGAGACCAGGGTGCACGGCGCATTTATCTTCATACCTCTAAAATATAACATCGGTTTCTATAGGCTGAAACTATATCCTGCAATAATGAAGAAGGAACTAGGCTGGATGATGTTAGCAAGACTGTTCCTCCCCACTGACTGTGCGGGAAACCCGGGTGTGGAAAGAGGAGTTTGGTTCTCTTATCAGCCTCCCGATCTCAAATGCCATAGATCCAGCTGCTAGGAGAGGGACTTATGGTGCATTGTCTGAATATAGCCCTTTTTTCCCACTCTTAGCCCACCTCCAGGTTAACATGCTTTCAGTTAATGTCTGTAACGCACTCTGGCACAGCCTGCCCATGACAGGAGTACAGAGAAGAACATTCTCTATTGTATTATTTTACATCTTAATCTTACAATTTATACTTTTTTCCATCTGCTGTGCTCTGGGCATAAAGATCAAGCCCAGAGTACTTAATTTCTTATACAAGTGTTCCTTTTTGTGTTTTTTTCCCAATAATTTCAGGCTAATAGCTATTCTGCAAAATTTACCGATCTATTCTCCACATGCTATCTAAGGATTTGCATACATAAGTCTTATCTCTGTTAATGGGGCTGGGAAGGATGTGCATAAATCCCTGCATAGAGAGATGAAATAATGGTACTCTTAAGGCTTATTTATTTCGCACTGGAAAGTGTGTTATAGTTACTGCAATAATCTCTGCAGCTCTGATTTGGTATATGAAAGAAGCAGGCATTCCATACATTGATATGTAACTGTTTTTAACGATTGCTCTAAAGTCTGTAAAGCCCTTGTTATTGAAATTTTTGATGCATTTCAAGTGCTTCTTATCCATTATAATATGTTTTGGCTGGTAATTAATACCCTCTTTTTTCTGCATATATACAGCATTCTTTTCTTTATATTATCTTTAATATGGTCTAGATGCAGTGCATGCCATTTTAGGTTAATAAAATTAGATTCTTGCAATTATTCTTCACAGAAGCCAGTGACAGTATTAATCATTCCTTCAAATTATTCTTCCAGACAATGTAATGTTCTTCCAGTAAAATGTACAAGATGTTCTTATTGAACATTTTATTACCTAGTTCCCTTAGTGCTCTTTGGAGTATGTTTACTATGGCATCTGTGTATATATAAAATATTTAGAGGTTTGCTTTAAATTCTTCATATGCTGCCTGTGATACATAGATTTTTCATCTTTTTTCTCTGCTGTAATGGCTAATGCATGCATTGTACTATGAGTACATAGACCTTGTTTTGAATTCCTACTATAAATTTATCCATTTCTTTTCTATGTGAGCAGCTGAAAAATGTGGGTCAAGGGTAAATCATAGCCTAGTGTCAGTGAACAGTGAAAGCTGAACCTATCTGCTCTGGTAGGTGTCTGTAATCATGTGAGCTGAAATTGCTGTGGATCAGATGTCAATTCTATTTGAATATTTGGAGAATCAGCAAAGTGAACTTGCTGCTAGTTGATAAACATTTGTTAACTAGAGTGGTTAATTTTTAACTTGAGGAGGAGGGCGAAAGGTATAGCAAGTTATTAAAACCCCTGGGTTTTTTAGGTAAAACGCTTTTCTGCTTTTCAGTAGCTGATGACAGCAAATCAATACCTTAGGGTACATTCATATATTCATGGCTTCGGCAAACACACTTTCTTGAACTTTAATCTGCAGGCTAACTTCACTAGGAAGTATGGTTAACAGGGTTTAGAAAAACATTGCAGCCTGAAAATATTTTCTTTTTTGAAGTAAACAGGGGTGTAACCCCTTGCCCTTGGTTAAGATAGTTGTTCAAATATTTAAGTTTCTGACCGGACTCAAAGAACTTAACCAATAGCTGCCTCCACCCCAAGTATAGCCTCCATCCATGTTGCACCATCCAAAACAAAGCCATCTGCAGACACTCAGAAGCAGAGGAAATTTGCTAGTTACACTTTGGTAAAGATGTGACCTCCAAAGCAGGAAAAGGAGCAGAAGATTAGTGAAAAGCAAGGCAAAAAAGCCAAAGATGCTGTCAGAAAAAGCGCAGAGGACCTGCGACTAACAGAGAAAACTTATTTGAACTCAGCACTAACTGGAAGAGCAATTGTTTCTCAGAGTTTCGCTCCCACTTGTGCCCAGTGCTAGAGTGCTTGCCGAGGAGCTGGGATCACTGGTTCTGCGGCCCTCTCGGCCCCCGGGGATTTGCACACCCAGCTCACGGGCATGCGCCAGGCACTACCCCCGGGTCGGACAGTTGCTCTTGCCTGCTGTCCTCTGCTGCCGACAGCTCACAAGCAGGAGGGAACATTTTACCCACGTAGGAAACCTGTAGTTTTGTAATTGGGGCTTATATCAGGGAAATGGGTGTTGTAGGTCTGAAATGCTGAAGGGAAAGCCGAAGGGCTTCCACCTTCTCGTGGATTCTCACAGTGCGGATTGTCACCTGGGACGTAAGCAGAGTGGAGACACTCCTGTTGTAAGGCAGGATTTTATAGGATTGGATCTAATCTGCATGATCTGATTTGCATAGGTGGTGGAATCCTGCTACTCCTTTTGACTTCAATAAATAGAACAGGGACATTATATTATACTATGTGATAAGCTATGGACTGAAAAACACACAATTTGTAATAAACAGTCCTCCAGAACTCTCCTTTGATGCAAGTACTTATTTTGATACACCTACACAAAAAAAAAGCCATCTCCATAGAAACCTCCTGAACCTTATGTCTTAAATAAATACTTTAAAGGGCTTATCTTGAGAGTTATTGAGGACACTCAGCTCTCACTGTCTCCTAAAATAGCAATATCTCTAGAAACTGCAGTGCTATTTTCCACTGTGTATTGACAAAAGTATAGCCATTCAACTCAGATTAATGTAGAGTCTGATTTTTTAATAATCAGAACAGTAAATCCTTTTGGATTTACATATATATATGCAGCCATACCCAAATCTTCTTTACCTTATTTTGTATATTTTTTGATCTGAGCACATTCACTTAATGCATATAGAAAATTAAATGATTTTCTACTGGTAGGAATTAGTCACACCTAACTTTAGCCATTTAAACATCAGATTTTCATGACTTAGACAATCATCTCTTTCTCTGTAGTCAATGGAAAGAATCAGGTACTCCCAGACAAATATTTATTCTACCTAGTTGAGATGCTTTCTTTGCACAGACTATCAAGGAGGTCTTGGTGAGCAACACAGATAAGATGCCTAACTTCTGGATGACAAAATTTAGATGAGATGAATTCTGTTTCTTGTGCTAATCAATTGCTAGAGCCACAGAAACCATGATCCTAGCTAAAATCAACATGAGGCATCCAGCTGACGTTGCTTCTTTCCTATAAAAATCCAGTAAACAAAGCTCTTTGTAAATGATAAAATGGTCTTCAAATACCAGTAGTAAATACATTTGGTGAGCAGATAGGATTGCTTACAAATCTTTATTGTGAGATCTTTTCTTGGTTGTGGGAAATTTAAATAACTTATTCAAATCCATTGTGTATCTGTTTTTACTGTTTATGAATACACACTTCTTGAAATTAGCAGTAATTTAAATGTTTCATGGCAACTAGGTAATGTAATACAGGATGTAACACAGGGTCTGATGCTGTGAGGTATCAAAAAGTGAAGTGCTGAGCACCTTCAATTCCTCTTGGTATTAAGCAGAGTACTACTGAATGTTAAAGACCCTTGGAGTCGTCTTCCAAGATCAGCTCTCTGGATGCTTATCCAGCTTCCTCACCTGGGTGGTACCTCCAGGAGAACCGATTCAAAATTCCAGGAGGGTGTTTGCTTCTTTAGACGCTGGGAAGAACTGTCAGGACAAAGCTTTTATTTCTCTAAATACCACATGACATTTTGGCCACTAGCTTTATATCACCATATGTTATTCCTGCTACAATGCAAAGTGCTATTAACACAAAATGTCTTGATAAAATGCAGTGCCACCAACAGTAAATGAAAACCAGTGATTGCACATTCCATTGCCATTGGTAACTCTGTTAGCAGGTATCCTCTGTTAATGCTGATACCAAGTTTCTGTCCGTGAGCTCATTGGCTACTCCAGGAATTTCAGCTTTCAAATTTGAGATTTTCTTTAGCCTGAGAGCATAAAAGTATTCCTGAAGTCTAATCTCACAGATGAGCACTGCCTCTTCAGTAATACAGAAGACTGACAAAAAAGGGTGATATTTGCATCACCTGACAATAGGCATTGAACAAAATATAAACTGGATTGGATATACTGCAACAGCTTCTACCTCATTCTTGTAACACCTAATGCAGGGGGCACTGTGGAGGCCAGCTGAGACCTAGAGTTGTCCTACAGTACCATGCCTTAAAAAATGAGCTCTCAAGGAGCCTCCAGAGGCCAGACTTACTAGTTAATATGCAATGCCTCTATAGCTTTGAGACAGGGGCTGGTATGTCTGTGAGCTGATGCTCTATACCATATAGACATACTGGCATAGATGAACTTTGGTTTGAAAGTCTGTGCTCCATACCCACCACGGTGTGCAGACATATGCCTGAAGATTTGCAGAAAGTGTACAGGCCAGATGTTAATACAATAGAATCACAGAATAATTTTGTTTGAAAGGGACCTCTGAAAGTCATCTAGTCCAAGCCTCTGCTCAAAGGAAGCCTAATTTCAAAGTTGTATCAGGTTGTTCCAAGCCATATCCAGCTGATTTTTCACAAGTCTCAAGGATGGAGATTCCATAGCCTCTCTGGACAACATATCCCAGGGCTTGATCTCTCTCATTGTGAAATCTCCGTTTCAAAGTAATTACAAAAATTACAAATTACAAAGTATTACAAAAAGAAAAAAAAAGCACATTCACTGGTCATCTCCACAAAATAACAGCAGTAAATGAGCACACAAAACAAAACTTTCATTTCAAACCAGCACAACTGCCTGCTCCTGTAAATCTGTGCACTTAATCCTGAAGCAGCTAAAACCAATGTAATACCCAGTATCAAGGGATAAATAACAAGATTTGTAGATAGAATTAGATACAGAATTGAAGACTATCTCAGATTTACTTCTGAGCAAGGATTTTCCTCGGACTCAGTCCCGAAGCCATTACTCAGGAATGCTTCCCCCCCAGTGACAATGTCTCAAAACAGCTAGTATCAGACTGCCTGAAAGGCAAGCTGAGCAGTTGTGCCATGCTGCCATGAGGTTCTAAAAGGAGCAATAAAGCAGATGTCTGTTCAGGATTAGAGGGCACTGGAGAAGTAAGTGTTGGTGATAAGTATGCAGGAGCTTATCCCTGTAATATTCAAGCAACTTTGGAGCATTTGATCATTTACTGCTTTCTTTATTTTAAAGGATGTAATAAAATGCATGTTTAATTAGGTGGAGATTTTTAAAATTAACTTTCAATTTGATTTTCTGAGTTTTTTCAGAGATCTAAGTGACAGGCTTATTTTAAGAAAGTATTGCACACAGGCCTTTTTGAATTACCCAGACCTTTCTGGTTGTTGGAAGGAGTTATACATCTAAAAACACTATTCACTTAATTTACAAAGAGAATTTAGCTTGTAAGCATAAAAATACCCATTGGATTAAAAAAAAAAAAAAAGACTTTCTGGGTAATAATGCCTTCTATGAGCAGCTTCAGACATCATCTCTCACAAACAGCCACTCTTTTGACCCAGAGGATAGCAGCTTTCTAAAATAACCTGCAACTCCAGTTAATATGTAACATGACATATGTGTAACAAGAGACTAAGGTATAAAGGGGAAAGGCTAGCTCTACTTCAGAAAAGCTTTGACAATGCAGTTTTCTACAATCTGCTCTACTGCTTTGGAAGTGCACAAACACATTAAATTTTACTCACCGATTCCACTAAGGTATATTAAAGTGAATATGAATAACTTTTAATTACTGAGGCCAAAGAAGTAGTGTTGCTCTTAATTCTTTGCCTAGGCACATGAATGTTTTAGACATGACTTTAAACCCCTGAAAAGACTTCCTTTTCATCTTCTATCTCAGAGAAGATACAGGAAGACCATGGGATGTGCAGTCATCTTTTTGCTCAAACCAAAGGTCACCTTGGTGTAATACAGCAGCTTATTTTGTCCCAGTTGCTCTTCTGCCTACTGGTTGTCTCTACCTTTTGCTCATAAACTGTAAGGGGTAAGGACTGTTTCTCGTACTTGCATCTTTTACTTAACACAGCAGGACCCAGGGACCTCTAGATGCTACCACAAAATGGAACTGATAAATAGTTGTTTGGATACCAAGAAATGTGACAGCAGTAAACACATTTTAAAATGTTTTGCCCTACAGTTAGAAGAGATGTTTGCTCATCTCAGCAGAGCATGTTAGCTCAGGTTCAGTGACTCACTAAAGCATAGTCACATGGGCTTTTTGTGAGCTTGGAGTGTGGACAGAGGTTGCTTGTGTCTGCCTGCAGTGTGCACATGGATGTACTCTGAGTCTTTTGTGGGTCCAGCTCCAAATTCTAGAGTGCACAGATATTCAGCATGGTTGCTGAGTCAAATGTGTGTGTGAGGGGGGGGGGGAGCCAGCAATGTGCTAACAATGGTATTTCATTTTGTTTTAGTCAAAAATGTTTCATTTGAGGGGAACTCTAAGTCAAGTGGCTTTTTACTGACATTTGGGGGAGTTCTCCTGCTTTTGAAGGCTACAAGTTCTGGTCAAACAGCAGTAGCAAAAGTGTCAGTACGTGTTTATCGCAAACTGGCTTTGCAAGTATGAATTTGGATAGCAGAGCTTTATACGGGGTTAGAAAAGGTGCGAAGTACAGCTGGCACAGTAACGGCAGCCTTTCAGCCCCATTAGTTGTGTGGTGCTAACCCTGCCTGCTGCTGCAGCTACAGCGCAGCGCTCGGGGGAATTCTTCATATTCCCGGTGTAGATGCGACCAAGAACAGATGTACCTCAAGATCTTCAAGCTTTTCCATATTAGGACTGTGTAGTGTAGTGAGCGATCCAAATCATGAACTAGGAGAGCCACTGCACAGCTCATCTCTTTCCTCTTCTACACAGCCACAGCTGCATGGCCCCTCTTTTCTTCATTTTACATTGCAGCTCTGTGCAGCTCTGTGCAGCTCTGTGCAGCTCTAGATTCAATCGCTTGTGAGCATAACTCCAGAACATCAACTTTTTTTGGTTCTTCTAAGAGGATTTTTTTTCTGCCTTACATTAAGAGGACAGTTTTAATATTAAAAGTACCAATCAGAGCCCATTCTTCTCTAGTCAGCTGGTTTTGTGATAAAGCTGTCTCAAGACAAGGGCACAAAAGCCAGAACTTGTTCCCACTCCCATGAAAAAGGAGCTCATAGGAAATGCTGTTGGTCTGCCAAATTAATCCTGATATACCCACTGCATCCCTGATCAGTCAGTCAGATGCATCAAACGCACGTGTAGAAACTGCGCATATCCTGTGCTGGGAGTTTCATTTCAGTTTATTTGTGATACAGAGTTGTTTTGAACACATGCAATAAATCTCAGTCTTCAAAATTGTTCCATTTGAGCAAAAACTGTACCCAGCCTGTTGAACTTGGTTTGTGGTTTAGAACAACTCTCCTCAGCATCACCACGTTCTTTCCCTTTGTCATCTGTGACATCTACATATAAAAGGAGTAAAAATGGTTCCTGACATTTTCTAGTTTCTATTCTTATCAGATTGCATCATACTTCCTACAGCCAGTGGCGATTGCTTGCCCAGCCGGAGGCAGACTCTGCTCCTGGCACCCAGGGGGCTGGGAAGCGAGTGAGCTCAGCACCCAGCATGATTTGGCCCTGCCATAACAAGGTGACCTCGCAAACAAGCAACCCGGCAGCCAACGTAGCTCTTTCGAAACAGGTGGCAGCGTGATCTTGTCATTTCCTTTTCATAAGCAGCCTGGCAGCTGCCCTCTGCACCAGACCAAGGGCTCTGGCACCGGGCCAATACAGCGCTGTGAGTTTCTACTCTAAAGGTCAAACGCAGTTTTCACCAGCAAAAGCTGCCCTCCCCATAGCAAAAACAGGAAAAAAAAACTAAGTGTGGGTCTCTCAAAGCAAGTGGGCAGCTGTGTGTTAAAGGTCAAATTCCAGTTGTTGCAACTCGGTTTTGTTGCAACCCTGCAATAACAACAAGCAGACTCTGTCGGGAGAGTCAGAAGGGTTATGGGGCTAATATTTGAGGAAACCACTGACAAACCACTGTATAAAAAAAATGTGTTCCTACAAAACTGTTAATGGAGCAGAAGTTACTACAAAAAGCATGCCAGACAATGGAACAAATTCAGAGGATTTCTTCACAACTGTACATATAACTTGTATGTTTTTGAATGGCCTACTTAAACCACTTATGATAGTTTTTCTAGAAAATAATTCCTTTTGGATGTGATAAAATAGTCACAGTTTCATCATATTGTAGTTTTAGGTAATAAAACCTAGATTTAAGATTGCCCAAAACTTTATACCCTAAGATTGCATGTTTTTATCTTTTTACAGTTTTCCTAAAGTTACTAGGAAAAGTTTTCTCCTCAGACTATCTTCTTTTTTAATTTCAGCTAATATAATTCAACCATTTCAATATAAAAAAATGAGCAAAAATACAAAAAAGTCTGCTTATCTTTAAAAATATTTTAAAACCCTTTAATGAAAAGCCGACATCTGAGCAGAGTCCTAAGCATGGCATCATCGTATTTGTAAGAGCATACTTTTTCATACCCCCCAAAACTGCTAAATTTATCTATACTGTATTGTATACTTATACAATCTGAGTAAAATGGAGTCTTGAAATCTAACAGCAGAATACTCTGAAGATTTTAATTACAATGAGCATTCTCTGTCCCTTCAATTTCCCCAGCTGTTTGTCAGACAACAATGAGTGGGGCAAAGATCTTATGAAATAATGATGATTGCTTAATGAAATATAGAGAATCATTCACACTTGCCAAATGATTGTATGGATGAGTTCAATTCTGACATGCATTCATTTCTTAATATCTGTTTTTGTGAATGGGACATTTTTAATAGTTTTATGATTACTGTGATTATTTATGTAATGTGTTTGTGCTGAGCCTAAGCACAGATATATTAGAGGGTAATATTTACATATGCTGGGATATGAGAAAATACCTCAGCTAATTCTACACAAGTTAGTTCTCAATTTGGAAGCCGCATAGTTGTGTCAGCACAAATGCTCTTCTGGGGCCTGGTCATAAAATTATGCCAATGCAGGTCTTCTGGTATTCGCTCTTGTATCAAGTCTCTACATGACACTGAGCAGACATATCTAGACATAGCCAAAAATAACATAAAAACTGAAGTATGAGACTTGTATTAGCAGACAAAGGTAAACATATCAAAACAGGATACAGCTATGCCTTGGCCTCTCAGGTATGAGCAGACAGACCATCATGTGTATGCAGAAAAGATCGTTAATCCCTGGGCTAAACCATGCAAAAGTTGAAATTTGAGAGAAATCAGGTTGGACTTTTGAGAACATACAAAATAAAACAACTTCTATAATGTAACTCTTTCAGAATGCTGAACTCTTACTGACATCAATCAGCAGGAATTTGGATCACAGATCAAGATCTCAGAATAATGTGGAAATTGAAAGATTCCCCAAAAGGTGCCTAAGTGAGCTGAATAACTTTTGTCAATTGGATTATGTGTTGCAGGTAGAGCAAGTGGGGTCCAAGCCTCATGTGTACTGTTGTCTCAGTGGATGAATGGATGAATGAATGAGTGAATGAATGAGTAAATCATTACAAGGTCTATTAAGAGCAAACTCAGTGTTATAACTAAGCCTGAGAACAGTCTGAGATTTCTTAGGTACCTGATTACCACTAAAATTAAAAAGCAGTTGTACAAGCTGTACAGCTTTTCCCCAAAATGTACAGTTTTATATTAGAGATTAATAAGCAAAGTCAGATTCTGCTATGCATTTTTTCAGCAATGAAACAGGATCCATAAACAAGTGTAAGAAAAAAAAATGCCTTGACCCTTAGGAAGTATTTGAAAGCATTTTATCAAAAGTACAGGTTTGACAGAGAGGATATCTGAAGATGTCAGCTTTGTGGTTAAATCCTCTGTGTTTAGGTAAAATAGGTGATTTAGATTTTACCTCTTGCTTTGCCATACCAGTGTTACGCAACTTTGGGTAAGTCACTCAACTTCTCTGGTCTCTGAGACATGACTCCACTCTTGGATTTGGTTGAAAATGGTAGTATGCTCATTAATGATGCAGTCCCATAAAACTAATTTATTAACCTAAAAATATAATACTCAGTGCAACTACTGAGACTGAAACAGGTTAAAGATGCATACATATACATTCATTCCTGACTTTTACAATGGTTTGAGAAGGGCTTTAATCTCTGCTTCTGAAACCCAAAAGGAAAAAGTGGTTGTTGCAGAGTTTTTGCATCCAGGTCGATCTGGAACCCAAAAGTAGGTCTGAATTTTCCAAGGCAAACACTCACTGAATTCAGTTACAATCCATACTACAGTGTTTACTGGGCATCTATTTTGAATTTAGGGTTAAGAAACCAAACACATAAGAAGAAAGGGTTTTTTTTTTTTTTTTAATTTTGTTCTGTTTTTCCCAATAGCTCTTTATCCAAAAATGCATTCTGAGATAAAATTTCCAGCTGAGTGAGTATTAAGTTTGGGGGAACCCAATTCCATGGAGAATTCTCTGATTTAGACTTTATTTCTGAAGAATGACTGAAACATTTAATTCATTTGGAGACACTTTATGGAGCAATATGGACTTTATATGCTCATTATAATGCTCTTCAGAATCACACAGGTGGTGAAAGCTGTCTGTTTAATCACTACAAAGTCCACATTAATTTTTATGTAAACATGTATCTCAAATGAAAGGTTTAGAAACATGCAAGAAATTTGCTAGCTATATTGACTGAATGAAATAAAAAGCAAATATTATTTCCCTAGAAACATTACAATTTAATGTATCATCAGAGAAAACTACTGCTGGAAAACAGTTAGCCACTTGGATTAGCACAAATTATGACAGATAGCAACTATGCTACCACACCAGCTGTGGAAATGCTCAGATCGCTATGTAACTATAGTTAGTTGAATGAAATGCAGCAGTGATAGACTAAATAATGCACAACATTTAAATAATCATTAACAATGTATTTCTGGAACATCATCAAGTTCATTTTGAAAACAGAAAGTTTTTAAGATCCTTGATTTTAACATGTTTTTCTAAGTCTGTAGTCAGTTCTAATTCTTATTTGCTTTGCATTCATTAAATGTACAAAATGCCAAAAAAAATTCACTTTTCCATCATCATTCTTTGTGTTCCAAGATCAAGGAAGTCTTATCATTGTGTATAAGGTCAGCGGGCTCCTAAGTCCTCAGCACCTAAAACATCAAGAGGCACTCCCCCAATCATAAGATTAAATCAAGTCACAGGATGTGTGCCCTACGGATATTGGTTAAACTATTCTGGAGCTGAGTGGATTAGACTGGCATCCTGCATTTCACTTGAAAGTGTACTATGCCAAAAAGGTCAACAGTGTTTCAAGGAAGTTGTTAATTGAAATCAACCAAATGAGACAACTCTCTTCCTGAAGGAATACTTTGTCCAGTCCTACTTTGCATTTGGAACAATATGTATCAGGAGTGGCATTTAGGCATTTTGATCAGATTTCTGCTCTTTATCAGCTTGCACAGCAAAAGTACTGATTCATTCATTTTAGCAAATCTCCCCTGACTTTTGGAAAACTACAACAGATTTCTGTACGTCTTCATTACTTTTATTGAGGGAAAAGAAGTGTGACTTGTCTTATGATATCAAGACTTAGCTTATTGTAAGTCTGTAAACTTGCAAATATGGCAACTTCTGTCTTGATCTAATCCAAATCCTATCAGTAAGGGTTTGAATTAGATCTATGCTTCATGGTACTTCCCAAGGAATAACTGGCAGTGGGTTTCCAGTACCACCTTTATAGACTTTGTATTTGTAGGATGCACAGAAGTGCTAATTCTCAAAGGGAATATGAAGTGGGGGCTGTGACCAGCTGTGGTCATCAAATGTCTAGGCACAATTTTTTTCCAAGAGAAATGAAAGCAATCTTCATTTCTGGAAAAATGCCAATTCAGTAAGTCTTGTGCTCTTTGTCTACAGCTCTGCAGCAGACTCTGGGAGCCAAGACACCTGGAATGATATAAGCAGTCCCTATATCTGAGCCATTTTCAGGAGAATGCAATTGCAAAATACGCATTGTCATCACTGAGACAGAATCAAGGCCTTACGCATTTCCTTCATTCTGTCACAATGGCAGCTAAATTTCAGTGTTGAAGAAGTGATCCCAGCCTCACCTAATCAAGCTAAGTGGTGAGTGGTTCAGTTAATGAATTTTTAGAAAGTATTTTGAAAACTCTTCATGAAAGGTATGCCATTAACACACTGCCCTTGTTGAAAAGAGTTGCATTGGCTCCTTCATGGCCCAGTTGTTGTCCCTTCGTACTATTTCAGGGCCAAATTATGCTAGATGAATATTCTGCTTACAATTTCATTTCCACTGGTAGATAGTTGGCAAAATGTTTCAGTCAGATAGAGTTGCCTGAGTATTCTTAGGAACTAGAGAAATGATTTATTCTGACTATGCAGTTCCTGTGACACCAGGTCCCTGGGGAGAGGTAACATCTTCTATTAGACCAGTGGATACAATTGGAAAAAAAATATGCAAAACTTTATGCACACAAATCTTTTCTCTGTAGTCCTTATAATTAAAAAAGATTTTGTTCTTTGCAGGGTTGAACTGTGATTCCCTATCCTCCTCTGAGACTTCACTTGGTAAATGTTGTTACTTTGGAGGGTCATTGTATTTTAAGTTCCTACCAGTCTAATTCTCTTTTTTTATGCTCTTTGAAACATTCCTTCTCAAGTCTCAAATTATTTCCATGTCACAGGATTGCATGTTATGAGTTTTAGAAGTTCATCCATATGTATAGAATCTGAATTAATAAATCTTCAAATGGCTTTCTTGAAAGTATTGATAATACTTCTTGACACCCTAATGGTCCTTCTGGGGTCAATCACACATCAAGAGGAATTAGGTTCATCTTATCTAATTTTTGATGTCTTCCATACTGATATCTACATGTGAGCTAGTTGTCTAGACCCCATTTGTATTCAATGGAGAGTACCTGGCATTTCTACAGCATGACTGATTTGATGCGTTTTGATTGTCTACTTTGGGATGAATTGAATCACACTCTAAAACTGCAGACTTATTTCTATTAAAGGGAGTCCAGGTGTCTAGTTTAGATTCAGCGTTCTACATTGCAGGTGTCTAAAGCCTTGCAATTAATCTCACTCAAGATGCCTGATGAAATAGTCATAAAATCTCCTTAACTTCAGTTTGCCAGCATTCAGCTTGAAATTCTATTCCCAGTCCCTTTTGTTGCAGTATAATATCTTGATCCTGATTCACACCTTCCTAGACATCTCTAACTATAATCATCACCAGAGAAAACCTGGGGCTTGCAATAATGTTGTTTCCATTTACCTTGGAGCACTCTGGTATGGGGGCTGATATCTGTAGACTTCTGTCTCCAATGGTGTCTGCCAAAGGTCTGGCAAAAGTTGTCATGGCTGGCTAAATCAGCTGTATTTTCTTGTTTGCCATGAACAGATAGCAACTTTTACCAGTGTTCTGTAAAATGATTTTGCAAATTCATGGCTTACTGTAAAGAAAACTAAGTCAAAATGAAAATATTTTTCTAAGAAGGGCTAGACATTGTTATCCATAATGGTAATACTGTAGTTTCATTGATGGAAACAGTGCAAAGTGTTTATGGACAGAAAATTCTATCCCAGAATCTGTAATAAACAAATTTCAGGAACAACCTTCTTTTCCTCATCCCTTTCAGACAAGGTCTTGTTATTAAAATGCACGTGAAAAAGCAGCAGTTGTCTCTGCGAGACAGGCAAATATGTATGCAATCCAGTGAACATCTCATTTCCTTGTGGAGCTCTCTAATTTCTTTGCAAAATTATGACAAATATACATATAAATATGACAAGCAAAGGAGAGCAGATATGAACCTCAGTTTCTTTTTAATTAAATTTTCTTTAAGGTCTACATGCCTAATATGGCCCCTGGATGTCTTATGAGAACACACTTAACTCAAGACAGCAGATTTTAGTATCAGCTATACACAGTATTGAGCAAAGTAATTCTGTAACAGCTCCTACCAATTAGAACTCACTGCTGATTGATGTTTAGAAATTCAGATTTTCAAATGGATGACAAACTAGCTGAGTATATCTTTTGCAATCAACTTCCAAACACAGGTTTTCCTCATATTTCTGCCATATTTATTCACTGTTTTGGTTCTTCATGACCAAGAAGTAATGGAAAAGTTTGGCCCAATAACTGTAGCTGACAATTTACACCAGATTTTTCAAAAAAAATACCTGTTCTTTTAAATTAGCCACTAGAGTGAACAAAACCCTGTGAACGTAACACAAACATGTTGACAGTGGTATAGTATCAATTAACTTCTTCACTCCTGCAATAGTGTCATGGAAGTGCTATGCCAGACTACCGAACAGATCCAGTGTTTCATAGCTTTTTCTTCTTTTCTTTCTTTTCTTTAACTTGTTTCAAGCATGCCTGCAGGATTTAATGAAAATTTAGAGTTGCTCTTGTTTCTTCATCAAGAAAGCTCTGGTCAGCAGATGTATAACAATATGAAATGGCGACAGTGAATTTCTACCAGAGTGTAGTATTCCTTTTCTTGTGCCTTAAGGTGAGGCACTGATATTTTCATGGACTTTGAAGGCAATTCATCACCCTTCCTTTGTATGTGTTGAAATAGAAGGTTGGGAGAGAAAAGATGCAGCATGATATTGGAGAAAAAACTGCTGCCAGACTTCCAAAGATGGAGTATGCACTAAATGACAGTACTTTGGTCTTAGTTACAAGATTATTCTGGCACATGAGGTAGGTAAATGAATTAAGTGAAAAAGAAGGAGTAGGAGTATCAGTAAGGTTCATTATAAGCAATAACTTACTTAAGTAGGGTGTACTGATTTCATGGTGTGTTTGTGTGAGACGTCTGTCACAGTGTTGTACAAAGGCAAGGTTCCAACCTCTATAATTACCTTCCTACTGATCTTAGTTTTCTATAAATTTAGTCTCATATGAGTAGCAGGAGCCAGTGTTTTTTCTGCTTATACTGCTACTTATTAGTGCCATGGTTCTCTGTCCTGTCAGATGTTTCAGCAGGAGCAAGCAGCACCATCTCATAAGGAATCTGCCTACTTGCCATCTGGCATGCAGCTTTACTGTACTTAACACTGTTTCACAGACTCCAGGATCTGTCCTTTACTTTCATATCATAAGTTTTTTTGCCAACAATTATTTCTTTTTCACAAGTGCTTGTCAGAAAGGTGATGGTGTTGAGACATCTGTGCTTTAGCTCCACTTCCCTAAATATTTCAGCCTAAGTTGTGTTTATTTATATGTTCCATACCTACAGTGTGGCTTCCTTCAAAAGGACGACTTAATGGCAAGGAGGCTGTAACCTAATTTTAAATACTAACGATCTTCCTAAGCCCAAGGTCTGACTGACATGGAGGATCTCTTAAATAATTATATTTATACTGACTTGAATGTTCTTTCCACCTTATTTTGGGGTGAAGATATTTCACCCTTGACATTTGATGGGACAGCAGAGTTTGCTCCTGAAAAGAAAAAAAGAAACTTGTTGCCAGAGAAATGGCTTTAATGGCTTTGAACTGTTGTTTTCAGGGAGCACTCAAAATAGTTTGGATAAGATGAGTCAGAGAGACAGAAGCAGTTTAAAACATCCTTATTGCCAATTCTGTGGAGGTGATCCAAACACCAAAGCTGTTCCCAGATTCTTATTGTATTCTTATTGTTTCTGCACTTGCCTGCGTGTGTGTCTGGGGACATGACCAGTGGTTTCTCTCTGATAAATGCTTTAGCATTTTCCTAGAAAGCTGTGCTAAGGTCTGTCTGACATAGGGAGGAAGATAGCAGTGGATCAACAGTGCTGCACAAAACTTAGAACAAGGGTAATATGCAATTCGTATGCATGGAGAGCTCTGCCTAGACTTAGCTATGGTCTATTGTACATGCACAAAATAACAGCAGTGGTCCTAAGGAATTGTCATTCTGTAATTGCTACATCACTGTGACTTTATTTTAAAATATGTTGTTTATTTAAATAGTTATTTGTAAAATGTGCAAGGACATACTCTCCATGTTGACTAGTTTCTCAAAGTCCGAGTGGTACAAAAGAGAGACCCAGTACCTGAGAAGATACCTTTGGAAACAACTGAAAGGCAACAGGGAATCAGCTGCCCTCCTTTCAGTGACAAGGGTTATTCTGTTTTCAGTCGTTATCTTAAGAGCATTTACCATTCAACAGAACACCTTGTTAGTATGTCAGCACAAAACAGCCCCAGCTGCACTGGCATTCTTTCAAAAATTATATCTATCTGCATGTGACACCGTCTGAACCACCGCACACAAACATTCCTGGTTTGAGCTGCTTTTAGGCATCCTGCCACCAGCTTCTGCAGGCCTGACCTGAGTGATCCTCGCTCTGAATCACATGGTGGTCACTGCAATCATCTGAGTAAAAAAAAAAAAAAATCCAGAGTACAAACTGGAATGAATTCAAGTCTCATGTGACTATGTCCTGTTCATTGTATGCTTCATTGACTTAAGCACAGACACACTGTACTTGCCACAGATATTTTGTAAATACCATCAGCAACATAATTTAAGTCTGCTCAGATGAGTGTAGAAGAATTTTCTTATGTTGATGGTACTTTTAATTATCTTGTTTCAGGAAGGTACAGGGCTCAGCATATAATTTCCTGAGAACACAATGAGTCCCATTAAAAACACCACACACAAGAAATGAAGGTTACATAGTGATAAAAAAAAAGAAATCAGAACATCTTGTTTCATTATTGTAAGTAGTATTTTAGCATGTGCAATTAACTACAAATTACTAGATAGAAGTAAATCCTTCCACTTAGTGAAAGTATATTTTAAATCATTAATGAGTACATCATATTTCTAAGCTCACATTCCTAATGCCAACTTTTTTCTATATTTTTTGTCTTAAATTCCATCCAAATAAACATAGTTCTCTCATTCTTTTAGCTAAAACTTGAAAAACACAGTTAGGGGGCAAGAGTATTTTTAATTAAAAAAAAAAAAGGAACAGCAAAATATGACACTCCTGGAAATGTAAACAATAGCAGCTAAGCACATTGATCCAAAGTCCTTTCTGGTTTACACTACTGTTAATGGAACTATTCCAGGTTTACACTAGCATGACCAAGGAGCACAGTTTGGTCCATTCAGAGATCCGTTTTATCTCTGAATCAGCTGCTGTCTCTTCTGAATATTGGACCTCATTTTCCATGGACTGGCATTGAAGTGTTTAATAATATCTGTGCAATGTGAGAGAAAAGTGAGTAAACATGCTAACCTACTACTAGGTCACAATGGACCATCAGTCACTGATTAGGCGCATTGACTATGGGAGCAGTAGGGAGATAAGGGCGAGGATGGGACTCATCTCATTAACATTAGCCATCAGAAAATCAGGCATCTGGCCTGAACAAGTAATCACCTTATAGGCAAAGGTGAGAGACAGGCAGCTGGAGGGGGTGGGGGGGAGTGTCATTCTACCTGTCCTAGAAAGGGGTGAATGTCCTTAGGATTCACCTGTATCTGTCTTTCTCAGTCTTTTTTCCATTAGTCAGTGGAGAGTCTGAGCTTGCGACATGGAGACCTGCTTTTTAAATGGCTATTGTTAGGACACCTAAATGCCACCTCCAGTGACTAATACTACCTGAGTGCTTGAGGGTGGTAGGGTCAAGTCCCTGGAGATTAGCTGAAGGTGTCAGATTCTTTGCCCATAGAAGTAAAGGGGCTAAAGCACTGAAATTAATTAAAAAGGAGCAAATGGAATGGAAAATTGCTAGGACACAAGCAGTCTCTCAAGGTATAAATGAGCTGCTTGTTAATATAGCAGTTCTTTACTTGCGTGCACAAAGTTAAATGATAGCCACATTTGTGATCAGGAAGGCATTCTTCCCCACCTCCCCTCTCTGACATACTGGAAGAGATCTAAATATTGTTGTTGTCTTCCTTGGGCGCACTGAGTCAGGAATCATCTGCTCTATCAAGTGGACCCATGACCAATGTCTGGTGATTCTAGGTAAAAATGTGGATTGCTGCACATGGTTTCTTCTACATCTCTAAACATTTATGGTCATAGACTAACTTAAAATGATGCAACAAATAAAAAGCCAAGCACTTTTTACAAATATATTCTAACTGCTATTCTTAAAAGGGCACTTTGCTCCCACAAAGAACATAGGCAAAAGCATGAGGAAGTTTCTTTGGTTCATAAATTTAATTAAGCCACAGTTATGCCAATTTTTCTGACTAATTGGGAATGATGAGATGTTGGCAAGCCCTTTAAACACTCCACTCCCAGACATGTAACCCTTCGCAAACCATTACACAATAAATAAGCATTTTATTTTTTCAAGTTACAATTTTCATTTAGACACACACAACACTCCCCCCACCCCCAAACTGCAGGTTTGCTTAAGTAGCCACAAGGTATCTGTAACAAGGCTAAATGTGATGGGGTAAAAAAGAGAAATATAGTGAACAATGATTTTCTTCATTTGCTGTTTCAGAAATAAGTCAGAAGTACTACTGAATACAGAGAAATATTTTTCAGAATTGTCCTTCTTCCAGTTATCTCACATCTCATTCAATTCTACTACACTAAACATCCCACAGACAAAATTGTAAAATAGACAGCCTTTTCTTCTCTGAACTTCTATCACCATAGGTATTATGAGACTCTTAAAGCAAGTGAAATTTTTGTGTAGATTTGTATCATGCATTTGCAAGTTTTGAGCTGGCTTTGCTAAAAGTAATCCAAGTAATGCAAAGGGTCATTTTAATGTGTTATATTTTAGATTTGTGTGGATATAGGTGAAGACAGCTGTGCTCAAAGGACGCTAGGGACAAAGCATTATCACAAAACCACTAAAGTCTGTTTACCGTAGGGTGTCCATTTTGAAGACCTAAGTTGTCTCTCAATGGCAAACCTAAACCTGCTATCCTTAGTACATTGGACAAAAGCATTGTTGCTGAGAATTTTCTTGTATGATTTTTACTATCGCATACTATCCCAAGGAATTAACTGGTAGTTTGGAGCATTATGGTCAGACCCAGTTCCCAGCTAATGCAAGTCACCTTACATTCATGAAAATGAATGGCGTTAAGTCTCTATGCCCAATTAAGCATTTGACCCCCTAAACAGCACAGCTGAAGATTTCACTTATATATCCTGAGTTGAACAAAATCACTTGTAAATGAGCCAAAGCAGATGTTCACAGTCCTGTGTGCTCTAACAGCAGTCCACAGCCTACTTTAAAGTGGCATATGGCCTGGCATAGACCTGACAGAGATGCTAGAGGTCCTGGAGATACTGTTAATACTGCAGACATCTAGCAAACAAATAAATTAGGGGAGGACAGAACAAGACTGGACAGGATAGGACAGAACATCCTGAATTTCAGCATCTCCTTTTGAGAAGTGTCTTGTGTTCACTGACTCCCAAGCGGCTGGACATTTATGATATCTCTTCTTACAGTGTTCCTGACAGACACTTTCCAGTGCCTCCTTTGAACTCCAATGTTCAACATAAATAGGAAGGGATCTAACATGCTTTGGAATTCTTTGGTAGCTTTAAACCTTTTAGTACCTTTCCTTTACATTATTTCTTTCTGATAATAGATATTACATGACACACTTGATTTGCAGGCCTTCAGTCTGGGATCCTGGATAAATTATGGAATGTAGGTACAAACCAAATTTCAAAGTCACACTGGGGACTTGAGACCTAGTGCCAATCCAGCCCTGAATTTGCCAGTGATCAAAATGTTCATTGAAATAGTTTCACAATGTAAAAAGTATATTTTACCTCAAAGTAACCATGCACACTACATCCATCTGTTGATTAGGGCAAAGAAGAAAAATGAAACTAAAAGCAAACACTTGAAAAACACTTACTACTTAAGTCCAGTTTAGTTTGTTTCTTTTTCCCTGTTCTGATCACTTTGGCCACTTTCTGCACAGTAAGAAACGTTCACAACCTAGTTCGCAGTTAACTTTAGCTTGCTCGTTTCTAGGCAATAGCGCTTTTGCAAACTAGCAGTGTTACTCAAGTTCATTTAGCTGTCTTTACAGTTATTCTTGTGTTCTTCTGAGAAGGTGGTGATGTCTGGTTTCAGCAAAAGTCTTAGAAGTAAAAGGTCAAAGTTCTAATAAAGAAGAGCTGTTGACTCACTGAAAAACCATGAGTAAATCATATCATCCTCTCGTGTCACAGCCAGCTCCACTATAAGTCAGGGGAAACGGGAAACAT
The DNA here is from genome assembly GCF_003343035.1 of Apteryx rowi. NCBI lineage: Eukaryota > Metazoa > Chordata > Aves > Apterygiformes > Apterygidae > Apteryx > Apteryx rowi. The sequence continues at coordinate 367,655 of NW_020450963.1, forward strand.
TATGAAGAATCACTGTTTTTATTAGACTACCCTGATTCAAACGTACTGGTTGAGATTTCCAAAGCTGATAAGGGAAATCCCCTTACTGGGTTTGAAAATCTCAAATACTTTTAAAAAATGTATTTAAATTTCATATCTGGAAAACTTATTATACTTTATGGATCATTCATTGTGTGTTTTGTTCACTGCAAGTACAGGAGTTTGGTGTTCCCTATGAAATACTTGTTTCTTATACTGCCTTGTCTTTTCATAGTGCCCTTGCAAAAATGTCATTGACAATGTTTTTTAATCATTATTAGAAATCAGCATGGGAAAGCATGGTTAAACAGAACTTGAATTTTTAGAGACGAGCCATAAGTCTTTTCTCACCTATTGTGTTGGAGTGGGCGAACCAGGGTCATCTTCCCTTCAAGCTCATTTCAACTTTCCCCCAGTTGTCATGTAATTGTTTACCAGAAGGACAGTGGGAATGCTGATTTTGCCACAGAAGTTGTGCTTTGTACACCTGCTTATTCAGAAAATATTCAGTTCACTTCTCAGGCAAACAAAACTTATAAGAATTGGCTAGAGCTAGAAATCTCTGCTAAGTTATACTCTTTCCTGAGAATTCAGATTCACAGCAAGCAAAGCTTGTGAATAATGGAGACTGTCCTAGACCATAACTTCGCTTACAATGCAGGGAGCATGAATCAGCAAAGGAACAAGCACCCGCTTATGTTAGAGAATGATTTACACGAGCCATAAATCATCCAAATGAGGAAAGCTAGAAGTGGAAGTCAGGAATGCCACATGTGCTATGGCACATGGAGCATTATTTAAAGATCATCTTACAGAGTGATTCCAACTATCAGCATAGCTATCCAGAATAGGAAACTTGCTCAGTTAGAGAGCCACTGAGCAAACCCTTACAAACATTACAAATTACTCACCATCATACCATGGTGATTATGGAGTTACTGAACAAGGTTATTAGCAAGGTTTCCTAACTTAATCCTTCATTTACAAACTAATGTGTTTTGGCCCTCCAGTCCTGGGGCAGGAATTAATGCTGCCTCTTCCAGAAACAGTCAGTGGAGGTCAGGGCAGAGGGGGAGGCTTCCAAAAACTCCCTCTGCCTGGACACTGCTGCTACCCACAGATTAAGAGACAACCAATAATAAAAACAGATTTTTGAGCACCTTTCAGAGTTCTTAAAATTCTTGCTCTTGTTTCTCAACACAGCATTTGTGTCCCACAGTAAACTACAATCCAAGAAGCAAGGTTTGCACGTGCTGAATAGACACACAGGAGTAAATCTACCCAAGCTATACTGCTCTTCACAGGGAGTGAGTACATCTGAGCATCTCAATGCAAATTATCTGGTACCTACAGAGCTAACAGTCTAAGATAACCCCTTGCTTAAGATATCATAATATTCATAGGGAAAATAATATGTGAAAATAGCATTAAAAGGAGTCATATGCAACATAGATCCATATATACTGTAGATGGGAATTTATTTGTACTACCACTGCAGGTTCAAAGCAAAGTGTAGAGATTTTGATACTTGACTTCCAGTAAAATCATTTGAATTTGTGCCACTAGAGCCTTGCTGAGCCATTCAAGACTTTCTCTGCTTTCCTTAAAAGCCTTGTAACAAGTTGTTTATGAACTGGTCCCCAGGAACATCAGAGGATATTTCAGTCCTACAACAAGGAAACATCTTTTTTAAAAAACTTATCTTTTTCAAAAAATATTTATGCTGACTAGAGAATGAGCACCTTGCACAACTCGCTACCCTTAGGTCTCTGCTGGATAAGACTGCAGTGACTCTTATCTGTGGGCCATAGTGTACAAGGAACAGGGAAAGAATTTTTCCTCTTCTCTTGGAGACATTTCACAGCAGCAGCCTGTTCCCTTTGTGGGGGTGCAGGAACTGCCTTTGCAATGCTGCACATCGCTCCAGGGGACAAGGAGGAGGTGGGCAACAAATCCTTCCCTTCCCCATACCACACTACACATAAATAAATAAATAAACCAAGGCCTGAGCACAGGAGGAGGTTGCAGGAGGCAGCTTGCCCAGGCTCTCAAGAGAAGCTGTAAACCGATGCAGGCCAGTGGCTAGATGCCATAATTTTGCCCTTAAAGTTGCATGCTATTTATTTTTATTATTTCCCATTTTATGAGGTAAAGTTAAACCTGTAGATGATCTATTGCAGAACAGATCTGCAAGTACAAAAAGGCTTAGCGTTATTTGTTTTTGTTACTGCATTTTGGTTTCTGTTTTATTTCTCTGTAGTGCTGGAGAAAATGCTCTGAAGATGACATGAATCTGTGAAACATCTTAATAATTGTCACCTTTGCAATATTTTTGCTGTGTTTTCTCAACCTTAATTTCAGTGTTGCTATTATTGTTCGTAAGAAGTCTTAAATATAGATCCTTTAGGTGATGTTTTTGAATTAAGAAATGCAGAAATGCACAAGACCATATACAATTTCTTAATAATAAAAATTATTAGTAGATGTTAAGCATTATTGTCCATTGCCTGAATAGAAATGGCTCTTCAGTTATCTTGCCTTCTATTGATTTAATCTTTAACCTTATAAAATCCTTGTGCACAACATAATTATTTTACCTGTTCCTTAGCTGTCTAGGCTGAAAACATACATTACACTGTACCTTGTGAATAGATTTACAGTTGAACTAGATGCTTTGATAGCTTACATGAGCAGAGATCCACCAACTGCATGCTAAGGATCTGGCCTTCTGTTTTTTTCTAAGCTTTATGTTTGTCTAAATGAGTGAAAAATCGTGAGGCACTAGGTCTGCAGTTACCAAGTACTCAGCACCATTTTAAAAGTATTTTGCATTAATCATTGACCCTTCTGCCTGGAAAGGCAGAAAAACAGGTCTCAACCTACTATCCGCTGTTATCTACTATATACCACACTTTGTTCTGCACCAGGTGAAATGCAGATCGGGCTGGAAGTACAGAAGCAAAAGCTTATCCATCCCCTTCCTGGAAATGTGAAGATCAACTAGACTGTTCTCCTTCCACAGAGTGAAAAGGTCTGTTAAGATGCTATGTGCAAAAGAGATTGTGACCTTTGCTTTTCATTGTGTTGTTTTAAAAAATGAATATAAACCAGTGATTTCAAAAATTAACAAGCAAGAAGGGAAAAAAGACGGAGTCTTAAACAAACAACTATGGTTAAAGAAAACTAAACATTTTGGGTTAATGTAAGGTAGTGCTGGCCAAATAAGTTAGTTCTAAAACCAGAAGAAGGACAAGCAGTACGAAACTAAACCTGGCTCAGGACGGTGTTGACGTACTACTGCTGCTTCTCAGCTCTTCACGGTGGATGTTTCACTGCATGGGGCAAGCACAGCAACTGCTCAGGGTTAGGTCCGGTACAGAGCATTGCTCTGAGCTGCACAGGCTTGGCCCTGCTGCGTGTACGAACTTCTCCCAGCACCCTGCAACCCCCCTTGTATTTCTATTCATTGTTTAGGCAGTCATATCACATATGTAACAGTACAAGAAGTTCCATACAGGCTTGTGCTTCGGTCTCTATAGACCCCGCATTGATAGCTCCTTGCACTTGCAGTACCACGCAGCAGTTTTTCCTCACTATTCACAGAAGCTCAGGGAGGATCAGAGGTGTACCCTGCTGTTGTAAAAACCTGCCTGACCTAGAGAAAATCCAACAAGAGCTAAAGAGCAGTATGGAATTCATTTAATACTGGTGTAAAAAATGATTTTCATGTGGCTTTTTCTATTTCTTTTCTGAATTTGGATCTATATGAATAGGCATCTCTCATATTTTCAGGTTTTATTATAGCCATAAGGCCATAAAGAAAATCTAAGTATATAGACTGGACTCTTTAAGGGGACATCACCTCTCATGAGATTTGTGATATATGTTTGAATGCTAGCAACATGGAAAGGGACACAGAGTCTGTCTCCACAGTCATTTTAATTCCATCCAAGAATCCAAGTTCCATATTTTTGTATGCATTTCCTATCTTAACAACTCATTCATTTCTTTTTCGGGCAAGCAGCTTTTCACAGAAGATGAAAACCCAGGTTTTAATGATATAATTTAGATCTATGGTAGATATGCTAAACTAGAAATGCTTGATTTGTTTTGGCAAAACTACACTTGCCTGTTCATTAAGACTATTTTTCAAAAGATATAACACCATGTCTGCGCCAAATAAAAAATGTTTATTTACATGATTATGCATCAGAGTCATAGATCAGCTTCAAGATTCTCATTTGTGGGGAACTAATTTTCATAAGAAATTTCCTGTTGCATCAGAAAGAAAACAAAAATGTGGAGCTCCTAGAAACTCCCTTTTAAGTGATTAAAGCAATTCTGCTGGAGGTCTTTCCACTACTGGCTTCAATATTATCCAGTGGACATGTCAGCTGGACCCATTTCTTTAAAACAAGATAGCAAAAAACATAAAAGATTTCAAAAGATTTAAAAAAACTCAAAAACTTGATCAGCAAATTAAACAGTGAAAGATCATCTGGGAAACAAAGAAAGGAGACCTGCTCTCTAGGCTAGGATTAGGCCAAGTGCGTGTAATATTCTCATGATTTGTGGATTTTTTTAAATGAAATAATTTATTAATCCTGTTTCTTGTTATGAAACTGTTGTATCATTTAATGCTTCAATGCATAGCTAGCCATCCTAGTTTTCTAACACCTCTCCCCACCCTGCTGGAAAAAGTTACAAAACAAACAAAAGCATCATTAACAAGATGATGAACAGTGGATAAACTAAAGAGAATAGCAGTTGGAAACCTGTTTAAGTTTCTCACTGGGGAAGTACACAGAGAAAAATGGAAAATCCCCAAACCAAAGAACAAAGAAACATTCTTTTGTAGCAGAGGGGTTCTTTTTATTGAGGATACAGTACAACACAGAGACGGAGAGAAATAGCAGAGAAAAGGATTCAGGAAAAAAAGCTGTATGTGCAAAGGGGAACTTGGCTTAACCGTAAAGAACAATCAAAACGGACAGGAAAAAGTGTTCTGTCCCAAAGTCGTAGCTACACTGCTGATCCTGCCTGCTACAGCTACACCCAGGAAATATCAGCAGAAGCAACCTGCAAAGTTTTCATACTCTTTGGCTGCACCTCTCCAGTGCATTAAACAGTGTCAGAGAATGTTCCCATGCACTGGAAACTGATCCTCTGCACTGCTAAACTGGTCACTGGGATGGGACCTGTACCAAACAGAAGGTTCCCCAGGCACGAGAGTGGTCTTTCCAAATAGGCAGTCTGTATGGGCCCACCTTATTCTGGGAAGTAAGAAACTTTATTGCTATAGTTGTGAGCCATTCTGGCTGCAGAGCCTGAGAACAATACCAGAAATTATTAATTTACTGGAAGAGATGTAGCTTTTGCTTCCATAGATCTTTCCTGGGTCTTTGGACCCTCTGTAGCCTTTCTTCTGGTAAAGAAATGTGCTTAGTTAACTTGCCATGCCAGTGGCATGGGAGATGTCCAGGAACAAGTTTCCCTCACAGACTAGCCTCTGCCTTGTATCAATTTAATGATAATAATAATAAATGCAAATTAAATCAGAAAGATGTGTTTTCACTATTGGCTCTTTTGTCCTCTGCAAGTGTGGTCTTGCAAAGCTTTCAGTGAAAAAGATGATCCAAAGATGTGTTTGTATACTGGCACTGGTGGATGCTGCTGAGAAGAAAAGGGAATGTACAGTCTGTGAGCGGCCAAGGGAATGAATGCCTCAGAAAGACATGAGTTTGGAGGCTTTTTTTTTAAAACTCACTTTGATCTGGTTGGTACCACATAGCTCTTCAACACTTCCATGTAATGTGCAATAAAGAAATAAATGGCTTTCAATAGAATTATCAAAACTGTAGTGTCATCCAGACATACAAGCATGTTAGCCTCACCTGCTCTTCACATCCCAGTGCACCTGTATTCAGCTTCACACACCACCACATAACGTGTTCTTAAAACAGTATTAGAGTGCACCCCACCACCCACTAACACCACAGTAAGCTCCATTTCTGGCCTTGTGTTGAGCTTCCCAAAGCTGGTGGACAATTATGTGACCTCCTGACCCACTGCAGCTTGGGAAATTGGTGGTCTCCAACTTTGTACCTCCCACCACCACCATTTCAGCCATGGTCCAAAGTCACAGCCTCTGCAGGGGAAACATACATGGCAGCTTGTTGTTCTGATCCTTTCATCTGCACTTAGAAAAGTTGGCTTTCATACATGAAGGTTGTGTATCCCCTACTGTTTGCCCTCGACCCACAAATGCATGTAAGGTTCATAAGATCAGCAGAATCATTTAATAATATTCAGGTGGTAAATGAATAGCTTCATACATGCTTTCAAGTTCTAGATCCTTGTTACAACACCCTTTCACTTTGTTTGTCAGCCTACTCCTCATCCATAGTTTTCATAGCTTCTCATTTCTGCAGGCCCAGGGGCATGCCTAAAAACTGATGAGTGTATCTGTCATGTTTAGCTACTGCTGATGTTTTGCTATCAATATAAGCAAATCATTCTCTGAATCATTTCAGATTTTCTCTCAGAGCTGTTTTAAGAGCCATTATAATACTGTTATTCTGAATGTCAGCTCCCAATGATCTGAAAGGTCTGAAGTCAGTCATAAGAATTGTCTACTGATGGAACCAGTTCCAGATATAAGTGCATACCTTCCATGGGATAAGTCAGCTTTCCGGTACTCCTCTCTTTACTGTTTTCTCCTTTCTCCATGTCTTCACCTCTTTGCTTGTCCTGCACATTACGACTGATTAAAAACACCTCAGAATGGGGAATTTCTCTGGTTACTGAATCTGCGAAATACTACCACAGGCACTGGCAATAAGTCTGAAAGGTAAAGATGGCATCTCATTCCAGGAGAAGCAGGTGTCTCTGTGTTCTTTGGAAATACTTCTCTCTTCACTACAAACCATGCCTAAACAAGCTTTCAAAATTAGGACTGTTTCCTTCCTCTTAATGAAATTTTAAAATGTAAAAGTTCACCAGTTGAAAAGAAATTGAGGTGCTGGCTGTGCAACATTTTCATCTATATTTCAACCCATGTTCAACCCAACTCTGAATCTTAGCTATTTCTTCATTCTCCAGTTTAATTTCTTACCACAAGTTTTTCTGGAAGATAAATGGATGTTTGTCCAATATTTTTTATAGCATAGATACTTAACAGAAAAGCTTGATGAAATATTTGACAGGGTATATTTTAATCAAGATATTAATTTTTCTAAAATCTATATATTTCAGAGGAATGTGTTGATTTCAATAAAATTCTGAAACTGAACAAAAAATTCAATATCCTGAAATGATTTATTATTATTGTTTAATTTATCAAGAAGTTACAGCTCTTTCAATTTCAAGTCTGGAACAGTAATGCTTTTAAAACACCAGATTTTTCTTTAGAACAAAAATGCTGGCTTTCAACTAGTTTTACATAACAATACATTGGTGAAACAACACATCCTAGAGAAGGAGGGGGTTTTTTTATGCAATATATACAAGAATTGTTGCCTAAGGCCAGACACAGTCCATGGTGTAAATACAGAGGGGCCCATAAATACAAAACTGCAGCCAAAGAAAGTTAACGTTTCCAGAATGCGTGTGCCCACGCGGATCAGGTTCAAAGGTCCTCCAGACCATGACAGAGCACTGCACGTAGGAACCTGCAGTTCTTGGGGCTGCAGCTCTTTATACAGGGACTAGAGCACCCACAGGACTGAGGGAGCCAGCCTGGCTCACAGCTGGACCCGTGTCCATCACTCCTAGTGCAATATGTTCTGTACTTCTGCCACTGTCTATGAAGTATCTTTTCAAATGACCACTGCTACTCAGACCTCAGCAAGGAACAAACAGAAAGAGCTCCCCAGCTGGTAATGCTCTTTATCCCATCTGTAAAACTCTCAGTTATAAATTTCAGTTTCTGCAAGCTTTACAGAGCATATTGTAAGAGGTTTCACTGTGCCTTCCATCACTTTGAATTAACAGTGATAATAATAATGCTTAACCTTTCAAGAGTTCTTTCTATCTTCACAATGTTTAACTAACATTAGCTAATCACATTACAGTGGCTGGGCTGCTTATCATTCCTCTTCTTTACAGTGCCATGAATAATCTGATAATTATTTCTTTAGCTCATATAAACAGCTTGTCCACTCTCCTGTCATTTTCTATTTCTGATAGTAACCAAAGAAATGATGAAGTTAATATAATTACATTAATATGGAGGTCTGAGGGGGAGTATGAGCAAAATCCATGCATGTTCCTTTACTGTATCTTTGCATCTATAACCATAATTATAGGTGTCTGCTAAGGATTATATTGGCTGAGATTTAGAAAGTGTGAACTAATTTGTCTGTAATCTGCTCATATTGATTATTTAAAAGCACTCTGTATTTATTATTTCATACATTAAGTACTGACATACTATGCCAATACCATAGTGTATATGCCGTAGTAGGCAGAGACTGTGGTTTGAACAGCTTAAAATTCAGTGTTCTGTTTTATTGTTGAAGAGCACCAAACTCTGTGTCTTTCCCACATGGTTGTCAATAAATTTATAGCTTCTAGCACTGGGTAATCGGCAGAAGGCTCAGCAAATAAGAATTGCCAACTTCCCGCATTTTATCCAGGGCTAACTATCTTTATGGAATGTTCATTCTCTGGGTAAGAATCACATTTATTTCCATATTCAGAGATGCATTGGATTTCTTTGGCAAATAACTTTGTTTCTCTGTGTCCCAATATTTCTCCATCTTAAGTGGAATACCACTACTGAATTGTCTCATGAGATCTATTGTTATTTGAATCATGGGCACCTGCTGTTGAGATTCTCAGCTGGAGATAATTCAAACTGTTTACATTAATGGTGTATTTTATTTGAGGTCCTGGCCCTTGATTTCTATTTTAAGATCAGATAGCTTAGGGCTTTCATCCATGGGCCACCACTCTTTAAAGACCTTGTATTATCAGTCCCCATCCCAATCCAAGACAGACACAAACTATACTATATCCTTACTAGCATCTGCAACAGTCAATTATGTCTTCCCCAGTCTCTAAGAGACAAGCCAAACCCATTGTTATTACTTTATTAATACAGCTTTGCATACATGATGCTTTATAAGGAAGAGATGAGTCACTGTTCCAAGACATCTCACACTGTAAATTAGATGTGACACATGGAATGACGACAGTAGAATGACTGGGGAAGGAATACATTTTAATATCTGAATTTATTGAAAGATTTTGTGACAAATTCGTGTTATGTTCATATCTCGTTTGTCCAAGATATACAGCTCAAACCCAAAAGCTAAAGGACTGTGTTCAAAATGGGGGCCAGACCCACTAATGTTGTGAGCTTAGCTGTGTAACGAGTGCAGAGAGGACAGCACTTGCTCCAGGGAAGGTACCATAGCATTTTGGCAAAAACTTTTCTCTTAGTCACTGACGAAGGTACTGAAATGAATAATGACTCCTCCCAGCAGGCATGCAGCTGCAGCCTTAATTCCAGTTCTAGTAGGAGAAAGATAACAGTCATAACACTTCCATGCATGAGAAAAACACTTTTATAAAATTATAGATACTCCAAATATGCAAGTGCACGTTTGTCCTGCTTCAGTCCATGAAAGAGCAGCCTACCTCAACAGTAGTGCAACTGCGCCAGAGCACACAAATCTGACAGAAAACCTATTCCAGCGCAGGAGATGCTTCCTGAAATAGGCTCCTCTCCACCATCTGAGTACCGCTGCACCATCTAGTGGTGTAAACCCTTACCGACAGGAATCAAGGCAAGAAAACAGAATTTTTGCTATGGAAGGCAAATCTGACAATTATTTGGTGGAAAAAATGGCAGTTGTGTCTGTCCTACCTGTACAGTGTTACTACCTGTATGTATGGACTACATTACAGACTTATCTTCCCAGGTATTCCTTTTACATGGTAAATTCAGGTTTACTTTAATTCTGCAAACCAAATTAGCACAAAATAAAGTATTTCAATGCTTGTCATCAGAGCTGGCACACAGCTGACCAAGGGGATGTTTTATTGAAAAGGAATAATGAGGTACCTCAGCGCTTTCATAGTGATGGTCTGGATGAAGCCATCTCCTGGTGATACCTGGGGCCTGAAAGTATCATTGTCACATATGACTGCACAATTAACTACACGAGAGAGAGGATTAAAGATATGAGCAGAGGAAGAAAAGGCAAAATAAAGAGGAATCACCATCACTTTTGGACATGCTCTGTCTTGTGTTGTTGTAATAGACAACTACCTGGCAAGTCCTGTAACTGTTTAGATGCATTGAGAGGCTACTAAGTGCAGAAAAGCCAGGCGCTCAGGGGTTCAGGAGCTTCCAGGAGGCATGGCACGGGGAACAAGGCATGAGACGGCCTTCTGTGTTTCTTCTGGCAGACCTGGAAGCAATTCAGCCTGGGATGAGCGCAGCTGAACTGTAAATAAGCGGAGTGTGTTTGTCTCTGTCTGAAATGTTTTCAGTGTATGAGACAGTCCCTCATGAAGCATGGTGTTCTTTCAGGACCACCCTGTCTTGTTTTAAATGGTATTCACAGAAACCTGAATGTTACAGTAGTAAACAAAGAGAATGCTGTGATTCTTTCGGGAAAGCTGGCTGCTCGGAGCTCTGTTAAGCTCTAGCTAATTGGCCGTGTGGTTATTTTGTGTTCTTACATTGCCACCCTCTGACAATCCAGTGGATTAAAACACTACCATTCAATGGACAGATGAAATCTGAGAAAGGCATGTTTATAAAGTAATAGCCTGGGTATAACATAGTAGAAATGCACTGTTACTGCCATGATTTGGTTTGAATTCAATATCTTTTGTTTTTTCTAATGACTCTTGCTGTATTTTTCTCATCTATTGCTATTGCTCATCTCAGCTATTGCTCTTGCTACCAGAAGGATCTGTTTTAAAGGCTTATCTGCGGATATGCAGCAGAGAGAGAGAATTCAGCTCAGAGCAAAGACCTAAATCAGTGTCTATGATGTTCTCTCAGCCCTCAGAAAAATTAGATATGGGAACTGGTGTGTCTTGTATATACTACAGAAATCACATCATTGGCTATACCAAATAAGAGAAGAGAACATTTTTTGGGAGCTCGTGGAGGCAGGAATACAGATGATATCAAACCAAAATACCGAGCTACATTGTATATAAATGCTGTGAATACTAATCCACACAGAGGAATAGCAGACACTGCTGCACCATGTTGAAATCTACTGCTTTTCTGCATGTTGAGAGATATATCCTGTCTTCCTGTACTACTTGCCTACCAAGAGTTTGCCTGTGAAAGTGTGATGGTGTGTGTAGATGTGTGAAGGTGAACATACAACACCTAAAGGGCAGCAAATGCAAGGTAGGGCTTATTACACTTACATCTTCTCATATAAAATGTAAAAGGTTATTAAATAAATGCCTTCATCCAGAATCACTTGCATCTGGGGGAGTAGTGTATTAGTAATGACTAACAAGTAAAAAGTTATATATGGATTTCTGGAACAGGAAGGATTATATATCCCTTTCATGAAGTGCTTAAATTCCCTTCCAATGGCCTTGTCATTCTAGCCATGTATGGCATTTTGCTTGATATTCTTTTAACAGCATCTTATCAGTAGAAGACAGATGTTGACAAACTGAAAAAAGTCCAGTGGAGGGTTACCAAGATGGTTGTTGGGACAGAGCATGAGTTACATGGAGAATCTGAGGGAACTGGATTTGTTTAGCCTGGAGAAGACAAAGGTGGTGTCTAACTAAAGTTTCTAATTATCTGTTGGAGGATTATAGACTAGACATAGTAAAATTTTTCAGAAAAGTGCACAGTGAAAGGACAGGAGGCAACAGTCACAAGTTACAGCAACGGAAATTCTGATTAGATATAAAGAAAACGTCTTCAACATGAGAGTGGTTAAGTGCTCAAGCACTCTGGCCTCAAAAATTGTAAAATTTCCATTCCTGAAGATTTTCAAACTTGGCTGGACAAGGCCTTGAGCAACCTGGTCTAGTTTTGATGTTAGCCCTGCTTCTACTTTTGAGCTTGGACTAGATGACCTCCAGAGGTCCTTACCAAGCTACTTTTTTCTGTGATTCTGTGACCTCCTCTGAGGAGCTTAGAGCAGGAGAAGCCTTTCCTCTTCCAGAATGGAAAAGCAGACCAAAGCTGTTATGGGGAGGAATGACTAAATGACAGTTGAACCGGGATAGGTTGCCACAGACTGCTGCAGGGTGGAGGAACAGGGAAGACTTTAAAATCCCTACAGGGTCACACTGCATCATGACCACCACAGGGTAAAATTCCTGAAGAACAAATCCCAACCTTCAAAAAAAGATCAGTGATGATGGGAGAGAGGATTCCTAGCCACTTTCTCTTGAAAGCCTACTGACCGTTTATCCAAAAGGATTAACTGTATTGTGACTCTGGTAATACTGAGATACTTTTTTCATGAGGGAAAGATGCAAATGTCTTGTCCCTCTGCTATAGAATGGGATAGATTTGCGGCTCTGGGGGGTGGATGGCATTAGGGAGTTGTAGGGGATGGAGTGGCATTAGGGAACTGATCTAGCCTGTGCTCCTGGTTGCACGAAGAAAGAATGGCTATGTCGCTCCACCTTTCCCCTTCACGCAGCAAATTCAGCTGTTATGTAATTTTGGTCAGTTTATTTTAACAAAATACAGAGTTTTAAGAGCAGAACACCTTTTAGGCCAGAACTGAGGTATTATGCAGCTTGATTTGTGATCAAAGAAAAAGCGTGGAGAAAAATCCTCTTCAGAAGTGACATTTCTAATACTGTCTTATTGAGTACACAAAATCTACTACACTTTACAACTCACTCTTCAGTCATGGATGTCACCTTTACTTTGAGTAACTAGAATGGTGAAATTTTGCATACTGTCTGAAGTGGATTCCCTTATGAATGCACTGAAGTTCAGAAATGAATATTCCCCCAATGCCTGCTTTGTTTGATTCCTCTTCTGTGGCTTTATTCTCTCTCTGTATATACACACATACATATATATGTATGTGTATGTGTTTTAAATCTATATATGTAATATACACATATATAAATATAAATACACACACATGCATATAGAGAGAGAAAGAATACGTAGATCTTCAAAAAAGCATCCCTGGCCTGAGTTTGTAAGAAAACTGAATATGAATGAATGGAGACCCTTAAAAAAAGTCAGTCATAGAATATTATTGTGAGACTCAAATTCTAGAAAGTGGCACAGTCCAGTAGTAAAAAATAAATAAATGTTACTGCTAATAATAGCTTGATTTCCTTTGATTGTAAGAACAGGTGTTTCTATTTATTCAAAGGAATAATGACTAGCTTTTTTACAGTACACTCACTGCTATAGCATTTAAGTAGAGCTGAGAGAATTCTCAAGCACATTTTCATCCACACATCTAGCAGCTTATACTTGCTTTTAAAAAGTCATATACCTAAAAGGTTTTCAAGCATGTTCTCCAAAAAAAAAAAAAAAAAAAGCAATGGATGCTGAAGATACTCAAATTAAAATCAGTTCTCTGGTTAATAAAACTGATTTTGACTGAAATGGAAAATAATCTGTGGCGTTTCAGACTTAATCCTTCTAATTAAGAGTGACTGATGAACAAGAAATTTCAAGTAAATAATCAAAAGAATTGTTATGAAATAATTATGGAGCAATTTATATAGCATTTTTATAAACAATTTCAAAACAAAATGAAAAATGCTTTTGTTTGAAAATAATTCAAGAACAGAAAATGATACTAAGTCTGTTCTTAAAGACTGTCTCAAGCATTTGAATATGAAATAGTTATTCAAATATCACATCCAAGAGAATACTTATTTTCTTTTTCTTTTTTCCTTTTTCATAGATAAAACTCAGCCCTTGATTTTCTGTCCTCTGTAGCTAAAAAATCATATACCGTCCATATCTAAATTTACAAGAAGTCTAGATTTATGAGAAGGAACATATTCACTGTGAGAAAAGTCTATTCAAAATCTGTGATGTAGTACACATGGCCAATGGAAACCCAAGTGACACTGAAGAGCATTATGCTAGATAGGTAGATAATCACAAATAGAGATCTTTTTCTCTATGGATTGTCTACAACTGACAAGAAGAGGTGAAACAAGAAGACATTTGTCTTTTCCTCCTCCATGGTGTCTCTTGGTCTTTAAGGAGGAACAACCTTTGGATTTGCCCTGGCTTTTCCATCTGCTTCTAGATCCAGTCCACATGGGCTGTCAGGAGACTTTTCCATATGGTTCATCACAGATGAAGTTGAGGTGATACAGGAATATTAAGCAATAAAGTATAGTGGCCAAATCAGGATTGGGAGCCACTGATCCATTAACTCAAAGAACTTCCTCAGAGATTGGTCTTCAGAGATAAAGATATTACCTCTAAATATAGTAAGTATAGCATACTGGAGAGATACAGAGAAAGGAAAAAAAGGTCCCCAGATAAACAATAAAGTGGTACTCACAACCAGAATAGAAAAAAAAGGTGCATGTAGAAAATGATTGTTGAATAGTGTTTTCTGATGTCCTAAGACTTTAATTGCTTAGATTTAATAATGTATTGAGAACACAAGAAAGAACTATATTTAGACTGTTTCATCATAGAAAAAATATGTATTTGTTGGCTTTTTGCAACTGCAAGTTGTCTAATTTTGTTGCATTTCCTAAGAAAAGTTATGCTCTAGAAAAGATTCATCATAGCAAAATCAATCCAATTTTTTCTTCCTCTGGAAAGCTATGAGGATGAGAAAGCAGGAGGCTATAGTGGAAACTGTTTTGCAACTGTAACTACAGTGGCCAAAACAACTGCATGCTCTCATGTGCAAAGATGTCCCAGATGAATACTTCTACTTTAGAAATTACCATCATGCTAGAATCCCAGGCAGCTGAACAAAATGTCCTCGGTGTTTTCACTTCAGACAGTACATAATTTCAGTATGTTGTTCTGAAATGGGAAAGAGTAGGTGTACACTAGGGTGTTCACATGATTTCCTGTTTAGGGTGGTATCTGTCTGATGCTCATTTTGACACTCTACTTAGAATAATTTTTCTTCTAAATTCTCCAAAGCAAACAATTAAGGAAGAGGGTTAAATGGTTGATTTAATTAAGTTAAAAGCTCTATCTAAAGTATGTGCCAGCTACCAAAAAACATTTGGAAAAGCTTCAGTTTTATCCTTACTTTCCAGAGTGGGCATTCTTCCAGCCTCTGAATCAAGAGGCAGGAAAACATGCTTAAAAAACCTTATCAAGTCAATGCACATTCTTCTTCTCCCACATCAACATCTCCCAGACACCTTGAAGCACTAAGCTTCGGCAGCTTCTTACTTAGCTTCCCAAAACTAGTAACCTTTGGAGGATATTAATAGCAGGAGCACTGTAACAGTGTCTATAGGATTCTAGCCAGGACTGGAGGATCCCATCAGATTATGCCCCACACAAAAACAAGAAGAAAGTCTTGCTCTATGAGAGCTACAATCCAAGAACAACAAGAGTGAGACAATTTATCTCAAAAGGCTTAACTGAAGTAGAAAGTTCAAAGAAGGGGAGGGACAAACATGTGAACTCCCCTTCTATGTTGTAAGAAACCTTGGGGAAGTACATGCAACTTTACCCTCTAATGAGTGGAAGAGGTTAACAGCCCCCTACTGCTGCCAGGCCGACACGTGTTTTAGATACAAACATCTTTTGGGTTCCATCCCAGCACTGGTCCATGGAGGTTTTTTCACCACTACCACTGCTGCGTAGCATGCCATCTGAGCCCATATGTCTGCATGCAACAATATCTACACTTTGCCAGGTGCAGCTTTTGAATGGCAAAACCGAAAGGGGATTTAGAGCAGCATTGGTCAGAGACTTAATGAGCAAAAATGGCAGTAATGACCTCACATAACCCGAGCAGACCTTCACTTTTCTCATCCTGTGCTTGGATGACTCAGTGTGGCATTGGCACCAGTGATCCTCAGTTTTAACCAACAGCAAACAAGGAAGGAAAGGGAGGATTCAGAAGCAAACAAGTATTTAGGCAAGGGAGATCTTTTAAAGTTCAGGATGCTCTGCTTATACTGTGCCTCAGTGTGAAAGGACTCAGCTGAGAAGTTAGAGTTGAGGGATATTAAACAGATAAAAGTTGAAAAAGAGATAGGAAATGATGTCAAATCCAAGCAAATAGGACAGTGAGGAAAGAAAAAAAAAGTCAGATGGAAATGGAGGACCAGCAATTAACAGCTTCAAAAAAGGAATAGTTAAGAAACAGAAACAATACAAGCACCAGGCACACAGGCAAACTGAGTTCACTTCCTGCTATTTCTTACTCTAACTCAGGTGTCCTTATTAGTATTATTACTGCTAAAGAGGTATACTGAGGAATCCAATGAGAAATGTCAGGTCAAAGCTCCCTCCAGCTGGAGACCTCCTGAGAATAGGTTGGATCACAAGGTTTGTTCCAGTGAGGAGAGGAGCGTGCAAACTTCTTTCCCATGCAAATACGGAAATTCCACTCTGTGTGAAAATTTTGGGAATCTAGCTGGATACACGAGTCCCTTCCCCCCCTCCAAAACATATTTTTCAGTGAGAGAGGGAAACCCAGCTCTCCATCTTTTAACAGTATACCCTGTGGGTTCTTCTATAGATATGCATATTTTGAGGATCCCAGATAGAACGTGAGAGAAAATATGTTTATTTCATTTGCAATGGAAAAATGTAATTCCCAGGGCCTCTTCAAATTTCAAATGGGCATTTGTATGAGCTACATCTTACATCTGTTTCAGACCCCAAATGGGCATTTTTAACCTTGGAAACCCTTAGCTAGAAGACTTGTGTTTCAACACCAGCTGGAACAATGGCAAGTTCACATATAAAATATAGTCCAGTCTGGAAATGAAATGACTGATAAAGGTCATGAGATGGATAGAGAGCCACGAATATGTACCCACTCACATTAGAGTTGTCTACAACTGAAAAACTGCAAAGCAAAAAATCAGAAACAAGGATAACTTTCCTGCTACTTCGTTTATTCTGCACAGTGCTGTAGGAAAAGTTTTTGATCTGGAATACAGTCTGAAAACCCTTTTTGGCTGCATCCATATCCTCGTTATGGCAGTTTTCACTAGCAAAGTGAAATCTTTTCTACCTAAGGATGCACTCTCCCAGTATTGTCACTAATAAGAGATAGTGGAAGAAACAGCTGACAGCCAGGCCACCCCTAACATGCAGCAGAACTATTATTTTGCGGAATGAGTTCCACTACTTTTAAATAAGAGGTCAGAGCACACATAGAAGACTTTACTGGCATGACCATGGGGAAGGTGCATATGGTGCTTGTGTTGTCCATAAAGTGGTTGCATAGCAATTATTTTGATAATCAGTGTAATGATGTTGCTTAGAAACATCAAAAGGAACTTTTCATCAGGAAATCAGTATTCACTGTCCAAAATCTGGCTGGTGGCTTGTGTTGCTTCCAGCTTCCAGGTCACCTCCTTTTCTTACATTTTTCTTTCTTTTTTAATGATGTTTGTTAACTCTAAACTTACCTAGAAAGGCAGGGTGAAAAATACTAGCTCAGAGTCAGCGAGCTTCAGGTCCACAGCACCAAACTCTCCCAATGAAAAAAGGAGGAGACTGAGTCATGCTCAATGCAAAAGCTGATGCAAACACTCTGCCATGGTGGAAGGTTCAACTTGTTAGGGTTTCTACAAACATTTAAACAGTACACTTGTGAACTCTTGGATAGAAGCTTGTGTAACTGCCTTATATAGTCAGGTAATTCAGCAACTGACATTTCCCTATGTTTCAACAATGAAACTAATGCAGTTTAAATCAATACAGTTTATTAGGAACAAGAGGAAAACACAACAACACAGCAACTGGGTAAACATGAATTAAATAATAGCAGGTAAGATTATCATTTTCTTCCCCTAGTCACCAGTCTTCTTCCCACAACAGAGGAGCTAACTGCTATCTTCCCCTCATCTTAGTACTCATGCCTAGTTCATTCCCCAGGCTGGCAGGATCCCCTATGATATGTGCATTTTTGCTGGGCTCCGTAGCTGATTTCAGCTGAAATGATCCAAGTTCAGCAAAGAAGCCTGCTCTGCAGCTGTGCTACTCCAGACTGTTGCTTGTTCTTGGCCATTGGTCATTGCTCAGACACTGAAATGCTGGACACTTCTCCTGCCCATGCCTACAAGGATTCAGATTTTGTTCAGAGTACAATTAAAGGCAAACAAGGACTTTAGTAAGTTCTCTGCCCAAAAGAGAAATACTTCCCATCAAATTTCATTTTCTTCCTCACTTTTTTGTCTTCCCATATTCTTCTGGCTTTTCCCAGAAGCCATCTGCAGTAGGCAGGATGACCCCAGACACTGGGCACATTAGACTTCATTTGTCTGTTCACTTTCAAACATGAATGCCAACATTATATTCACTTCAACAGTAAAACTTCACAGCTTTTTTTTAAACAGAAAATGTATAAACTGTTACATAACTGACATGCAAAAGAGGCCTGGCCCATCCAGTTAATTACTTTTTTTTCAAAAGCAGATGCAGACAGAGTATTCACTGCCTTAGCAGGGGCCTCTGTACATCTCCCGGCATTCTGGGCTGCTTTTTTCCTGCTTTAATGTCAGGTGTTAAGAGTAAGATCATCCTCTTTCATAGCTTCAAGACCACCAGGTTTACAGTAATTTATAACAGCTCTAGTACCTCCAAGATAAGTAGATTATAGGTAGTACATACACAAGTGATTCCATGCATTCCTGTGTGCTCTATAAGTGACAGGAATAAAGGCCATCCAGAGGCAGAAGAAATATATGTGCATGAAAGCCTCACTCCCACACAGCAGCTAACCAAGCTGAAGTAATCCACCATGTGCCCTGTAAAGTAGCCCTAGCAGGAGAAAAAAATCCCTCAGTTGCAGCAATAATTACTAGTTCTTAAACTACTTTGAGCAGTGAGGGCAAAAAAATAAGGAGCATCTGAAGTAGCAAATAAGTAAACGGTCCCCTCAACCTAAAGCAAGACAGTCACTTGCCCTCTATACAGAAGCACTGTTATAGCAGAGTGAACAGGGGGATTACAAGGGAAAAACAGAAAATCCAGGTCTCTCTAGGCAGCTGACTTAACTGTTGTCTATGTGACGGCAGTTTCCAATACAGAATCAAAACAGTTTCTAGCAGCAACTAGTTGTAAACATTTGGGATCCTGAAGGTAATGAACTCGCTCTCCAGCTAACAAACAATAGAGCCATCAAGTACCACAATTTCAGTCCTGTAAATATAACACCAGTGAATATTAGTGAGCTGCTTCAATTCAAACACCGCACACTGGGTTAATGCTTTTCTTTTGAAAACAAACACACACAGATGGGTTTTGTTGTCAGAATAGGATCAGGATTGTAAATGAATGAGGTCATTCACAATTATGCTGCTTTTGTGAGAACAGGTCCTTACTTGTTGCTGGGAAGAGCATGTTGTTTTTTATCAGGTAAACATATAATGCTAGTCTTCCTCTGTTTACAAGGAAAGAGGACGCAATACCACTTAGTGAAAGAGCTATGTGGATTACTTTTGAAACCTGTAAGGGAAATATCACTTTTTTTTTTAATGATGAATTTTCATAATAGATGTAATTCTATTGCAAATGAGTGATAAATACAAATCTGGTGTGACATAGAACTTCTACCTCCATTCATCTCAAATCACTCTACTAAGGAAATTGAACCTTGTTACAGCTGGAAGCAGTGAAGCACAGCAAAGTGAAGTGACCGCAAAAGGAAGTGTGGCTGAAGATATCAGAGGAGAGAACAGATGCCCACATCTCCAGAGCCCTGATGAGCTGCTCTGTCTATTTACCATGCTAAAGTGTGGAAATCCTCTGGCAGCTTACAGTTAAAGATTTTGGGAAGAAGCAAGAATACAGGTTCCCAGGTATTTTTCTTAACTAATAGTATACAAAGAAAAAGAAATTTCCAAGACAAATATGAAGATAGAAAAACTTCCCCTAGTAGAGACAATAACTAGGTCAGCAACCAGCTTTAGATCTGTGTTCTGTGAGCCCAGCAGGACATATACAGTTCAGTTTCACCTCTCCATACAGCTCACATTACTAGTTTTTCCTAGTTTCTTAAATATGTTCCATAACAGAATGATCTTATTTTCAAAACAGAAGAATTAATTTGCATGTCCCAGCCTCATTTCTTAATATTCATCTTGCAATAACATTTAAAAGCCAGCCAACTTTGGTGTCCTTTATAAAAAATCCTGTATAAATATGGGACACAAAAGTCCCTGTCCCAAACAGCTTTCAGTCTGTTGTGATGCTGTGCTCAGACCTGGTATCCTTTATGACCAGCTACCTAGACAAATAGCTTGTGGTAGCTACCTGCTTTGAAAATCAGCCTCGATACAACTGGATTCATCTCACCTGGTTTAATGGACCAGTCAATGGAGAGAGTCAGGTGATATAAGCGAGCAAACATTTTCCTTTGGAGTCATCTCTCTTTCCACTGACTGCTGAAGGAGTGTAGGTGACTCTGCTTCTACCTTTGATGTCTAGTACTGTACCTAACTGTAGGTGAGATATACGTGGGTCCAGCTGTCCACATTAGAATGAGCCTGATTCTGACTTCATCAGGTTGTCACACAGATGATCTCAGTAGAGCTACTTCCTTACAAACAAGAACACGCTGTGATTTTAAGGGAAGATATTAAATGTGTTTTGCTTCTCCCAGAATAAGATGAGCCTTAACTGAGATTTCTGGTGAGCAAATTCCTTCAAGAGAGTCAGTTTCTTTTCTTACAATTTATCTGAAGATTTCATTATCATAAAAAGATTTCTTGGCTAGTAACATTATCCACATCAGATGCTGTAAAGTCAAGACTGCCTGTTTGCGAAGGTTATTCTGCTCAAGGCTCTCTGATAGAGAGAGTTATGCAAAGCCAGTTTTTCCAGGAGGGACAATAGTTAACTCCACCCAGGCCTTTTGGAAACTCAAGTAAGGTACCTCATATGAGTGCAGCACATTGTCCCATCCCACTCTATATCTGGCTGGCTCTGCTGTAGCCTCTCTTCAAACTTCCCCACTTCCAAACATGTCCAAGAGTCAGTGTGGAGTGAGCACAGCAATCAACGCTGTTTAAAGAATGCAGGAAAAGGAGGTTTCCGAACAATCCCATTTCTTTTGAAAGTATACAAACAGAAGCTGTAATTTGGCCTATCTAATGTCATGATTATCAAAGGACAGCACAGGTTTTTACTACTGCCTGGAGGGGAGTAAGAGTGGACATCAACCGGAGAGAGGGAGGCAAAGATAGAGAGACACAGAGACAAAAACTTGTTTATGCATAAAAGGAAAACTTGACAAAGAGATTGAAAGGAAGCTGGGAACACCAGTAGCTTCTGTGAAATGATTCATCTGTGAGATAGGGCATTACCTGCCTATGACTAATAATAACAACAGATTGACAGAATCACAAATAAATTCTTCCCAGGTTAGGTGCAGGGCCAGCTCAAGGCTTATCAGCATCTGGACAAATTAGCACTTTGCCACGTCGAGAACGAGAGGCTCTGGCTGCAGCTGGGCAGGAAGGGAGAGGGAAAACCAAGGCAGAACCCGGATGAAGCTGTTGGGACAGCACTGAGCACTGGACTCACTGCCCTCAGAGCAGCTGGTGGAGGGATGCCACCCGTAGGTCCACCACCAGCCCTTTGCTACCAAACCCTGCTTCCCCTGAGATCAGACTGAGTTAACAAGGCCTTCTAGGCCTCGGTGCAAATGCAGCACGTAACGGGGCCATGGCTGTTTTGCCACCTTTTGGAAGTGCACTACTCTCAGAAACTACCTGCTCTGCCCAAGTCTCAGCCTTGATGCTGTGTAAACCATCCGAATCAAGCTGCCCAGAAACACAGTACACGTCTTTTTTCAGTAACATGCCACTTAAACCATTTGATTCCTTAAAGTGAAATCAGATCTGGCTTGCTATAGGACACATAAGTAAGAAGTGACCTAAACGAAAATCCAGCCTGAGTTGTTCAGTACCACGGATGGAAGTTACTCTGCACTGCAATACAGTATATTGTGAATATGGAATCCTGTACAAAATCAAAGTTATATTATTATATATTTTGAAATATACATTTGAAGGGGCTGGCCGCAAAGGTGGTCAATTCATAAATTAAAAAAAAGTTTCTTTCTGGTGTTATCTAAATGCTGGTTAGCAAAATTTGTTACTACTTAAAAGTAATTAGGAATTTTGGTTCAAAATAAACAATACAGTATTTAGGAGTCAGTGTAATTAATTTTTATTGGCAGTTACAAAAATGAGGAACCAACCTAGCAAAAAAATTAAAATATACTCTTCTTTTTAGATAGAGAAATTGACCAAAATTCAGTAAATCTTAAATTCACCAAAACAGGCAACCTAGGTAGAATTTCTCTGGAGAAATGTGGGGCTGCATTCACTAAGCTGCCACGAGCAGGTGGTCACTTCCTTTTTATCTGATAGCCCATGCATTAGAGTTCATGCGCTACTTGATCACATCTCCTGCATTTTATCCTACATTCCAGTGGCTGAAGATAGGAGGTACACCTAACCAGCAGAGTTCAGAGCTGTCTTTGTTGCATCTATCATGGCCAGAGTAAAATATATAGCTCTTATGTTTTTTTCCACTGTGACAGAAAGAACAGAATGAACTGAAAGAAGATAAAATAAGATGTTGGATTTACTTAAAAAATGACATGCATAAGGGCAATGATACCATAACTCATTAAATATAAATTCTAGAGTGGACTGTAAAGGTTATTCCCTCAAGTTTCGTTCTATATATTATGTGCAACTCCTTAATCAGCCATTTCTGGAATCCCAACATTTTCTTGTAAAATACTGGGAAAATTCAGAACTAGAGGATAGGTGAGTGGAGAAAAGCGGAATCAAACGCTGGAAGCCTGCCTGTAAAGGTAATTCTGATATACGTATGGTTATCAGACAGTAACAGTGTATCTTATACCTTCATCTGAAATTTTTATCCTCTCATTTTCTGCTATATTTTGCAGTCACAAAATGTTGCTATTTGTAAAGTTTCAATGGCCTCATTTGTGTCTGTGTGTGTTTACCTTTTAATGTTAATGTGAGATGAGTTTGTAGGCAGAGTGGGGTGGTCACACAGCTGTGGGTACCAGAATAACTCAAACCCTGCAGAAAACGCAGACACTCTACCATGGAGGATAAGCCATATATACAGCATGACAGCATGTGTCTTATCACTTATTTTTTAACTTACTAGAAAAGGGTCATACTCTTCTTATCCAACCTGTATACTGAACAAAGCCTCTGTCCTATGGACAACATGAATTACAACAATAGCTACTGTGCTTCAGTACGTATATATATAAATATATGTAGGTATATACATGTGCATATATATATATATATATAGGCACTACACATTGTAGAGAGGCTGAGGTCATACTGGTTCTATGGCAGATCTGTTATTGGATTATCCTCTGATCTGGAAAAATTATAAAATCATTTGGAAGAATATAAAACACACAGTATTGTCAGGAAATCTGACATCTGTATTCATTTTAAATTGGGGAAACATATGGAGGGCAAAACATTTTCAGTGGACACAGTAAAGCATTCAGAAATATTGAATTATGTGACAGGATGTGGGGGAAGGAGTTTGACCAGCAACTTATTTTGTTTCAGGCATATTGTGATTCTCATCTTCTTGTAAATGCCTTAACAGAGTCAAGAGTTACTATGATTGTATTTCAAATCTAGTTTCAAAACTGAGAAATTTCACACTTCTTTTGCTTCAGAATACACTCAAAAGTGTCCTGCTCACTAGTCAGTTAAAAGGTTGGAGCAAAAGTCAATTTTGTCACAAATGTGAGTTTACAGAACCAAAATACTCAAAAAATTTAATAACGAAATTTAGTAAGTATGGGTAACTTACTTACACTATCCTTTTCAAATACAGAGTTTCCTATAATTTACAGCACTGGCACATCTTTACTGTCAGAAATACACCACAAGCTTCACTGTTTCGTTCTAACTTCTAATTTCTATGCAAAAGATGTGCAATTCTATGAGAAGCTGAGAAAGTTATAAATCTGATGAAGAGATTTCCCTCCCCCTCTCCCTTTTTTTGACAGCCAAGTTGTGAAAGATCAACTTTAGAGCTTTAGGCTCAATTATGCCATCAGATAAGCAGTATATCTCCAAGACTCTCTAGCTAATTTATACGTGAGAGATGCTTAAATTGGTTCTCTTGTGTAAGTTAACATGCATTGAAAGTTCTGCCATTGGGAAGAATGTCAATCAAATCAAGTAGGTCCACACAGAAAGTTAGCACAGATGGTAGGTGATGAGTGCTGATTTTGGAAAACAGAGAAAGTAATGTAAGAGAGAGTTTTGCCCTACTAAGCAAACTACTTTTGTTCTGGCTGCCACTATTTGATATGTAAGCAATTTTTTCTACTTGATATGTCTATTAAAAGTGGTGGGTTACACACAGTTTCTAAGTTAGCCACTCAGATGTATATAGATTATAGGTTAAAAATGACTATGAGAATTGTGTATGTGGACAAATATGTCACACTGGAATCTGCAAGGGAAGAGCTATCTTTTTTATGTCATTCTTAGGAAAAGGCTTCCAGTAATCTTCCAGATCAGGACTGGCAAGTATTATTCAAACAAAATGCAGAATACAATATTTCAAAATGAGAAATATATTCCGTAAACAGTTTCTACTTGTCTGAAACTTCAGATGATTTTAAAGCTGAGAGTTGTAGATTTGTAAATTTTCTTGAGACATCATAAATTATTAAAAATCTCAAAATTTGATATAGATCACCATGTACATGTGTGAATCTTACATGTGTATGTTCTGCTCTGAATGAAAGAGTTGCACTTTATAGTCCAACAGGTCCCTTTCCATTCTTTTCCTCTTTCTTCTGCACATACTTAGAAGAAAGATAATTGTAGGGTTAACAAAAAGAGCTGGAGCCCTGTTATCTGATGTTCATCCCTAATTTCCATACAAACATTTTTCGTGATTTTTTGTAAACATTTTTCTTTGTGGCTCAAGTTTCCTCTAAGCTAATTTGTGCCATAGTGACTGTTGCTCTAAATACCCCCTTTAAAGTGGTCTACCTCCCAAGGAAGGTGTTGCAGAAATGGAGAACCAAGATGTGAACCTCAGAGTCTTCATGTCTTAGTTCTCATGGGGTGATTTTGCATGTAACACTGTGGTGTTGGACAGAACACCTCAATCTCAGGAAAAAGTGGTATGAATGTCTCATCAAATACCTGTACATAATACATAGGAAGAAAATAAGTTATGATTGATTTTAATGTGATGGATTATTCTTGCAAGTTCACATGGCCAGTGACAAAACATCCTTAGTACTTCTGAAAGGAAGAGACAATAAATTCTCAAAAGTTCAAATAAATTCATCAGAGGATACCACACTGCTGGATTTCATTCTAATGGACAAAGGAGAGTTAGTAAATAACCTATTCAAACACAGGTGGTTATGATTTAGCAATATCAGTTCTGTGCCAAACTGAATATAGCAGTGGCCAGCGATATGTAAAATAGGTACTTTAACAGGATCAATTTTCAAAGCTTAAAGTATTGATGGAATAACTAAGGGAACTACAAATTTAGAATGAGTTGTTTTAAAAAGACTATGAGCTGTTGCTGAAGGACAAACAATTGGCTGTCCAAAATCTTTGATTCTACACATAGGATCAAATCTACCATGGGACAAGAGCCAACTTATATGGATGCATGGAGGCAATGTTAAAACATCAACAAAATTTAATATATAAAGAATGGAAAAAAAGGAGAAAGTAAGCAAGAAGGACTATTTATTATTTCTGGAAGCTTTATGACATAATAAATAAGAAGGACTTTTATTAAACAAATTATAACAAAGCAAAGGCCCTAGACAATAGTTGAAGTACATTTGAATATGTATAGTGAAACTAAATTAAATGAAAAGGGAGGAAGGACATTTCTATGATGAACTAAGAACACAGAGAAGAGTGCCACCTCAGTGGAATAAGAAGCTTGTCTTCTGGAAAAAAAAAAAAAGATTCTGAAGAAGCATGTGCTAAGGTTAAATAATTGTCATAATTGAATGAAACTGCTTGAATATGTTCATACTTCAACCAAAATCTTAAACAGAGTGTCTGAGAAGCACTATAACTATAAACTACTTATCACCTTTAAACAAATTCAGGAAAACTTCAGCAGACTCAGAAATCACTATTATTCTTCCAATATTTAAAAAGACTAAGAGGAATTTATTAACTGCAGACTGATTTTATCTGGAATTATGAAATAGTAACTTGATATTCAGCAAAGAATGTACGGTTATAAATATAAGTGAGGACCATTAGTATGTTTTAGTATGTATTAGTATGTTTTTCCATAGAAGGTATGTCTGGTCAAACAATCTTGTTATCTTTTCTGGCAACATCATAAATCTAGCTAGAGTACATAACTGTGTTGACATTGTATCCTTGGATTTTTTCTGAGCCAACTGAATTATTACCTGGACATTTGATTCAAAAAATATTTGCAGTAAATGACACTATCAGGACATGCATTAGAGGGACTAAAAAACTGGCTAACTGGCAAGTCCCAAAATGCAGTTATTGTGAAGGTGTTGATGAGTAGGACCTAGAAGAGTCCCTCAGAAATTGTTTTTATGATCCTGTGCTATTTGACATTTTTATCAGCATCCTAAACAGTTATAAAAAATCTTTGCTGACCTAACTAGAAGACATAATATTTTATGAGGTAGTAAATAATTAGAGAGACAAACCACTGTAAAAGAATAATTTGAATCATATGCCTAAATAGTTACAAATCAAAATGTGTTTTAATTAAGCCTTTAAACAGTTTATTATGGAAAGTGGTTGTCTCACCATGTCTTGAAATGGTCACTTTAAGGTTACGTGTTTTTCTGGATTTCTGTAAGTTTCTGCAGAAAATCTTTAGACCCTGTGAATACGAATGATTGGGCTGGCTGGTCATGATAGTCTCCTCTGGCTTTGAAATATTTGATCCTGTGAATCTATGAATGAGTGGGGTCATTCCTCTCTTTTGGGAGCTGAAGAGAATGTAAAAAGTTCTGGGCTGCCTTTAACATTCTCATAATTCTTGAAGCTCTACATCATGGAAATGACTGTATCTCATCTGATCCTAAAACATCTTGGAGAAAATTTATTTCCTCAGATAGCTAGATATAACTATCTGAGTATCTGAGATATAGCTATGTGAGTTTTCCTACATTTGGGTGATCGGCAATTGGCCTTACAGATTATGACAGAGAAGCTGGAGAAGGAACCTGTGACATGATGGACAAAGTCTGTGAATTGGATGGAATAATTTCATTCTCAGATGTCTGGGTCCTCTCTCTTGTTGCAGTCTCAGAAACAAATTAATTGCCATATTTGGAGTCAGAAACTAATTTCTGTAGTTTAGGTTTGCAAGACAGTAAAAGAAAGGGTACATAGGAACAGCAGAAACACGTTTCTATGTAATATGTAATAGAGAGCACCAAGATACACCTGACACAATTGATTTCTAGCAGGAACCTATACGTACCACTTCTGGCACCTTGGCCCCTCTGTAAGAAACACAGCAGCCTAGTATCCTCAGGGCTAAAACACTTTGGCCTCAGTGAAGTTATTGCAATTCACAAGGCATTCGCCAGGGGAATGTACAGAGGACATCCGATTCAACAATTGTAATGGTTCTTTCTGACCTCAAATTCTATTAAACTATTTTATTTTCTGCTCTACCCATTCCAGGTTTCAGACTTTCTTTAGGTCTTTATTGCTTTCCCCTCCAAGACAGTAGTTGATCAATTGTGTGGAGGAAGCATACCCAGCCAAAAAATTAGACAGAAATAGGATTTAATTCAACTCTTTTTTGGAAACCTATCTACTTCATGAAAGAGAGAGAAAATAAAGTAAAAGCAACTGAAAAAAAATATTTTCCTCCTGAAATCTCTTTCAGCTAGATAAGTTGCATGTAGTAATACTAGATAAAAATGCAGGTTGAAGTGTGGCTTTGAAGTTGGCAGCATCTCTCCCATTTAATTTGTTTTTCCTAGCAGTATCAGAGACTTTGATTTGGAATGTACACAACAAAGGTATAATCTTTCAGATTCAGATTAAAGAAAAACAAAAACACAATTCTTGTCATGAGAAGCTGGTAGACTGTCCAGGGTTTTGCTTTTGTATCATCCAGCGTTGGTCGCCAGGGATACAAAATTCTAAAACTCTAAATCCTACAACCAATCACTGAGTGATTTAAGGGGGTGTTGGTTTCACATGCTAAAGTGTGTGCACCAGTTTATAGCAACTAAAAAAAGCTCCTTGCTGTTTGCTATAAACTCGAGCTGACTCAAGTAACTACAATAAGGTAGTTGTTTAAAGTGGGTTTCTCCATGTGTGGCATCTTGCTCAGCATCTGGTTTTTGTTAGCTTCTTTTCTGAGGATTTTTTGTACATTGCTATGTTGAATCCATTTTTAAGTTCAAAACAAGACACAGTACAAAGCTAGAAGTACATCTGATTTCTAGAAAGAAAAGGACCACAAAACAAACATGTTATTGCCCAGTTTGTGTGTGGAGAATTAAGTGTTATCACATGGCAATTTTTGTCCTAAATCTGCTGCTTGTAATTTTTGCTAGAAAATGCTCATTTAACTATCTTTTATGACCACATCTAAGGGGGTGCATTGAGGTCAGCTTTCTCTGAGATCTTTTGTTCACCGTGTTACACAATGCAAGTTTTCATGTACTATGGCTACATACAGTTTTGTATCTGATAGAATCAGAAGCCAAAGTTTTTATGGAACAAAACTAAAATGTAATGGTTAATTCCAACATTTTATGAAATTAACCATAATATATTTTTACTGAAAAATACCATTATATATCATAACTTAACATCTGAATTAGTCTAGTACAAGCTACCATTGATAGAAAGTGCATGTACATACATACTTCAGCTGACTAAGCCAGTTAAGCAATCTGAATGCAACCTTTTTTTCATACAGTCATATTCTGCTTCTGTATTTGCTGTCATGTAATTGTTAGCAACCTTAGCTTTAAAACACTTCAGTTCTTCCAGGCAGCATGTCACTTCTGTCAGTCAAATGGCTTGACCTTAATCTAATGAGGTATCAACATACTAAACTGCAACTAAACCATCCCTTTCAGAGGGCATCACGGTATATTTTTCCTGACACAGAGTTTAAAAGCATATTCTCACAAGTTTCACATCCGTACATTTACAGACCTAACAATATAGGTTTTGTTTTATTTAAATTTGTAACATTTCTTTGTTCCCAAACCTTCCCATTTCCCCACATGAATTTCCTGGCAGTGCAGACCATGGTTGCTACCACAGTCAATATCACCTCAGCAATGAAAGCACATGCTTGGTTTAGCAGCCATGGCAGCAGAACATTGTTGAAGGACATATCAGGTTTCATTTTGTTATCTTTTACTTAAATATAAACATAGAATAAATGCAGTGAAGAATTCCTTCCTGTTTCTGTGGTCCCTCCCTCTTTCTGAACACAGTGACTTAATTAGTTCTCCAAACTTTATCTCAGCTTGCCACCACCTATATTTGTCTAATCTTTGCACTATGAGCTCTTTTTTGCTTCATTTTTCTGTATCATTCCTCTGTTCCTCTGAAAATTTGAATCTTGTCTCACTAATTGTTTATTAGTTCATAGTTTCCTTACTGTGATCCTTATTGTCTCTTCCAGACTATTTGTGAAAATGCTTGACTTAATTCAAAATACTTTTTCTAGTTTCAACTCCATTTCTGTCTTCAAGCTTCACTTCCATCAGAATTGTTGCCATAAACAATGTACAAACTTATAACTGCTCTGAGTCACTTCAAGAAAGACCATTACCTTGGGAATTACTATTTATGTGTCTCCCTTTGCTCCACCTTGAATACTTTATTCTTTCCTTGCCCTACATGCAGCAATTTTAGGTTATTGCCATTGTAGCTGGGACACTTAGCTTAGAACAGTAAGGCTAATTTTCTATGACTTTTTATATAAATCACAAGTTTCCTGAACCTTTAGACCCTAACTCAGTCCTGTCTCTTTTCTTTTAAAACACATACCTAACTATAAACCTGTGAGTTGTCTCACTGAAATGAATCCAGACATTTCTGTGCTTATGTTAAGCAAGTGCCCAAATTACTTTTTGGAGTAGGGACCATCATTGTGTCTCATGTTTTTGTGAAACACCTGGCTCAGGGATACCTTGCCTTCATGTATGTAATGCATGGAAAGGAGTAGTTCCTTTCCAGATTAAGGGCTTAGTTTTGTAGGGCCAGCCTTATTGTGGAATTCCTTTTTTCCTAATTTGAAAACCTTTGTAAAATACTGTGTCGGTCATTTAATGTAGGCCGGCCTTTAAGTGAGATAGATTTATATGTCTTTGTACAACACTGGAGCAGCAGGGAGTGGCCAAAACAGTTGTGAATTATAGTACTCGCATTTTATGTGTTAGGCAACTTTGGAATCCTTGTGTTTGAACACGATTTTATACACACACACACACACACACACACACACACATATACATAGATATATACACACACCACATATATATACGTATGTACGTATGTATGTATGTATATAGTTCCTCAGAAATAGAATGTTTCTACAGTATCTCTGTGTTGTTCTGAGTTAATTTATGACGTATTAAGTTTCATTCACATGACCCGGAAAAAGCTTTATTTAATCAGACAATTTGCTTGATTTTCAGCCATTCTAAAAACAAGTACATATAGGAGAATATTACTGGCGATCGGTAATATCTTTTGTAATATGTCTGATCTCAAATACTTATGAAATTTTGTATCTTTCTTAAGGAAATGTGAAAGAAAATATGCATGCCAAGTAGCAGATAGAGATGCTAAAGCTGCAGATTCAGTGAAGTATTTACCCACACATTTAAATTTAAGCACAATACTTAGGAGCATTCCTGAACATGGGTCATTCTGAAAATCTTGCAACTCTAAGTGGTGAAGATTTTTAAACTAGTATACCACATCAGCATGATAGAAAGGAGTGAAGGATCAGGAAGTTAATTTGAAAAATATAAAGCCTACAAAGAAAAGGTTTAGAAGTGCTGACAATATATACAATTATTTCCCTACCTACTTATGTGATGGCTATTCTAGCCTTCCCCTCTACAAAACCAATTTTCCCTTCAAACACTAGGGTGCAGTTATTGTGTACCTCTAGTATGAACTATACTGATAGTTCTAACTGAACTCTCTGAAACCCGATGAAACTATGAGTTTCTCTATGAAACTAACAGTAATCTCTTCCTTGCTAGAGAATATATAAGGAGCCATTATATGAATGTATACCAGTTAAGTAGTAGAGTACAAGTGATTCTGATTGTTGTATAACGTAAAAGATGAAATGGGAGATATTCCCTTTTTTTTTTTATGATTTCATAGTTAAAAGACTCTCAATATTTTCACTAAAAATTGCAAGAATTTAGAAGCACAGAATGGCTTTGAGCAGGGTCAGCTAGAGCAGGTTGCTCAGGGCCATATCCAGTTGGTTTTTGAATATCTCCAAGGATGGAGACTCCACAACCTCGCTGGGTAACGTGTTCCAGTGTCTGACCACCCTCACAGTAAAATAGCTTTGTCTTATGTTAAGTGTAATTTCCTGTATTTCAATTTGTGTCCATTGCCCCTTGTCCTTTCACTGACTACCACTGAGAAGAGTCTGGCTCTTCTTTACTCACCCCCATTTATACACATTGATAAGATCCCCCTGAGCCTTCTCTTCTCCAGACTAAAAGTCCCGGATCTCTCAGCCTCTGTTTTCACATCAGAAGCTCCAAGCCCTTAATTATCTCAGTGGTCCTGCCCTCAGTGGCACTTCCTTTTGTTGAAATTCATGAGGTTTCTGTCAGCCCATTTCTCCAGACTGTCGAGGTCCCTCTGAATGGCAGCACAACCATCTGGTGTATCAACCTCTCCTCCCCATTTTGTATCATCTGCAAGCTTGCTGAGGGTGCACTCTTCCCCATTATCGATGTCATTAACAGAGATGTTAAACAGTATTGGGCCCAGTATCAACCCCTGGGGGACACCACCAATGGTGGGCCTCTAGCTGCATTTGGTGCCACTGTTCATAACCCTTTATCCCCAACAGTTCAACCAATTTTCAGTCCACCTCTCTGTCCACTTATCTAGCCTGTAATTCATGAGTTTGTCAATGAAGATGTTGTGGGAGACAATGTGGAAAGCCTTGCTGAAGACAAGATAACATCACCGTTCTGCCCTCATCCATTGAATACATCATTTCATCATAGAAGGTTATCAGGTTAGTCGGGCATGATTTCCCTTTTGTGAACCATGTTGAATACTCCCCGAAAAGTAAAGCATTAAAAATTTAACTGTAAAATATGGCAGTCTTCACAACCCAAACAACAGCTTTTCCTCCTTTACCCCTTAATTTGGTTTGCATTTTGTAGTCCAAGAAAGAAGAGCGAGGAGCGCTCTTTCCATAGAGCTTTCTAAGTAGGAGCCCTAATGCCAGTGAAGGAGCCCAAGAGGGCTTCTGCAATTCCAGTTCTGTGGACCATGCACAACGGTCTGGAGCACAATTCTTGCTCAAAGGGAAAGAATGAGGATTTTCCTCTTTCAGAATTAAGAAGCATATCAAAAGTAGATTCCTTAGGGGATGTGGAAGCAGAGGTGGTCAGGACTATGAAGAAAATGAAAGTTGTGGGGAAGCATAAGTGGCTTGTTGGGTACAAGGACCATTTCATTCCTTTCACTAAAGCCCTTGTAAACCATACCACACCGCTGAGTTTGAGACCGCCTACCCACAGCCATAACAGTGTATCTTCAGTGACCCCCACAACCAATATCAGGTGTGTGGAAAAAGGTGGTAAGACTGACCCAGTGGCCACACCTCAGAAATATCTCACTAAAACAGAGTCAAACCTTTTATTACAAGACTGTCAGCTCCTGAAGACTACAGTGAGGAGGCCTTTTCCTCCTGCAGACCCATGATTCGGTCTCAAAGAGGTGAAATGTCTTTATAACATTAACAAAGTAAACATGTTTTTTTTCCCTGCCTGCACAGTTTGGGTTTGGCTTAGACAGTATGGCTTACCCCTGCCCTCACATGGGAGTCTGGATTTCTTATGCCACTTCCTTCAGTGGCTGCTGAACTTTCTAGTATAAGGGATCATATTTGATTCTCAGCAAGTAATATTTTAAAAATACAAACTCAACATCACCTTATATTTATAGTTCAATCTCACTAGTACTTCAAGCTGCTTAAATGTCCTGTAAATATATTTATTTTATCCTTTTATTTATAGAATGCCCACCACTGTAATAAAACAACTGATGCTGTAATGATGTCTGGCAATAGCAGATAATCAAAACAACTGTTTCTTAAAAAAAGCAAAAATATGCAAATAGGGTCACGTATACTCATCAAATACAAATGTGGACAAGGACATTATATCTTTTCCATGGAGTATCCACATGCCAGTTTTTAATGGATATATATACTGCAAAGAAAGAAAGCTGAATTTATGATTTACCTGGACTTAAACTAATTCACCAGCATAACCTTTGGACTAAAAGATGTGTGTGTTAGAAGGTCAGCTTCTAGGCCTCTGAGGCATGCCAGTTATTAAGTACAACATGAAGTAGGAGACTTATTGATCTTTGAAAAGAATTTAAAGCATTCTGAAAGATTTTTTTGCATGGGGGATGAGTATCATCCGACTGCTTAGTGCTACTGACTTCACTGGAGGTATCAGCATGAAGACAGCTTTCAAAGGTAGACTTTTAATAATCCTTAATATCCTACAGGTCTTTCTGTTGCAGGTAGAATTCTGCTTGTTAATAAATTATATTATGAACAATGTGGTGTTTAGCTTGTACCCTCTCCTATAGAACAACTTTTAAATAAAAACATGGATGCAAGAATTGGCTTCCTAAAATAAATGGCTGACCTTCTGGACAGAAGTAGACAACTACAGTAGACTGTACCATAAGGAATGGCTGTTTCTAGGTTTGTTTGATTTTATTTTACTTCCAAACCATTACTGTGAGAAAGTGGCAGCTTGAGCTTAATACAGTTGCCTTGGTGATTTTTATAGAGCTCTTGCCATTATTGAAAATGGACTCATTACTCCCCCCAAGCATATGCCTGAATAACTGAAAGTGAATCAGAGGGCACAAAGAAGGGATAGATACATTTTTAAAAGTGGTGCACAGTGTAGTGATAAAATAGTTCTTTTTTGCCTTCGCACATAGTGCTGTAAAGTCAGCAAGGAGACAATAATATTCTTCACCTTTGCTAGAGGTAATACCAGATGTTGATGTGACTTTGATTGCAGTAAACCATCCCATCAGAGAATTGAAGTTTCTGGAGTCTGGAGGTGTAGTTTTCCAGTTTTAGAATGTCACCATAGAAAGTATGTTTAAATCAGACTCTCCAACCTTTACTAAAGAATTACACCAGCTTGTGAGCTCTAGAACTTCTGCAAGTACGAGAAGTGTCAGGTCATGTTGTCCTTAAGACTATAAACCAAAATCAGTATGTCTGACAGTAGCTTAAAAATAGAAGATTCTTCATAATTACAGACATTTACAACTAACAAAATATTCTGCATTTTAATTAACCTCTCTCCTGCATTGGCTCCTGAAAATATCTCATTTAAGGCCTCAGTGATCAGTCTAAGAAGAAGCAACTATCAAACCTGCAGTTTCACTGCTATACAAATGATGTTAAAAATTATTGAGGTCACCTTCTACAAAAAGATACCGAGTCACTGCATAAAAATGTGAAACATTCTGCTGACAAGGAATACCTACTTATATATACTATTTTCATGTGGAATAGCTTGAATTTTGAGGTTACCAAAATATTCTCATCTAAAGACCCTAACTATGACTATCAAACTATCAGTAGAATATGAATCTGATTTGTAAACTGACCAAGATATTAAATTTGCTACATCACCATGTTACAAAACAAGGCATAGTTAAGGTACTGTCTACATTACTGTTCAGAATGCAGCATAAGAGGGGCAGGAGATAGCATATGGTTCTCATGAATGTTCATAGGAAGATGTGACAAACCAATTTTATGTTCTTGTCAATATAGCTTCAAGGAAATTTTTGGTTTATATATTTTATTTTCATACCCTGATTTTATTTTTATATGTCCAACAGAAAACAAAATCAGGAAATAGCAAACCACTGTGATGGGAGATGGGGAAGAAAAGTAGTATCTTTCAATTTTTCAGACATTGCTTTTGTACTGTAGATCACAGGCTCTACAAATGGAAAATACCCATTGGGATATTCTATTCCTCTGCCTGGAAATGCATGTTTTTTTCTCTATTAAGTATTTTGTCCCATCAAGCCTACACTTACCAATCAGAGAGGCTTTCCTCACTTTCTTTGGGAAAATACTCCACAGACTTGTAAAGTTTTGTGTCACAGAGGTTATCCAGACATTTAACATTTGCCCTTACTTAACTCCACGCAGCTACTCATACTTCTGCTCTCCTTCATTTTACTAACCTAAGTAATTCCTGCCCGTTATTGGGAAAGCCCTTTAGAAATCTGCAGAGTGCTAAGTATCTGCTCCTTTCCCCTGCCGGTATATTTCAGTGGGTTTCAGGTTGCTAC
The DNA here is from genome assembly GCF_003343035.1 of Apteryx rowi. Taxonomy (NCBI): domain Eukaryota; kingdom Metazoa; phylum Chordata; class Aves; order Apterygiformes; family Apterygidae; genus Apteryx; species Apteryx rowi. The sequence continues at coordinate 403,451 of NW_020450963.1, forward strand.
ATTGCTTTTCTATCATCAGTGATGTTTATGAAAGATGTCTTTTCAACATCAAATTTGCTATAGGCTTGTGATTAAACTGCACACTGTGGTATCACACAGCAACCCCAGCTGGTCTTGTGTCCTGCTGTATTAAACACTGTGCAGACATGATAGCAGACATGAAAACTGAGCCAAGGATTATGCACAACCACTATAATTTCACAGTATGCACATTACTAATGTGATCTGGTAAATATATTTGATCTGCCATACACAGTGTTGGAATAGTGCTAGCTAGATCATTATCCCCTTTTGTGTGCAGAAGGAGTCCGCACCAGACATATTACCGTACATCTGGATTGGCGCTCAGGGGAGCTTTATCATGGCTGTGGAGAAGCAAGACAGGAAGGTTAACAGTGGGAGTCAGGGCTCCCGAGAGCTTTGGTAAACCCTGGGGTTGAACTTGTCGCCTCTTGTGTTGTTTAGTAATTTGTTTGATCTTTGGTGAAAAAGATTGACTCTTGATGAAAAGTGACAGAGGAAATTTTTCCCGCTTTGAGTTCCCCCCACCTGTCCATAGAATGGCTCTCAGCCCTCAATATACAAATTATCAGTAGTTTCTGAAAAAGCTGTGACTAGCTCCATGGATGAGGGTTGGGAGGAGAGAAGGGCCTGATCCCTGTCACCCAGAGCCAGGTTTTAATCTGTGTGTCAGTCTCAGTAGCAGTGAGATGAAAGGAGGTGCTCCAGTAAGCCCTTCAGAGGCAATGGGGAGCACAGTGCACCATTCCCAAAATGAACTGTGGGAGCCCGGGCACCTCTAGCGGGGCTGACATTCAACTAGTGGGCCGGATGCTGCATTCAACACAGCATCTAACTGGGCTTGCTCTAACCGGCAGTCCTGGGAGGTTTCAGAACCAGCACAAGTCTTCTAGAGTTCTGCTGCCCTCCGTCAAATGAGAAATGATGGCCTCTGCTCTTCTGCATAAAAGAGCCTTTGCTGGTTCCCTGAAAACTTTCAAGTCTACAGATCATTTGGTTACAAATGCACAGGAAAAATGATGTAAGTCCTACCCACTACATTTTTCTGGTTAGTAAATCGCATTTTGTTTCCATTAATTAACTATTATTCCTCCTGGGATTCAAAGCAATTTAATTAGTAAATAGGTTTGGGATTTTTTTTTCCCTTTTATTACTATCTTTCACTATATCAAGTTTAAAAAATCATTGTACCTGCTTTCATGCAATATAAAACTATTAAAAAATTACCATGCAAAGTTCTGCTTAAGAAAAAGTCTTGAGGGGAAAGTTAATACTTTAACAGTAAATCATAAATTTATATTGAAAAAGGTACTGGATCCAGACATAAAAGAAATATCCTGATTCTGTGTTCTTTATTGATAAGTTTGGGGCATAATTTTTAAAACATTTTCTTGAAATCTAGGTTTGGCATCAGTCCACTTTCGGTGGTTTTTTTTTTTTTTTCCTTTCCTCTTTCTTCTTTTTTAATATCTGAAACAGAACCAGGAAAAAAGTCTCAATTTCCTCATAAATTGTCTAACAGAAGGGGTTTACCTCACTGTCAACTGCCTACTTGCACCATTTTAATATGACAGGCTGCTCAAAATACTTTTTAAGCCAACTGAGGGAAGGGAATAGGTACATTTCTATGCAGCAGTGAGTCAGTGGAAACAGACCTAATGACTCCAGGGGAAACAATTTACACATTCAGTTGCTTTTTGAGCAGGTATTGGTTATCTGGTGGAGATTACCAACTTTATAGCTTGATCTCATATTTAACAGATATAGGAGTTCTTTTTAGAACTGTTTTGATCATTTTTCAGCATGTTCTTTCTTTTTTCTATTAGCCTTGCGGTCACTTCCATATTTCATGTGATTAAACAGAAATCAACTACGTATGCCACTTTAATATGTCTTTTACAAATGTATTTACTTTGGATGGCTTGTTCTGTGCAATTCTTGCTTTGAAATGAAATGTCAATAAAAATAAACAATCAGTCTTAAGGTTTTTCTGTGTTCAATACTTTCTCCAACTTCAAGATTCTGAAGAAGTGTGCTTAGGCAAATCTCATGGCTTCCTTAGGGCATTGCAACTCTGAAATAGTATGCACAGAAAAGCTTGAAATATCTTCTAAATTCCTTCCGTTCACTCTATGGAGCATTGTACTTCTGCACTTAGTCCAACAAATGTGAATAATTTGAATATTTGTGCATACGAAAAATCCCACTGGGAATTCATACAAACGTAAAATTCCCCATGTGTGTCTAGGATGTGAAACAATGCTCAGAGCCATGTGCAGCCAAAAAGATTTTTGACAAAGAGGTAATTATTTTAAATCTAGAACAGAAATTCTTCCATCTGTTTCATATTTCCCATCTACCAAGTAGCAACTGTCTTTTTTCATGAGGATAAGAGCCTTTCAGTGCTATCATACTCCAGGTCATGGACTAAGACTGATTTTCCAGAATGATGCCCTGGAAAAAAAGAAAGAGAAATGCAGCATAGTAAAAAAATCTTAATCTACTGAACAGCAGAAAAGACTTTTGTAACTAACACTGCATATATTTGTGTCTATATATTTATAGTGAGGAAACTAATCTTTGCTGTGCCAAGTATTTCTTAACAGACAAAAAAACTTATTTTGACCTTTGGTTTAACATTCTTATGCTTCCATCGCTTGCAGCAGGCCTTTGAAATTCAGCAAGAAGAAAGCTCTGGAGTAGATAAATATCTTTAGTGTCTCCCATGAAATTCCGTTCATCTACGTCCCAGGTACGTGTGTGGTGTCATTCCCATCTGTCAGCAAAACCGTGGCAGCATGCCAAAATGATGACTGAACATGAACACTTGAACACCACAACGAAATAACCAACAACACCTGCTACAGCAGGAACTCTGAGCAGACAACCTCCCTTGCAAGAAAGCAGGAACAGAGAGCTAAACTACCTTTCCCTCCCCTACAGACTTTCTCCCTCAGACATGTTGCCTGACTTTAGTGGTTCATCCGCAGCTCTGAAGGAACCACATGAGCAAAGTGTGTTTCTACCTTCTCCAGATAAGTGGGAATCAAGCCAGGCTTCTCCAACCATTTCACAAAGCCAGTGCAAGACCCTAGTATGCATTTCCTCCCTAAAATCTTTCTCCTGCCAGTTGTAGTAACTAATTTGAGTTCAGGCAAAGAGTGGATGTTCAGGGCTTGATAACTTTTGGTAATAATGTTGTCACATATGCTTGCAATAGAATGATTTTTAATGTATATAAGAAACATAGGAAGTGTATTTAACAACATTAAAGAAAACTGTTGTTGTGGTTTCAAAGTCAATAATTTGTCAGTTAAAAAGGCCAAAATTAAGATCATCCACTTCATCTTAATTCAGTCCTCTTACACATGTAACTGAAATATTGTTTCATGATATGACACTGTACTTTACAACAGTATCTCTGTCCTTATACAGGTGGGATAATGCAAAGAAGTAAGGTGCAGAGCAGTGTGATGATAGGTGATAACTGTAGGATTCCCTAGCATGTTTATTTCAGAAGGTGTAAAGGATTCCTCAGGAAGAAGGTCACTTCTGTGGCTCCAGTGGATAATGCTATGCAGAGGAGCTCTGGTCTGTTCTTGTCACGGTCACAGTTTTCTTACGCAGTTCTGTACAAGCTGTTTTAATGTAGAGCATTGGCAAATAAATATTACCTGTGTTCCACTCACTGGCTGAAAGTCTGAAAGAATTGGGAGGCTGACCTGACATGGGCTTGACAGGGAAATCAGTTCTAAGAGAGATCAACAGGAGCTGTGGATGTTAAGCACTTTGGGGTAAAATAAGGCATTCCTATAATACAGGACTGCAAGGAGGGGGGAACCTTAAGGAGGGTTGGATGGGTATGTCAAATCATACAGTTCATTGAGTCAATTTTCTTCCTGCAAATACATTTGGAGTTGATTAACATATATAGAGACATTTGGCACCCTGGCTGCAGTGAATTTCCCTTCAAGCAAAATAACAGCTCTTTTATTTCTTTTCATTCATTGAACTCCACAAGGTAAAAGAATACAGAATATACCTGGAGCATGCAAAGAGCCCCCATGTCCCAACACAACATAAACTCTGGCGTCATTAGCACACCTCATTAAATGGTCCATACAGAAAGGTGCCATGTGCTCTTGAACATGCTGGAGACTTCACCACATAAGGTGTCTGATTGCCCTGAGCCAAGAGGAGCAGACTTTTGACTCTACTTACTATACTCAGGGCTGCGGTTATTCTGAATATTTTGACAAAGTGAGTGTTTTTCTCTGTTGCGCTAGCTACTCCTCCCCTTGATCTGGCTATATATCAAGAGTTTTCTCCAGGTCCCTCCCACTTGTTTTTGTTTGGTTCCTGAGGTTGGAAAGTCATAGACTGGCTGGATAGTAATATTTTAAATTACTGATCACATATCCATTTGCCTTTCTGTAGTCTCACATTAGATAGCCCCACCCTTACAACTATTCTTATAAACAGCATGTTCAGGGGCTTACATTTAAGCAAACACTGGGGTGACTTTCAGCATACCTTTCCTTTTCACATTTTCTGAACAATATCCCCAAGAGCAAGAATGGTAAGGTACACATGGGATCTTCACTATCCCAGCTCCATCCCAGTGGCCAGTTTAGCAAGTGGAATACGCTGCAATCTTTAGGGATGTCATAGCCTACATACTACCTGAGTCCAAAATGCCTCTGAGAGCTCCTCAGGATGGACCACTGGAAAATGAATCCAGAAGAACCTTCATGACACAGAAGACAAAACTTTCATGAATATTATGTGGTCTCTTCATGGCCCCGAGAATGATTTAAATTAGAGAAAAGCCATAATTTATAAAAACACTCATGGATTTATTTGGAAGAATTGTGTTATATTTAGATGCCCAGAGATTTACACCAGAGTAATAGAATATATTAGTAGTGTGTATGACAGAATTCTGAATTTTCTCCTGTTTTCCTGTACAAATGACTGTCACATTGGTAGAAATTTGCCAAAAAATCAAAAACTTCTGATAAAATGAGATACATACAATTATGTTTAACAGTGTACATTACTGGAATCATGATTAGGAAAATAAAATTGATTGACTTTTGAAAGTTGCAAACATATCATTCAAAAAAGAAAGACTTTACATCAGACTACATTTTATATTAAAACAAAATGAAATTATTTGAAAATGACAAAATATTATGTTTAATGTCATGAAAGTGACCATTCTTGTGAGGGTAAAAACCCTCAAAATTATTGTCTAAGGTGTCCATACCCATGTGTCACCTGGGTATCAACTAGAGTGTCACCTAATGCCATAGTCTGTTCCTGTTTTCAGCTGACACTATCTTCATCTTGGTATAAACAGTTATCTACCTAACAGCTCCTGTGTGTTCAGTCTCTTCTTTAATCCAAGAAAAAAAAAAGTTAGATGAAGTTACTCAACAGCTGTTTTCTTTTCCTTCATTCATCCTGTTCCTCTTTATGAAGTTATGAAATTTCTGAAATACAGAAAATGCTCTTTCCTACTTCATTAGTGTTCAACTTGTTTATAACTTTCACAAATGCTTCGTTTATATTGCTTTTTTAAAATCATTACTATAGACTGAAATATTTATATTTATAATTCCAGAAATGATTATTAACTGTAGAATTATTACCATCCTTTTCTTCTCGCCAAGTTCTCCACCTGCCTAGCACCTGATTGCAATGACTCCAGCACTGCTAGGCACATTCCAACGTTTTGTTCATAACAGTGCTCTATAAAACTGTGAGGCCACATTTCACAATGTAGTGTCTGTTTTCCCATCTCAGAGAGTAAGACCTTATGTTTCTTTATTTGCCAAAGCAAATTAATGTACCTAAAGAATAAAAACAGATTGATAAACTTTCCATTAGAAATACTGTCAGACTCCTCAAGACATTTTGTATATAGCTGTTTGTGGCACACATTTGTTCCTAGTAAACAGAGAATTAGCATTCCTTCAATTACTGATCTTTGTAATAAGAATTAAAATTCTTTCCAGGATATCCAGTTCTTAGGGCATTTTATCACAGCAGGTTTCTGCTATAAACATGCTCTTTCTTGTTAGGAATGACACTAACTTTCCAGTTAGTTATCAAAACAAATTATTCCTAAATTTATAGCAGAGTGTGCCATAGATGCACAGAATTAGTTCATAAATCTCAATCACTATCTTCAAAAACATAGGATGACACATGCACTTGCCCAGTCACACTGTGTCACCAGATGTGTTACTTTTCCTAAGCAAAAATAAAAATAAAAATAAAAAAATCCCTTCGTCCTTTTATCTAATGCTAACGTGTCTGTAATTTGATGAATATGTTCCTCTGATTGCATCTTCACCTTCCCTGACAAAAATATTTTCTAATAGGAAGACAAAACAATGACAATGTTGATCTGTTGTTCCCCAAATTTGTACTATATACGTTGTGTGACTTTGAATTAAAGACTAAAACATCATTACTGATTCCTGAAAAGTACAGAACTAAAGCAGATAGTCCACTATGATGAATAAAGAGAACATTACAGTGAAAATTTAGTGGGATATAATAAGACTATTTATCATTTCAGCATTGGGTCATCTGTCTCTCCGTTTCCCTTCTCTCTCTTATGGTTGATTTGGTATATGCTGATGATTCATTGCAATGATTCTTTTGCTCAAAGCAAGAAAAGCTCTGTCACTCCAGGGCAAAACACAAAAATTCAAACAAAAGACTTCTACAGCACTTCTGAGGCTCAGTTACTCTTCCCACTGTTGTTCTTCACTGTTTCTGTGAAGGACATATGCTTACAATCATGCCCTTGCCCCATTAATAATTTTAGCCTTTGGATACTTTAACTCTGAGCAGTAGCCTCTTTAACCACAAATTGCATTATTGATTTCTGTGGGCCTGTTAGTGTCCAATTTTTTCTCTTATGATTCTCCATTCTCAGCAGAGTGAACCCATAGTATCCTTCAGTATTGTCGCCTTTCTGGGTTGATAATTATTTTCCTGATTTTTTTCCCATCTCCATTTTAGTTCAGTTTCTCTCCTTGCTTTTGTAATGCCTGCTATTGACTTCTGTCCTTGTGAACATTTTCTCTAGTTAAAAGCAAATAGAGCAGGCTACAGTTTTTGACTGAAAATTTTCCCCATTAAAATTGAGATTTTACCAAAATAAAAAGTTGGCAAACTTAGTAAAATATATAGAGGGATAAGGAGAGGAATATGTATGTATTGTTTGATATTTTTAGGGGAAAATGCTTTATGCTAATCCAAGTAACAGTTCTTGTAGAGAGTTTATGTAGGACATGGAGAGGGGAGAGATAGTCTTCTCCTCCAGCTTTCTATTAGAGAAAGTAGAACTATTTCACATACAGTGACAGTTATCTTTAATAGCTATTTCAAACATGAAATCTACTTGTACTTTTTTTTGGATGAGCTTCTGTTGTCTTTTCTCCCATGTTTTCAGGAAAATATCTGGTGCATCTCTGGATATCATGATAATAATGCATATTATCATGAATAAAAATATAAGTATGAACATATGAAAGCAGAGTTTAAAAGGAAATTATCCTGAAACGTTAACTCCAGTGTTTGTAGAAAAGGCAAGGATTTATTGGAAATAATTAAGGATGTTTTGAGAGAGATGGTAAGATATTCATAAGAATTTCATTCACTAGAATCTCTATAGAAAGATTTTCACTTCTTTTATATGTACACACACACACACATGCATCAGTGAATGGCATATATGCCATTTTAACTTCTAGAATATTTAAATTCTAAACAAGACATAAATTTCTTAATCTGTTATCTGAGGAAGCTCAGAACTTAATGAGTAAAATATCAAGTGTAATTCAAAAATAATTGCTAAGAAGAAAAATATAGGCATCTTGTGCCTTCCTGATGTAACTAAAGATAAACTGATGAATGTCACAGTTGCTACTACATTATCTTTATGATTATTTGCTGTTCCTGAATTGTCACTATGCCAGAGAGTCAAGGTGTGTTCTAGCATGATAATACATAATGTAATGTAAAAGTTAAGCTTTGCAAGGAAGTCAGGTCCCATCGTTCTCTGACACGTGAAACCAGAAGTAAATACTTAAATTAAATATCTAATATATTTGGAGAAGACTTGAAGTGTGAACTAGCCAGCATTTTTTCAGCAATTATCATTAATTTCCATGAAAACAGAAAATGTATGTTTCATAAAACTGAAATTTTCCATTGGTTATTTTCAGTTTTCTGTTGTATTATCAAGAAGAGAGCTATAACTGCCCACGTTGACTGCTCTTGCCCCCTGTATTTCAGCCTTTGGGGAAAACTGCAAAACTGACAAAACTCCCTGACGTGGGCAGCATAAAAGCATCAACAAAGAGGAGCACAAAGATGAAAAGACTTCACATTTAGCTGCTAGTAACCTCAGTTGAAGACTAATAATTTCATTTTTGGTAAAGGAAGAAGAAGTTGAGAAGTACTTTCTGGGCAGGCAGACAACTAGCAAGCCAATACTCTGTAAACAGCTTTTTTTCAGAGATCTCGCTCTGTTGAAATGACTACATGTAATGTTTAGGGGGGAGTTATTTTATTTTACTTTTCAACCCAATGCAGAAAGCAAATAATTTACAAGCTTTTTTTTTTTTTTAATGTTGTTTAACCAAATGGATTTCTATTTCCAAACAGATCTACTTATGATCACTTGATTTCTGGCCATGTGCACAACAGACCTCATATGTTTATGTGGCATTTCACTAGAGGAAGGTCTACATGGCTCAGTGAAACCACCCCCACTCTTCCCTGCTCCTGCCAGCTCTTCCCGAAACTAAGTCCCACAGACTTGCAGGGCTCTTCATTCTCCTCCGCTTGGCCCACCACCTCTCAGTGCTATCCCAGCCAGCCTGATCCTTGCCAGCACACTGCCCTGATCCTGACCTTATAATCCTAAACCTGATGATATTTCTGAGGGAGTCTACTTGTGAGTCACAGATGTCACTGTCCTGTTCCGATCAGGAAAGGATTCTTATTCATTTTTTTTCCTTTCTGTATTCTTAACAGATGTCAATAGCTAGGTGGAAGTCAGAAATGGGTCTGAGGTTAGGTGACATTCGGAAATAAATGTGTCTATATATTACTTTTGTAAATTACTTTTCATATACAGGTGCCATTTTAATTTTTCATACAATGTTAGATTTTTATTCTACTGACATTTTCTATGCAAATTTTTTATATTTTATTTCTTAGTTTTTAAAGTTTTTTATTAAAATGTATATGAACTAAGTTTCTTCTCTGGTAGACTAGTCTGATTTCTGGCTGGAGACTTTGTTTTGACAAATATCTTTTATTTTTAAAAAATCATTTTTCTGCACAAGAGTTAGCAATGAGGCAAACACTGAGCAGAACAGATACAACAAGCAGTACTGAAAATAAATAAGGGTGGGAGCTGTTATTGTTTTCCACAAATACAATTTTGTGAAAACTGGAGCATGAGCTCAGAAGGTGCCTTCCATCAAAATAGCTGTGATTTCTCATCAGCGAAATAAAGTCACAAGCTGCCAGAATCAAGCAGCTACACAGGTAGCAACCTTCAACTGTTTCAGCACAAAGATGTTATCTGTTTATTTATTAATATATGTTTACAATGATAGCAGAGAATAGATTAAAGAAATCTGGGAGAGAAACAGCATTTTTCCATTTGTCAGACAAAACCTCAGTGAAAGAGCTTTACATTAATATGTTTTTTCCCACAGCTGTGGCAGACACAAGGTCAGTTATGTTGATTCAGTGGATAGGTGATAACTTGTTAGGCTGCCACAGCTCAACTGTGTTCAGTTGTGTGTCCTGGCCTTCAGCTTATTAACACAGTGTTTCCAGCTGTCTCACTCATTGTTCTATTAATTCCTCAGTTATGCCATTGGTATTTCAGATTTGTACTGTGCAGACCCTTGTATAGTGCTAGCTATATCTGATCCAATCACTGCGGCTTTATATTAGTTCAAAGTGGAGAACATCAGTAGCTGTCAAGTTTTATAAGCCACAAATGGATTATAAAGTGGATGGTTATAAATTTATTATATATGTATAAGCCCACTAAGTCAGAAGAATAAATTACTGTGCTTTACTGTGTGTTTAGCATCATAGGCCCCAGCACATACAAACAGCTGCTCCAGTGCACAAAAATAAACATTATGTCTTTAAATCTTTATAGAAATACAAAATCTTCCCTCAGTGTGCTTTATGTCATAATAACATTTTCAGGGAAATTGTAATTACTTCAGGTTTTAATCATTTGGTTAAATCTTAGAGAGCCTCACAAAAGGTTGTAAACTAATAAGCACACTCTTAAATAAGGCAAAACCAAACAAACACTGGCTTTTGTGAGAGGTGGGAATATATTCAGGAGATAATTATGCTTGATACTGTCAGAGTTTGACCTGTTGGAGCCCCCAAAGCTATCATGCATGTGACTGAACAAGGGAACTCTGACTTAATCTTGTGAATGTAACAGTTAAATAAATTATAACTTGTACAGTGAGCCATAGCACATGGGATTTAGCTGCCCTTGGTTTACATATTTAGAGCAATTTAGGTTAAAAAATGTAGCTCAGTTATGCAAAGATTCTTTATTTCTTATTCCTCTGGATAAAATTAAAACCCTAATTTTCTCAGGACTAAAGGAAGAATACAATATCAGGTAGGTTTATCTACCCTGAGTAATGTACCTCCTTATCCATCTATCCAGCTGTATTGCTGTAATCCCATTAACTTCCACAGTCACCTTCTGAGAACAAGATAGCTTCAAGCAGGGATCTGTATTTAAAGCAGGCTTCTCTACTAGCCCAGCAAGAAAGTAGAGATACCAAAACAACTTTTGTAAAGTCTTTCCTTCTTGCTCTGTAGTTGTAATGTCAAACCAGACCAGTCTATAATTAGAGAGTGCAGGGACCAGTGAGTAATTCACATAAAGGTACAATGAAAGCAGCTGCAGTGTTTTCATTATTTTTACTAGTAGGCGGGAATACTAGACGTTCTGATGCTATTCCTCAGACTGCAAATATTGGCACACCCTGCTCAAATACAACCACAGAAAGAAAATACAAAAGAAAAACACCAACTACAGATGCTATAGCTGCTTCTACAGTATTTACAATGTATATGTTCACACCTAGCATGACCAGACTTCCAAAATAAAATTCCCATGTCACTTCTGTAGTGATTCATTTATATTTGTGACCATTAACACAAAGACAACAGTTTTTAAGTTGCTCTAGCATTGTTCTTGTTGCCTTCTCCCTTGTCTTTCACACTTCCTTTGTCTGTAAGACCTTTTCAGTAGCTTGGAGCTTTGGCCAAATGTGTCAGGAAGCAATGGACAGTTGTCATCATTATTCACTAAGACCCAAGAGAATGACTTTGATAATACCTTCACTCTCACTTTCCCCATCAAACCAAACAGTATCTGCAGTACTAAATGCTCAGTCACTGGACTGTCAGCTTCTTCCTGGTAAACACAAAGCTTCAGTAAATATTGTGCAGTTGCAGACAGCATGGATGTTTTGACTGATTAAGTGGCAGGGAGGGAAAGCTGGCTAGGAAGAATTGTGCAAAATATGTTAACACAAGATAAAAAAATAGTAGATTGTCCCAGCAAAAGTCAAGACAGCTGGTGTGTATTGCTATGTGTGCATGTATTTCAATGTGCTCTATTGTTTTTTACATAGATATATAAAATATGTTGGTTCTCATGAGTTATGTACTTTGGTGAAATCCATCTCAATGCCAGGAACCAGTTACAAGATCAATGCACCTTTGAAGTAGTGCCTAGGTTTTGTGTTGACCTTTGATAAGAGGATAAATTTCACCCTATGCTGCCCACAAACATAAAAGGGATGTGTTTACCTTGCCTTAATATCTTTGATATTTACCCACTGGTTTGCTTGAGATATTAGGTATAAAGATGACCCTATCTTTCCTGACTATGCTGAAAAGGAGAGATATTTGTGTTTAAAATAAGGTTCAAACCTAGGCCAATGAAACAGCTCTTGCTGAACCTTTCCCAGCACAGTGCTAGAAGCCAGTGCAGGTGAGCTGATGTAACTTTACTGTAATAGAAGTGAACAAAAAACATTCATGATTTGTCAGTCCAGAGGCCAAAACTTACCCTGAGATAGGGAGTCATGATACTACAGAGACCAGACATTGCCCAGTGACCATGCTCCTCCAGTGGAGGAGAAGAAAAGGTCAAAACAGAAGTTCTCCCATAGTCAACAAGGACGAGCAGCATGGAGGGTGAAGGCCCAGCTCAATCTGCAGGGGCAAATTGCATGGCCATGGCCAGTGCTGCATTACTGAAGCTGATGGTATGACCCTTCTAGAGTAACACTACTTATTCTGTTACTCAGAATGTATTCCTGGAGCCCTTGTCTTGCTGTGACTTAATTTGGGGAGTGTATTACAGAACCAAACATGAACATTTTAGATATAAGCACTGCTGCTATCCGAAGGACAGCTTATAGTCCTTCGAGACAGTGTATATCTTCCCCCAAATCAGTAGATCCAATCTCTTCCTCTTCTCATCTTTACACTGGCTCTTAAGTTAAAGGATTTGGGGGAACTGGTCAGTTGACTGGCAGACAGCAGACAACACAGGTCGCCTGCAAAAGCTGAGTAAATGAGACTGTCTCTGCCCATAAATCAAACAGGCCTTGACCCGTCCTTTGAGCCTGGGAGCAAATAGAGGAGCCCAGCTCGTGTTGCACAGTTGGGATCCCTTACCCCCCAAAACAGGTTGACCTCAGCCGTAGTGTCTGCAGAGAGTACTCCCTAGCCTGCCTTAATTCACAAATGGTTCCTACCATGGTTCTTACAATGGGGATTACCTGAGATAGCACCTCAGATACGCCAGCCAAAACAGTGCCATGGAGCTGGTTTACTTCTAACACTAACGATTAAACTAGAAGGATATTTGTGGGCCAGATCAAACCTGCATTGGTTTACTAGTAAACCATAGCCTAATTCCCTCAGCAGTTACAGAAGACTCTTAATTTTCACCCATAAATCCCCACAAGAACATGCAAAAGATTATTCAGTGAAAGGGTTTATTTAGTTTAGGACCGCTACCAAAGTTTCTCAAGAAGCAAGGGGGAAATCAGACAGAATGGTGAATAGACTGATTAATAGATAAATAAATAGCTATATTCACATGCTTTTCAAATAATTAATAGTATAACAAAGCACAACACTCATTAGAAACATCTGGGCTGTGTGTGATTCAATGAAAAGTAGGTCCTCTCTTCAACTTTAGTAATAGTATCATTAGTATTATCAATATCTAAAACATTGATCTAAGTCATAAAAAATCTGACAATGAAATTATTTCAGAAATAGATTCTACATTTAAATAAAGAATTCTGAAGAATTTTCTCTCTCTCCTCCTATTTTGTCAATTATTTACTCCCTATTTCTACTCTCCACTAAGTTCAAGAACCTGCTAGCATACATACTTAAAGAAATGCTAGCCTGAATCGTAGCTTTGAACATCTTCACTAGCATCAGATCAAAATCATTCCCAATAAGTGTCAATTCCCAAGCTATGCTGCAGTGATGTGGAACCTGCTCTGTGGGAAAGTGATTGCACCCATGTCCAGCTCTCTTGTGGGATGGCTTAGCCTACTCCCCTAGCTTACCTCTTTTCTCCTCCATCTCTCAGCCTATTCTATCCAACCTTCTTTATCTCTTTGAAGGAAATGTGTCCTCTGTGTTGCATACGAAAGAAACAGGCCTTATTATCCTTATGTAAGGAAGGCAGAATATTTTTACTGTCTTTCACCTATGTACCTGATAAGGTACCAAACATATTGGGTTTATGATATTAGCACAGTACATAATCAGAATGTTGTGTGTTTGTGTTTGACTGATTGATATTAATTTCCTTTATGAACATAGTATTAAGAAAATTACTTTGTGGAGGAGCTGGATGAAGTGTGCCATAATGTTTAATGATGTTACCTGTTTCAGAGATGGAATTAATGACAACTGAGTCCATATCACCTTGCTGAAAGATGGATTTATGGGTGATTTAGCTTCAGTTCAGTTACTCTGTTTATCGTCTTTCTCAACTGTGGGAAATATACTATTCAAACAATGCAGCAATAAGAAAAATAAATGAAACTGATGATGACAGTTTCCCAATTTAATTGTCCTCAATGTTTTACAATGTAGATAGCTGCATTATTAAAACAAATTGCTTTACTTGAGTTACAAATCCTGCAAATATTCGTGAATCAGTACATACGTGAAACTTCCAGGTTTTTTGTGAGGTACGGTCACCTCCCTGGGTAGATTATCTGTACAGTGGATGTTGGCTGACTCAGCACCATGAAAACCCAGCTGTACTGCTTCCTGGACTGTCTTGGGTCTGGTATTAGTACTACATCTTTTATATCACAGCCAGGGTGAACAAATAAACTATGCAGGACCTTACCTGGCTCCATGAAGGACAGGCAGCTCTGAAATGCTTTCCCAGAACAGGCAGTCCATTAGAAAACAATGGACAGACAACCAATTGCCTCCAGACTGAGTGACTTATTAACCTATGCTTTTCACAAACCTTCATGGATTTGGCAGTAAAGTGAGCGATGGCAGCAGTGGAGTGAGAGGAAAGTAATAGGCAGTGTCTGCACTACGTTGCTCAAGGTGTATTAACTCAGGTGTAGAGCACAACAAGTGCACAGAGTCACCTTGAAACTGGTGCTGCATATAGTCCTGGAATTCAGCACTCTGGGAAAATGGAAATGTGGAAAGCTCTATAGTGAGCAATGGACAGAAAGAGAATCACCAAAGTTTTGGAAGGGACCTTCAGAAGTCATCTGTCCCTTAGCAAGGATGTTGGGAGCTGGAAGCAGCATGGAAGACCACATAATGTAGTTTAACCAGAGACTGACTCCTTCCAGAACTAGGGCAGGTTTGGGTATTCCTGTCCTTCCCACAAAGTATTCTATAGACTAACCAGCTAGTTTATTCCTCTTAAGTACCTAAATCCAGGTGCACAGATGAAGTATATAGTTGCCTCAAGGTCCCTCTGGAGCCAACGCAGATGGAAAGGCATCATGAGAATGCAATCCAGCCCTCATAAACACTGTTTAAAGTATAAGGGATACAGATAAAACCAGCCCATATAGAACTCAGGGTTAATTCTGCAAGAAAGGGCTTCAGGAAAAAAAAAAAAGTGGCAGAGTACTAATAACTGCAATAGTGCAAACAGCAACATAGCTTAACTTCAACTGAGAATTGCTAGTACATCTGTCCCTGGCAAAATTAGGATAAGGAAAACTATTAAATTTGAGTTTCTACACATTTATTATGATTTCAGAAAAGATATGAGATCTCTCAGGATGTATTTTCTGCACTCTTTTTATTGCCTTGTGAGCTACAACAGCAGCCAGTGAACATGCAATAAAAACTCTAGCTTTCCTCTGGACAAGTGGTTTTCCAGATATTTGGTAAGGTTAAGAATCAATTTTACATGGATCTACCCTACAAAAAAGTGTTCAAGAGAACAGAGTTTATTTAAACTAGAATCTCAGAAGCAAAGATAATCAGAGGCTGTCTTGTGCTTAAACATAGGAACAGAGTTTGAAAAATCCAGTGAGAAACCTCAGGCACATCACAAAGTCTTTCTTTCTCCATCCTCCAGCTGTAAAACAGAGATAAGTTTTCTCCTCTAATTCTCCAGGAGGTTATAGCATGAATTCATTAACATTTGCAAGGCATTCAGATGTTGCATGAATATCTAAGAGCAAAATAGAAAACTGCCTCTAGTGAATGGAGGACTTACACATAGATAATCTTTTTTATATTTCCCATGGAAATTTAAAGCTAATTGTGGAAATGAATGCAAGGATAGGAAATTGGTTCTTTGAATTCTGTAGCTGGAAATCATTAATATCTCTAAGGGAGGAAAGGACTAATAAAAGGACTAATATTAAGCCCTTGCTTAAAAAAAAAAAAATTAATTTTTGCAATCTCTGCTCCTATCTCTTCACTTTCATACTATTTATTCCTTTCCTATTGCCCTTCTATTCCCTTTATTTATGATGTGTGATAAGAGAACTCTTCCATGTAATGTAACATTGAGTTATTTTAATGAGACTGTCTGAAATTTACTGTTTTTAATAACGAGTAGAGATAAGTTGTGAAATCTTGGTTTCATTGAGATCAGTGGGGATTTTTCTGTTGATTTCAGTAAAACCAGAACTTCATGCAGGAATCAATATAGGATCCCTTAGACCTGTCAAAAACTTTGATATATCTTTGATTATGAGAATGCATTGATTTGCTGCAAATCCTAACAGGAATAGATGGTTTCAAAAATCACTCTTTGAAGGGTTCTTCTTCTACCCACAAGAAATAATCGGAACCCAGGACAACAGCTCATTCAGTAGGAGAGTGGCCTCACACACTTGCAGTTTGACTCCCTTGCTAATCAAGCCATAATGAAGGTAATTTTGAAATGGCTTTTGACCTCTTTCCTTTTGTAGCTGAATGGCTGTCCATGCGCAAATTGCAGAACACACAAAATACAAGGAATATTTTTTGGCCAGAAGAAAATGTCTCAGTGTATCCACAGCAGGTCTGTCCACCTCTTACTAAATAAATAATTAGAATTGCTCATAAATTTATGATCGTGACTGAAGTCCCAGGCTGGAAGAACATGTGACAGGTCAACATGATGGAGCCAAAATCCACTGGGGGAAGATGTATTTAGGTCTAATATTTAAAAGGGCAACAAGAAGCAAAAAATGAACTAGAATAATGTCAAGATAGCTAGACCATTTGAAACAGAGTCAATAAACAGCACTACCACTTTCCATTTCATTATTTTCATCCTTTTTTCTTCCAAATACAGTAATTAAGCAGTCACTTTGAAATAAGCAAATAGTTGTTTACTTTGGAGCTCTCTCAAACACAAGAAGCTAACTACATTGTCCATATCACTGAGGACACCCAGATCACTTTCCTGTATTCGATGGTAGGATCATCTTCCTGCGTTCTTTCTGTCACGAAAGACTATTCAAAGAAAGATATTCTTCAGCCTCATCAGAATTACAGTGTCTCTTGTCTTCATGTGCAAATACCTGTTGGATTAATTGTGTGATATCAGCAGCTATTCTGAGCAATCAGCAGCAAAAATGATGATGGTCACATAAATTAAAAAGAAAAGTACATTGTACATTTTGACAAAAGAATATGCAAAATAAGAATAAAAACTTATGTTTTTATAATTGCAAAATAACAATGATTATCTGGAAAGTAAGAGATTGTCTTAAGGACATTTGCTGCTACAGATTTGCTGTTTATTTTCATCTCTTCACCATTATAGATATCTAGGGCCCAATCTGTTGACTGTCACTCCTTAGAAATGCTCTAATTGACAGATTCACTTGACACCTTACTAGACTCATCTCAATGTTTTGCAGTTTTTTGCCTGATTTCAGTGTAAAACTAGTTTTCAGTATAAATCCATGACAAGCTGGGACACTTTTGTCTAAATTTGTAAAGCCTTTAGATTCAGTACAATCAGTTCTACATGAATACGAATATATATATATATTTTTTTTATTTTTTTTTATGTGAGTGCATCTTTAAGTTCCTAGTAGTTTTTAGGGTCTGATTTAACTGACATTGTTGGTTACAAAATGAAATGGATCCTGTCAATGTAAAACACAAGAGGGAAACCTAAGGGGTTAAGAAGAACTTAAGAAGAATGTAAAAATTTTAATTAGAAATGGGTAAATGTAAGATTCCCCTCTACTGAGAAAGGCCTGAGATCCAAACTCCATTTTGGCTGATTGCCACTGATTAAGCTTTGTAAGACTTACTCACAAGGAGTGTAAAACCCCGGAAAACCTAAAGTCAGTTATGACCTTCAAATCAGAACACAAAGTTCCCTGTGGACCTATGCCCAAAGTTATTCCTGGGGATGCTCATGAGTGTTTCGATCTGGGGATCAGTTGCTTAAGTTCTGTTATCACACAGTAACACCCTGCTATCTGTTGCTACGCTACCTTTCATTTTGGAGTTTTGTCATCAGGCATTTAATATCCTATTCTGCTAACTGCTACCATTATCCCATTTTTCTGCCTTTCACCTTTGACTGATTTGATTGACCTTTATGAGAAGGAGATGTCTGAGGATGGTAGTGACTATGATGAAAATATAACCATTCAGAAAGAGGTGACAAGAACACACATGCCAGAAGATTTGCATCAAGCATTTGGTCTTATGAGTTGATAAGATCTCCCAGAACAGTGGCTCATTCCAAGAAGGTCTGGACAAGGTCACCAGGGTGTTGCAAGATTCAGTCTCACATTATAAGAAGACCAAAATCAGTACACAGGTCATATCTCGAGCTTTGTTTTAAAAAGTAGTCAGCATTCTCAGCTGCCAGAACCTCAGCTGCTGAAAAAGTCAGCTTCTTCTTCAGTTAATTAATGATCCTAAGGATCTTATTTCTGCCTTTCCATCCTCCACACTTTATGCACTGTCCCTTTGCACTTTTGTAAGTTTGATGAGAACTCCTCTGGCATCATACCCACAGGTGAGAGTCATTGGGAAAACACATGGGGAGCAGTTAAAGCAGGAAGTAGAATTAGCTTCTTCCTCTCCCTTTCTCCCTACCCATATGTAATTTTTCTTAGACAGGATACACAAGCCAACGAGGAGGTATGGTATGTTCCAGACAGGACTCTGGTCTAGATGAGTCAGAGACCTTTTTCCTAGGGTGCGGTAAAGCTTGGTACAGCCATATTTTATATGACTACTGACATAGTTAAAGCCTTCTGTAAAATCTGCTCATATCTACTGCATGCAGAGAGTGGAAGAGGAGAGCAGTAGAAGCAAAGTATGGAAAGGGATCAAAAGTGTCCTTATCTTTTTATTTTTAATGGAGAACACTTTGACACATACCAAACTGCAGTAACACCAGAAAGAAAGGTTTAGCAAGGGTTTAAAGTCTGTCAACACAAACTAAAATTAATCCTGGCAAAGGAGGGTAAATTTCCACTCACATCCTGAAATTCAGTGACATTTCTGTTCTCTACAGCAGACGCAGTCCAGGAGAGTTTTAGGATTTTGGGACACCTAGACATCTTTTATAGCAGACAGCTCAAACTCATTTATTTCAACTGGCATTTACTGTGGAGAGGAAACTGAAATACTCATCAATAAGGGGGCACGTAGAGCTATTGCGCAGTGGGGAGGCAGTCAGTTGCCATTTTAAAATCAATGTGGACAGCTGAAATTATAAGGTGTTCACAGCTAGTGAACAGGTATGTTTCCTTGCTTGAACTGCAAGAAAATAAAACACACATATATGAAGTAGGGTCAAAGCAGATCGACAGCACACAGGTGCCTGGTGCTAATCATGCTTTGCTTCCTCTTATGTCCGCTGGAGCCAGGACTCAGTCCCTGGAGAATTCAACAATCGTATCATGTGCCATCGGGACACAGACTTGCCCTATTTAACATTACAAAATAGATGTAAACTGGGTTTTTAGGAAATGGTGCTATTCATTATTGACATAAAGATCAAAGCGTGACTTCTGGGTCACATGTAAAAATCTCTAAACAAAAAGTTAAACCAATTGCAGTGTTTGAAGCAAGTAAACAAGAGGAACTTCTTGCAACTATTTCATAATATTTTTAATAAGCAACCATTTGAAACACAAGATTTTACACTGAAAGTGAAAGACAGCCATATTTCATTAAAAGCATTACTTTATGTAATCAGAAACAGCACCAACTAGATCAAAGTTATGGCTCTTTATTGATTAGTCCTCAGTGTGTGTATTTAATCAGCTACTGGCCTATTCCAGTTGGACTGAGGATAGTAAATTAACATAGACACTGATCTGATCTGTTCTTGGAAATATCGTGTTGTTGGGCACTAGGAAGTTCTTTAAAGTACAATGTTTTTAAAGTGAACTCACATGGCCATAGTTTAAATTATCAGCAAGCAGAGGATTAGAGATCTGATGTTTAGCAGCTAATAAGCAAACATATTCCTTTTGTACTATATAATTATACTCTTACCCTTGATGGTAACCTATGCATTTTCTTTTCTTATAGTTATTGTCTGTAGTTACTGAAAGCAAGGTACCTCTTTGAGTGAATTTATTAGGTTCCAGACTGCTGTTCAAAAGTTATTTTGGTTATAAGATTTCTGTTGCATAGGAAGCCCCAGCGGGGATTTTAAACATTCAAACGACAGCAAAGAAAGTGAGAAATCAGTTCTCAGCCCTTTTTAAACAGCTATATTCTCGACAAGGTGTTCTCCATATTTGTGTGTTTAGAACATGTGTCCAGCCTAGATCTTCAGAGGGGATGTAACCAGTCTATACATATTCATCCAGGTTTTATCAATACAGTTGTTACAGTTATTGTTACAGTTCTCATACTAGAGAGCTACTTTGACTACTCTGGCCATCAGCTAGTCAGTGTGCTCTCCAGTCTGGATATGTGTGCTTGTAAAATGCTTGTGGTTCAGATTGTAAATGCTACTCATATAGGGATCAGAAAAGCTCATTGTCCGTATGATTGGAGACACCAGGACTCTTCCTGGAATCACCTCTCCCTAGTTATGTGGCCTCAGCCCAAAGGCAGAGAGGCAGTGTAGTCGAGGGCAGGCTGACACAGGACCCTGACCTGTGTACACAGCAAGTTTGTAAATGCTTGACTCTACTAAGTGGCAGCACTGACCCACGTTTCCTCATGCCATGTTCCTCACGTTCCTAAGCCTATGCCCACCAGCTTGCACATGTGTCCATAAGTCTGGACTCAGCGAGGTTCAGACCTATACCTATATGGGATATTCATAAGGTAGAACCTACCCATATGATTATCAAGCTGAGCCAGGTGCTCTTATGACAGTAACAGGGGCTGTGGAGTGGCACAACCTCTCTTTTGCCATAGAGGAGAAAATGCTATTCACTGTGAATTCTAGGGGAGGGACTCTTCACCCCCACCCCCTTTCACTGGCTCCAAGCAATCCTGCACATTCTCAGCAGGTACAGTCCCACAAACTAATTAGGTTTATAACATGACCTTATTATAAGCTATCTGAGTCCCATTCATATTATGAATGCAATATGAGCAACTCATTTGCAACTGAGACATTTTTTTCAGCTTTTATATAGGGGGGTTCTTTCTCATTTTGTAGTCTTTCTTTCTACTTTTTAATGGGAAATGCCTCAAACCAGAAGAAAATTCTGAAACTGAGACAATCATTCCGGTGACCTCTTCGATTTTCTGATTCTAGTGAAAAAGGCAGGGGTTTTGCAACTGTGGTTTTCTTTGAGGGCTAGACATATGTTTTGTGTATGTAAGTGAGGTCAGAATATGGCCTTTATTTGAGAACTTGTTTGGTACTTCTGAGACTAGAGCATTTTTTTCAAGTTCCTCAGAGAGCTTGAAGCTTCAGGACACATTACTGCTAGTGCTACCATCCTGATCACCACCTTTTTCCTGAAGGATATGGAAACAGCTGCTTAAACAAGAAACACTGCCCGAACTATCCAACACCTCCTGCATTTGCACATAGCTTAATCAAGGCAGAGTGCAGCCTCATTTTCTTTCTGTGATAGGGATATCCACACAAACTCCTGGCTTGAGTACTTGTATCACTCCCACCCTGGTCCCAGCTATCCTAGGGAAGAGTATTGAGCATTTCATAGTTTGAAAATGGTCTTCAAAGTAGGGGAGTATTATCACTGTTTCACCAGTTAGGAACTAAGACAGAGCCTGTGTGAACTTACTTGCATGAATGGAAAGCTGAAGCTAAGCAGGAATTCAAGCAGTTTTCCTAGGCCTGTGCTTGTATTTTGGAGGGGATTTCCTCTTGCCTGGCTGTGTAGTAACATGGAATACCATATTCTGGACAAGAGAAAATGACAAAGTGATGATCATCCCAGAACCGCATCCTCATACTCTTCTTGACAAAATCCATGCTCAAGGAAGGAGTACTACCTGGCTATAACCCAGAGAAGAAAATCAAATGGACAGCTATATTGATCCTGCCATATTGAGGAGTTTGATGCAAATACTACATTTAGGGCAGTACTTCAGTCAGGGCAAAGGAAGATGGGAACAGGAAACTTTGAAATTGAAAAGCCAACCATTCAACTGACATAAACCAGCTGGTTGAATTTGCACCAGTCCAGGTGACAGCACTATTAATAATATAGGCAGCAATTCATTTGGGAATCAAAGGAATTGTGGATGTGTGATTAGCAAAATACCTGCAAATCCTGTCTGAATAGAGGGGGGAGCTATGTTTTGTCTTATAAATTATGATCTTAGTTGCTGTGGTAATGTTGCTTGTATAGCTTGCCTGCATAAACGAAACTCAATCTCTGTTGTCTCAAGCCACAGAAGATTATAGAATAATGAAAAATAAAACTAAACCAAGGGAACCCAGTCAACTGAAGCCTTAGGAGGAAAAACATATGTAAAAGTTGGGTTTAATAAT
Source organism: Apteryx rowi (assembly GCF_003343035.1). Lineage (NCBI taxonomy): Eukaryota > Metazoa > Chordata > Aves > Apterygiformes > Apterygidae > Apteryx > Apteryx rowi. Next base: position 426,000 of record NW_020450963.1, read on the forward strand.
AGTTGAGTATTAGTTTATGAGAACACAAACAGATTTGCTCTTTTTGTTGTTTTCATTTCACTGAGGAAAAAAAAAATTGGAAATACTTTACAACTGCAAAACACAGCATTGAGGTTAAAACAACCATGAGCAGCTGTGTCTCTCTCCTGCACCTGCCTCTGGCGCCTTGAGTAGATGTCTTGGAGAAAAAACTTAGAGGTGCTGACTAGCAGCTGATGAAAAGAAGGCCAGGAATAGCAGGGGATAAAGGCAACAACATTTTAGGGTGTAGTATTATAGGATTATAGGATAGATTTGAGGCCACGTAATAGGTCAGTCTCACTGTAATCGATTATGCCCTACACATAGTAATTTTCTTTCTTTTAGCACTGCAAGACAGTTTAAATACACCTGTCCTCGGTACACTGAGTTGGAAAGAGCAAAATAGAGGCAGTTATAGTTTACTAAATAACACTACATTATGTCCAATGTTTTACTGATTTTATCAGCACGTGTAAAGTGTTGCATAAACAGGTTGAGCCAGTGCACAATAAAGCCAGAAATTTGTACCCAGTGTAGCTGCCATTCTACAGTAAACAACCCTGGTCTAATCATCAAATATTATGAAGCCCTGGGAACAGTTTTTGGAAGACACAACATAGCACTTTGTCCAAGTGGCTGAAGCTGTTGGCTGTGGCACTGCAGTAGTTTGGGTCCCTCAGGGAAATCAGTCTGCTTCCTGACACTCATGTCTTTGGCTAAAGAGGGGCCAAAAAAAGCAATAACAAGTGGGCAAATGTCAGGATTATGTAATCAAACCACCTTATTATTTGTCCGTTTTTCCCCTCTTCTGCAAAGGGCTAGAGAAATTAATACGGCATATGCAAGTCATGAGGGAATGGCTCACTTCGCTGGTGGAGGACATTGATTTAACTGTGTCTTACTGATGTAGGATTTTATATGCCTCGTCTGACTATCGAGCTATAAGGAATACAAGCCTTCCGCCATTGCTGACATGTAACTGAATCTTCAAAAAAAAAAAAGAAAAACCCTGGATTGTACTTGATTTTTTGTAAAAGGCCAAACATTCTGTCCTCATAGCGCTTATCCAGGATTCCTGTGTTGAACAAATCGGCATTTGCTCTTAATCATTAAATTATCTCTCCACCCAGTTATCTACCTCTCTGACTAATTATATCTGGCAGGCCAGTAAATACAAGGTAGAGAAACTTTTGTGTATTTATCTCATATTTGCACCTGGCTAGTAGTGTAAACTTGGACTCCTCCCACAGCTGAGCTGACGTGCCATAACACGCTGTGCCACAGGAATCTTATCAAGAGGTTGATTCCTTTCAGACTGTGCCATTGTTGTCACCCATGGCTTTCTCACCCTAGGATGCAAAGTTCTCCGTGTCCCTAAATCCTGGGATCCCTTGGTGGCTCAGTCCGATGGATCACACAGACTTTCTGAGCTGAGCTGTTCACATTGGCAGGGCTCTAACCTAGGTCCGTGTGGCTGGCAGATGTTTCCAGGTGACTTCAGAGTGTCGGTTTGGAGTCAGCAATCTAGGGATAGCTCAAGATAATGTCTCTGCTGCCCCACACAGAGTAGAGAAGTGGAGGCAGAAAAGTATAGGACTTCCCTTCTCTCCCCCCCATCTGTAATATATGTTTTGAAAGAGACCCCCTAGAGCTGTGTATAACCCAAATTCTGACTGAACTGAGGAAATCAGCATGCTGCAATATCTCACAGCTGAGAACAGCAAAGATACTGGTGATGGAGCCAACATGAACGAGAGGAACTATTTAGCAGAATTGCCTCCACCTTTGATTATAAAGCCTGCTCCATACGCTCAGGTTCAACAGAGACTAGTTTGTTTGGCTGGGCTTTTTTGTATTTCTGATTATGCTACATGGAGTACAGCTTTTTTTTTCCCCTCTTTTTTTTGAGGCAGTTGGAAAAAGTATGAGATAAAGGGAAGAAAGTGTGGGGAAAATATTTTTAAAAAGCATTTTGTCTAAACTTACAGTATCTTTTTTTAATTTATGAGACAGAGAAGCAGAGACCTAAAAAAAAAATGCTAAAGCTGCAACATCAAAATATTAATAGTAAATGTATTATTAAGAAATGTGAAATGAAGAATCAGCTGGATTTTATTGCGGTCTTAAACCATTCCAGATCTCTGTGACATCCCTGCCTCAATCCACTGCCAACCTGCTTCAAGGCTGAAAGCAGCACGTAACTGAGCTCCACAACTCATCCAGTTTGTCCTTGCTTCCAGGCTGCCAGAGTGCAGGTCAGTTCATGGTCAGCAGTATGGGAGGCATCCAACAAATCCAAAGGAATCAGCAGTGACACCTGATTCATCCATCATTGACAAAGGATTATCAGCCAACACAAATATGCGCTGTGACTTCTGTATCAAGTGGTTTGTAAATAACCATGCATTATGGACTAGATTTCAAATAAGCTCAGTGTTGGCCTATCCAAAAAGAAAAGCAGACTATAGCTACAATAGAGCACTAATGCGTGCTGATATGAACTTATGCAAATTCAGTGCTCATAGCACATATGAAGAGTAGAATTTTCTGACCATCTATTGAAGGATCTGGGATCTGACAGAAGGATTTAGAAGCAATTTCCTACAGAGCAGAGATATTTAAGGAAACAGCTAAGATGAAAGTGATATATGTCACTGTGTCAAAAAGTCTCTGTTTTTAAATTTGGATTTATTAGGCACATTTGCTGTGGGAGAAATGTTCAGAAACAAAACTCAGTGTCTCAAATCAACAGTCTTCTAGCAAATTTTCATATGGCATAGTAATTCCCCAAATCACTTGGAGTACAGGTCGTTCATGGTTCTGAGAGTATTCTCTATGTTATTTAGTCCAAATAGGGCTATTTTAATTACTGAAAACAGAGGATAAAGGAGGAATGGTTCTTTATAGGGGTAGAGGGAGGAAACTGTCTGTGTATGTGTCTCTGGTCTAACACCAGGGCCCAATTAGAGATGTTTAGTGGGGAGCAGATTGGTAAACCTAACCTCCCCCTCACACCCTATTGCCCTCAGTCCCTTCTGTCCCAGGTCCCAAATCTCCCAATTCCTCCTGCATCAAAGTCCTCTGAACACTTTCCATGCTGAACTTCCCATCCCACATTGTCCTTTCTCAAAGTCTCTACCATTTCAAAGCACTTTCTGCTTGTACCAAAACCACCCATCTTCCTCTCCAGCTCGTCCTCCTTAGATTTCCCTCAATTCTTGCAACTGTTTTCCCATACCTTTCCCTATTTTTTTGTAACCCAATCTCCAGGGCCAGTCTGCTCAGTCCCAAAACTTTCAACCTATTACTTTTTGAGCCCCAAACCTCCCTTGGGGCTCCTGCCACCTTTCTTCTCCAAACTCTTTATCAAATATTTCTCTAGACCTTAAGTTCCCCCTCTATTTCCAACTCCAGTTTCGTCTTCAGCTTCCCCTCTGCTCCACACCTTCAACTCATATTCCCACCCTTGTTCCTATCCCATTCTCTGTATATCTACTGAACAGTTCTGCCCATTTATTACTTCTCTGTTGACTGCCACAATTTAGTACTATCATCTCATCAACCACTGCCTCCAACAGAGACTTTCCTTTTCTTAGGTTCTTCTCACAGAAAATAAGTAGAAATCCTGGACACAGACCGTACTCATCAGAAATCAATACTGGTGGGACCCTGAGAATAGAGAAAGACATGTATAGTCTAGTTGAAGATGTTGCATATAAAAGCTTAATTCTTTTTTTGTTAGATTTTTGAATAATAATCTGAAAGTTCATTCAATTTGGTTTCTTTACATAAAACAATATCCCCAAATATAAAGTTGTCATCAAGAATAACTATGAGGACAGGGAAAAGATAAGGATGAAAATAAATATTTTATGAAATAGAAAATGACACTAATTATTCTGCAAGAGAGGCAGAAAATGATTAGTAAATTCTATACATTTTTGTTATGTGGTTACCTGAACATAAAAAAACCTAGTCTTTCATAAACTGTTTAATTACATATTTATTCCTGTTTAATTCTGAAATACTCAGAATTAGTGCTTAATTATATATCTCAGCATCAGCAGATTCATTTTAAGTTCACAAAACAACATAATTACAGTAGACTTGTATCTGATATACATAAGAGCAATTATATTGTAATTATTACTAGAATCATTTAATGAAAGTTAAGTTTCTCAGTATTATGCCAGAATGATTACGAAGCAGTTAGTTAAAATTTTGCTTTTAATTACATCTTCATTAAATTCTACTGACCAATGAAAGAAAATTAAAATGGGAAAGAAATGTATGGCAATTCAAAAATGCCTTTTTTACCAGTACCAAAAAGAACTGGATCTAAGAAGTTTTCAGTCACATTATAACTCTGGAAACAATGATTCATGGCTGGCTTCTGGAGCCAGCTGAGACATAGATGCTCATAGACATGTATTTTGTCACTTCAGTCCAAGAATAAAGTGTACATTAATGTACATTAATGTCTGATAAAGCTTCTTTTTTCACCCCCGTTTCCCTGGACAGCTGAAGTTCTACTTTTGTGCATTCCTAGAATTGCCACAGACTGGGCAGCTCAAGGTCTATCCAACTTATAAGCATGGTCATGTTTCTAGAATGGCATATTCTCTGTCCCTCTGGGTTGATAAGCCTGATCCAGTGTGCATGAGCACACCATGTGAAATGCATACCTGCAAGATTACACTTAACTACTTTGCACTGAAGCATGAAATCACTTGAAGAGTCTTTTACGGAGTTGCCAAAAGGGTCAAGGTCCCATATTTATGGTCTAATCTGCAGCCCTGATGTTCTGGTGAGCTGAAAACGGTGGAGGTTCCTGCCATCCTGGATCCCAGGGATTCTCACTAGGGCTAGGAAAGCAAGGAGCTGCATGCATTAGGCAAAGCTGGGGGCACCACAGGGAAGACCATGGTGCAGGTTATCAGAACTAAGAGTTCAGAGCATCTATCTAAGCATTTTGTTCTGAGACATCTGGTGATCAAAGTTAATGGGACAGTGAAATAAGAGACAGAATGGATGGAAGGGCAGGTGATCTGAGAGCTTTTGGGAGCAGGAAGAAACCTCCTGAAACAGAATCATTGGAAACTAATCTGGATGTATTTGCTGTGACATGTTTCTGAAGGAGCATAACCTGGCACCAGTTGAACCTTAATCCCAGTCTAATGCCATGAGCAAGGATATCATTTTACAGGACAGGGTAATGGAAGAAAGAATAGATATAAACTTTTTAACTGCTTTCATTCAGTCAATCACATGACAAAAGTTTTTGTACCCAGATTATCTCATGTGATAGGTAGTAAAGTCACTCTGAAACATGAATTGTCCTGCTTACAGTTTTGGATATATAAGACATAGCAAATTATATCTACTGACTATGAAGGCACTTCATTGCAAATGAATTTTGTTATATCCCCTTTCTACAACCTATTAGATGTCCCTCCATGAACAAAACTTTGGAACATCCAAACTTGGATTTTAATCATTTTCCCAAGAAGTATGAGCTTTGGCTTCATTTCCCTTTTCAAACAATGGGAATTCAAACCCATTTCTCCTCCTATTTTGATATTAATCAGTCACTGAATAAGGTGAGCAAACATTCGTGGAAGTAGTAACCAGCATCAAGAACTCTTTCGTCATCCTGAGATGTTTATTCTATAATCCCTAAGCTTCAGGGTCAAGTCCTCTATTGTGTCCTCTTTTTGATTCAGTTAGTCTTTTTTTCTGTGTCGTGTTCCAGCTTCAACCCCCCAAAATGCAATGAGGACTACAGAATAACCTGCATCTAAATAATATGACGCTCACTCAAATAGTGAAGTATTTGTCTTTGAAGTTTCTCGGTCTAGCCAAGGAAGGTCTACAGACCAAATTTCGTAATTTTTCCAAATATTAGAAATGCTAATCTTATCATATTATGAACAGAGTTTCACAAGTTCCCTTCTGTTTGCTTTAAAAAAATATGCATGGCTGTTCTGCAAGCAGCTTACTGTTCTCAGTGTTTGCTAGGAATGTTCTGAGAATATTTTATAAGTTAAAGAGGGACTTAGAAGGAAAATTCCTATTTCTGAAACCCGATCAAGTGTTGAACCAGCTGCTGAGCTTCTCATACTGGGGCAATCTGAAATGGGCTGCACAGAACTAAATTCTCATAATAGTAACATTTAACATCAAAGAGGCCCCTAGTGAGTTTAGGTATCTAATATTGGTTTAGCTGCATCTGAGAAGGGGATTTGGGGATCATAATTACATTCAGCTACACTCACATTCCACCAGAAATTCCTCAATTCCTTACTGGATCAAAACCAAATCTTTTTGTGGATCTGCCCTTGTTTTGATTTTTTTGAATATCAGTGCTTCAAAATCTCTTCCAGATCATTCTGGGAAACAAAGAATTTTGAACTGTTTTTTTCCTTCTGTCCTCCATGCTTGGACAGAATTCAGTGGTTCAATAGCCTAGGAAGCCTTTATAGGAGGGATCATGAGATGCTATCACAGAAATTTACCAAATTCCTGATAGATATTTATGCTGTCTCTTCCCAAAAGCCAGGAACTCTTCAGGAAGGAAGAAAAAAATTTCTAAGTCAACAGAGAAGAGAGGCGCATCTGCCAGAAAACTTTTTGATAGTGAGGAAAGGACCACCAGGCTCTGGGCTGACTCTGTCTATTGTCTGTTATCCTCTGTCAAAGGAGCACATGAGGACAGCTTGTGTCCCTCTCCATGTGTCCGGGGTGCTGGGACTCCATCGTGCTCTCAGACTGAGACCTGTAGCCGCTCTGCAGAACAGTTCCAGCTGGAATGTTGTTTTGACAGATGGATTGACAACTGTCCACTGGAAGTGACCGGAACCACCAATCTATTATGTGAAGAGTGACAAAAGCATCAGATAAAAATTGTAATAATTTCAGTATCCGTGTTTCTTCCAGTTTATACAATATTTCAACATAACTTTTTTTCCTACTTTTGTATTTCCTGTGCCAGAATCTCCTTCCTTTACTTTTTCCTTACATTTCCAAGCCTTGCAACAGTCATTTAAAAGTTGAGTAACCAGCACTGAAAATAATGGACCAAATTCTTTCCAACTGTAACATCCATGATGTTAATGGACTTACATCTGGGGTGGATTCAGCCCTCCTATTTAAAGTTTTAAATTTGCAGTCGCAAAACAGAGTTTTTACAGCAGCCCCCACACTGTCTAGCAAGCTTTGGAAATAAAGCTGCCAGTCCTTTAAAAATCTGTTCTGTCTAAACAGCACCTTTCAATGAGGTAATTGTTGCTGAGACAGAAAACAACAGTGTGAATAAAGCAACATTACGCTGGGATCCATTGCTGGAGTCCCCATCTTTTTAATCTGCTTAAAAATTAAAGAATACTTTTAAATGATACCAGCCTGAAACAAATTAAATCATCTCTGTTACAATTATCACTCACTTCTGTGAACTTTCCAGAATAAATAAATAGGAAATACCTGTCACAGACATGATGAGCTGCAAAGTAATTTTCCATTTGCTTCCTCCCCAAACAGAATTCTGGTTCTTTTCCAAAAAAGGTTAAAATAAATGTTCTGTAAATCTCTGCATACTGTTTGCTTTCATTTCACTACAAGGAAGATTTCTTCAGTGCTAGTTGTTAGAGCCAGACTTGCTTTACAGTGACCACTTAAGATAACAGTCAAATCACTCACCCTTCTCTTCTGATTCAGATAATACTGATCCAGCCATGCCTTGAGCATTTTACTGCCTAGCTGATTCCCTTGGAAGTGAAGGACTGACTAAAGGACTTGTTACAAAGTCATGAGCTGCTGCTGATAGATAGTTTCTACACAAATTACACACAACACTTGCAGAAAGATTTATCCTCTTGTAGAAAGACTTATACTCTTGCAGTCACACAACTGGGCTGAGCAGAGTTCTGGGGTTGGAGAAATCAGGTTGAACCAGCTAAGCAATCCACACCAGCCATTTAGCAGGTGAGCAAATGTGGTGACTTAAAACTTTTCCTTTGCTTCATTAGACTGAAGATTCAAAGTCTACCAAAGGAGCTTGAGAACTGAAACACTGTTTTGTCTGGCATCAGTAACATTTTTTGCTATATGACAACTGAAAGCCTACCCGGATACGCTGTTTAGCTATTTGCATTGTTCAATCCATGGTGAGATTTACATGGTGCAAAGAGCTCTGCTAATATTTAAAATGTTCCTTGTGTTGATCCTGGAGCATGGTCCCCTATTTTATGTTAGTGGCAGCCAAAGACTGGGCCAGCAGCATGATGAAATGGGAGGCAGGAATAGGAAAGCCATAGAGTGAGATTCATCAGGAACTGAGCATGTTGTTATGTGCAAAGCATGACTAACCATGCAATATGCTGATCCCATCCAAACCCATAATGCCTGACTTTAAGCTGATTTAGCTCCCTCTTTTCTGCTCTTTGTTAAGTCATCACAAGGCTTTCTAGTTCAGGATTAGACCTAATCTTTCTGTGACATCATCCTTTACACTGAGTAATGTATAAAGTGAAGGCGGGACACTGGTCACAATAGCTTCCACAGATTTGGGAATCATAGCATACATAACACTGTTCTTTTTTGCCTCTGTCATAAAATTCAAGTTTGTGTTTTCTCTTTCTAATTTCCACTTAACAACACAATGTAATTTGTTCTACTTCAGTAATTTTTTATAAATAATATATAACACAGCCCAACTTGGGAGAAACATTTCTAGAAATCATTAAATGTTATATTGTCTACAAAATACTTACATTTCAGCTTTAATCCCAAAATTTTCAAATGATATGTTTATCATGTATTAAGAGTGTGGACAGCTATAAGTCCATCACTGAGGTAGAGGTTCTACTTCATGATACCTGTATTCTTCTTCATCTCTTCATGTATGCATTGTCCATTTTCTCATTTTACATTTCTGTTTTTCCTGTGATTGCCTCCTTCTTTCCATAATTTCCTTTGTTTCAAGATTCTCTTATTCCCTGTTCCTGCTCTAATATGTATTTCTTTCTTTCCCTTTGTTTCCCTTCCTCCTTCTCCATTTCTTCTTCTCTTCTGATATCCCAGCCCCCTCACTATTCCTCTCCATCCCTTTCCCTCTTCTACTGTAGTAAAAGTACTGAGATGATAAAAAAGGCAAATCAGTTATCTGAAGAAAGGTGAAGGTAGGAGAGAAGGGTACCACAAGCCACACATGGCCTGAATTGAATAGGGTCTACTTTTGAATAGGCCACATGAGTTAAGAGGAACTCTTTCAATTCTGGAAAGAATGGAAGGCTGCAGAAAAGCTGCAAGACTAGAACAGAATTTTCTTCACATACAGACTGCTGTAGAAAGCAAAGGAGTGCGGTAACAGAGGGCTTTGAACTACTTAACTTAAAATGCTTGTGGAGTCCTAGGACCCCTCTGCACTCTGTTCCGCCATCTGAATACTCTAACTGCTCTGTCCAATTTACAGAGTCAGTCTCCTTCTCACTGGAGAAAATATCTTTGATTTTCTTTGGAACAACCTCAATGTAAGAAAAGGCAAAGTCCCATCCAGATCAACCTTTAGGAGTTGATGCCTGTCATTGGTTTGAACATTCTCAGAGAGCAAAGAGAATTAAACTTTGTTCTCTAATTCCCATTCTTATGTTAACTGTTGGGCTATTATAATCTTCAGGATGAAACTGAATTTTTGGATTACAATTTGGCACCACAATATAATTTTAAGGCTGTTTTCCTAAGCCAGTTACTGGATATCACCCAGAAACAATAAGACACAGATCCTCAAATATATTTAGGTGCCTAAATCCCATTTATTTTGGTACAAACTTCACATAAATTGGAAAGGGTCCAATCTCCCCAGTTCTTAACAAGCCCAGCTCCACTGGAGTCAAAAAGTAGACAGATTTAGCTAATTAGTTCCATTTAACAATGGGAGGAGGTTAAAGATTACAGTTATGGCTTGAGATCTAAAAATCTTCAGTCATTGAAAGAGGACTGGTTCAAGTTATCCAGAGTAAAACCAGTGAAGGAAGGGATACTGTGCATAGAAAGAATCAAAGTCAAAGAGCAAAGAGAAGTCTCAGACTAGAAAAGTGCAATGTGTGGGTGACATGGCAGTACTTACTCCTTTCATACCACATAAAAAGCCTGGGTGGCAAAAGGAGGAGCCAAGCAGAGAAAAATTTTGAAGTTATAGATCCTGCACTATCAGTGAGTAACAAGACTGTCTTCTGATGACAGTCCTGTAAGTCATGTCATGTCACTTCCTTGCAGAGAGATTGCAAACAGAAGGGATGTGCAATGCTCAAGGCATCTCAGGATCTCACCTCAGGATTAGATTCCAGGCTGAGCACAGCAGGCTGAGGAGTGATCTGTAATTTAGATAGGACAGCATCCGGTTTAAATTCTAATGTCTAAATGATGCTGGAGGTTTCTCCAGACTGAAAATCACAATGCCCCATTTGCGCTCTGAAATACAAAAAATCTCCAGTTGCTTCAGACAAATGGCAGCTTTGAATATGCAGACCAGTCTGCACAGGTACAGCAGTTTTCCAGCAGCAGCTAGCAAACCCAGAAGAAACCACCCAAGAAAGCTAGGAACCAGCCAGTTGGTAATCCTGTGTCATGCCCAACTATCTTGGTGAATGCCTGTGCTGCACCTTTCAGTCATGGCTAAGAACCTCTTCTGGGCAGATGGAATCACCTCTTTGGACCAGAGAGTGAGTACATTTGTTTTGTTACTGTCTCTTCATTTGAAAAGCTGGTAATCAACTTCTCCTCCAAAAATTAAAAACTATTAAAAACTCCTGAGCCTACAAACATGTGTACACACAGAGTTCTTCACACTAGAACTTGAAGTGATCATTATTCTCTCTCAGTCACAAACTCAGTACTGTATTAACATCAGTGCAGACAATAGATATTAATTTTATTGAAAAGCTTTCATCATCAGGCCCTTCTTACAAAAATTACTTTTAGGAACACATTTGTAAGCAGTTTTGCTGCATTTGCCTGTATGATTTCCATTAACTCTAATGCAAATCATGTAGATAAAACTCCCTATACTACTCCAGTGCTTCAGCCATTGCCCTGAGGTTTTCAAAGCAGGATGTAGAAATTTGGCTGGAAACTTTTTGCAGATTTTAGTGGGAGTCATATATCTTAATTCATAGATAAATTCAGAGACTTAGTGAATATTATTTTCTTAAAGTACCTTATCTGTTCAAATCTGAAAACAAGGAGTTGCCAGGGGAAATCCACTTATCAGAAAATAATTTTAACTAATTGCATTGGTTATATTATTGAAATATGACTGTATTTTGAATGACTTTCAGTGTAAATCCACTTAACAGGATTTAGGAAATTCTTTTTTGTAGTCCTCGCAAAATGAGCTCTGATTTGTGAGTAGGATTCCTAAGTATGGTGATAATACAACTAATTAAGTAATAATAATAATGAAGAAAATTCACCAAATGGAGCTACATTGTTTTAAACCACTTTAGAATCTAGTGCTATTCCTCAACATGTCTTTTCTTAAGAGTTATTTGGACTTTCACTGAATTAAGTCAGCATCCCCCAAAATGAGTAAGCCTCCAGATGGTCTCTTCTTTGAGGTGGCTAAGATATTTTGAATAGGTGGGGGATACAATTTCTTTCAGACTGCATCTGTGAGACATTTAGGAAGTTATATTGGTGTTCACATAACAACGATGCTTATCCTGAAAAATCAGCCTGCTCTTTTATGAAAGTTTGTTTTAATTGGTTGCCTACTTAGTGTATCTGTCTTTTCAGCCTACACTTTGCCTGAGTTGGACTGAGATGTCAGAAGTGGAAGAAGAAAATGAATTATTTAAACCTCCACTTAAAAAAACCCACTTGATTCTCTTCCCATTAGACTGATTTTACATTAGTGCATTCAGTTCATCTCTTATATTACTGCATTTTAGGAAGCCACTCCCTACTGAGAGCCTTGTGAGATGTCAACTAGACTTCAGCAGTTTTTGTCATAGTTAAAGATGGGTCTTTATTCTGATATTTGGCTTTATCACCAAAATTTTCTTGGCTCCTGGGATATTCAAATTTATGGAAAAGTTGATTCTGCATCACCAAGTTTGAATCTGAATCAGAACCCTCAAGACCTAGTGAAACTGCATACTCAGTTATCACTTGAAAATCATTTCTCATGCTTTTCCGCAGGGTCTTCTGAACTCAGCTGATTCCAATTTTGTATTATCAAAGACTATCTTAGATATGACTCCATCATTTATTTTATTTGATTGAGACTGACAAAATTGCTTAAAAGTCCTAAAATCCACTCAAACAGCCTTTTGACGTACTTTAAAGTATTACGTGAGTACAATGTAACAATTTCAGTTAATTTAACACTTAAGTTAAACGTCCACTGACATTTATGAATGTCATATTAGACCCTTGAAAAAGTGCATATAAAATTCAAATAATTCTTTCTAGGCTTGTATCAAAAATTCAATCTTTTTTGTTACATTAACTAAATAAAAATAGCGTTTGCATAATTTAAAATCAGTTTTGGTTCATATTTTAAAAACTGGATTATTTCAGTTGTGGTTGACAACACCCAAATGGAAAATAGAAATGCTTTTAACAATTTTCCAATTAACTAATATTCCCTTAAAAAGTAACCAAATTTACCAGCCAGCCCAACTACCATTTTAGAAGAATTTCACCTGGAACAATTACAAAAGTTATCTTAAATACACTGGTTCATAATTTAGAAGGTTTTTCAGCCTTTATTACAGTCCCAGGGATTTACACTGAGACTCTAAATAATCTTTCTACATCTTTATTTCTGTGTTCTTCCCTTTTCCTTTTTTCCCTCTCATTCAGCTGCTTGTTCTTATCCATACTCAGGCTTCTCACCATTCTTCACAGGTGCTTTAAGAATAATACTGTTACCAGACTATTCTGTAAATGTTACTATGGCTGCCTTCTGATATGTCAGCTGGCCTGCTAGGATAAAGTATTTTGTTTGAAAGCATCAGCTCCGTGGTCAAGGTGAAGAGTAGCACATTAATTTCTTTCACCATCCTAATTTAACATGACATGAGAACATGAGAATCTCAGAGGTGGTGCTGAAAATACACCTGCCTGCTGACTTTCTTGTGTAATGATGGCAAAGAAAGGCAGAAAAAGATTGTATTTTCTTAGAGATACTATTCAATCTCCTTTTTTTACTTGCATATCTTTCTGTATCACTTTCCAGTTTTCCTAGATAATATCACCTTCACTTTGAGAGAGTAAAATATTTGTGAGAGATTTGTGTGAATATTTACATCTGATTTTCTATTCTAAAAGTCTATTCTTTTTTAAAATCTAAAATTTGCTTGGATAAGAAACTTCAGTTATTATATTTTTATATGCACTCCACTGCAGCATACTATTGTTAAAATTGTACCAATGAGTGTGAAAAACAAGATGCATTAACCAAATACATTATATAAATATTACAGATGCTTCCTATGAAAGAACCAATCAGAGCCATCCATTCAGTAGCTCTGTTAAAATATGCTGAGGTGAGGTATTAGGTCCCTGTTACTGATATAAAAATCTTCTTGTCCTGTGGTTTTTGATTGGATTTATTGTTGCTTGCTGGGTGGATAGATGCTAAATGATGGTCCTTATATGATATCAGCAGGACCTCTTTGTCTCAGAGTCTGTGAGCTAGGAAAGAGTGATTACACTCAATTTTCTGTTTGTGCTGAGAATCAGAGGGTATTCTGATTGCTTACCATGTTGCCTAAGATAGATGTAGGTGGAATTTAATTGTGTCTATCTTGATAATGCAAAAGCAGAATGCCCACTGTCCAGGCTGCCAGGCTCAGGACCAGTTGTCACATTCGTATTGGACTGTAAAGACCCCTGACTACCAAAACAGATGTTCTCACACGCATTTCAGCCTAACCTGGTAAGCTCCTGTGTGGTTCTCAAAGAGGGAGAGGGATGTTTGAATCTCACCCACCTCCCCTAGCATTAAGCTTTCTCAGACCAAACATATCATTGACAGGCAGCACTGAGTTCAGTTCAAAACAATTCCTGATACTACAGGCAATATTTTACTGAATAGGCTAGTGGTTAGAGAAGTGGAAGGTCAAACCATCATGAGCTAATGCCACTGTACAACCAAAGTCTTAAGCTCCTGGACAAATGTTCTAATTAGTGGAGTGTTGCATAAAGAGTTGCTGTACTTCCTATTCCATATATGTGTAAAAACAAAAGCATGAGCCTTCAAAGGAATGTCTCCATTTCTAGAAAGGGAGAATAAGTATCCAGATTCAGACATGCTCCCATCCTCAGCATATCCTGGTGGTTAGTGCTAAATAGCAGTGTGCTCAGCATGTTAGTTGTTTCAGATGTCATTCCACAGCAGTTAAGTGCCTAACAGTGAGTTACTGCACCCAGTCAGGAGGCCAAGTGCTTAACTCTTAGGTGCTTTAGCTCCCTTTATTTATCTGCCCTAATGAATTTGCCTCGAGTTCTTCAGGTAGCCTGTCGGGTAGGAAATTAAACTCAGCATTCCCAAGGGCCAGACCATCAACAACCAAGATTTGCTAATTTCATGATGCAAAGTACCTTTTTTGTTTTTTTCTCATCAGGAGCTCTGCAGTGACAATACATCTGTTTTTTGCCTGAAGTGGCTTGGCACTGTTCTATCTAATCTGGCAGATTCCTATAGCTCTTTAGCATAGCAATTTGTTATGAGCAAGTCCATTGTGCTTCATCCCCTCATGGAAATTTGCAAAATGATATACTAACTAGTCCCTCCCTGCCAGCTGATCTTTGGATGTGACACCATGCATCATCACTGCTTGCCGGAGACAGGACAAGCTCCCCTGTAACAAAAATATCATTGAAGATTCCTCCTTGTCTGGAGCTACGGAGCCTAAATTTTGGTTTTGTGTGCATTCCCTCCATATGGACAGGCATCTGTAGCTGTCTGCCTTGCTCTTTCACCTCAATAGTAAGCAATATTGATATGTTTGTCATGAAGGTGCCACATTATAAATGAAAGAGCCATGCGTTCTTGGAACAGAATTTTTGAAGAACCACATCATGCATAGAGATGGAAGGATATTAAATGAAGGTGTTGGGTCTTGGTGGTGCAGGCTACATGAAACAACTTTCCGAGATATGCACAGAAAGATTCAGTGATCTGCTGTTGGTTTGACAGTGTGAATACGATAGAAGGTGGATAATCCACTCTTTTTGCAGGGAAACCCCATAGCATGCTATTAGACCAAGGCCCCTGGAGGCCAAGGTCCGAGCCAAGGTCCCTGGATCACTTGATATACTATCTGACATGCTCTAAGACACCTAGAGAACACTCCATAGGGTATTCTATATGGAAACATTGTGTTAAAGATTTTGTGCCTAGCATGCCACTGTAAACATTGTGATCGGACAGGGCAAATGAAGATTTGTTGGTCATCAAGGAAACAAACCCAAGATTACTGTACAAGGAGGACTTACTTTGCATACACATCCCTTCATGTGAATGGAAAAGAGAATTTAAAGGAGGCCTCTTCTACACGATTTATCTGTGCTGACTTCAGCCAGACCAGGTGGTAGGTGGCAGTCAGATCAGTTGATGGAGGGTATACAGTTTCTTCTACCCCTTTCAGATCTCCTGAAAAACAAAATAATGAGCATATTTCATTGTTCAGCCATGCCTAAAAGGTGGGGAAACCCATCCATTAGAGGATATATTATCAATCGCAGAAACAACTAAAAATAACCTTAATGCAGTCTGAACAACTACCACAAGAAAAGACTACATAAAAGCATGGGGATATTATAACGTACTCATTTGCTCCTTGTGTAAGTACCAAGAAAAATGTATATTCATTACCTTTTCTTCCAAAAATAATCAAATCAATTCATAATAAAAGATCTCCTTTGTATATTTATACAGTCCAGTCATCTTGGAATACAAGGTTCATCTGGGAATCCCAAGGATCTCAAAATTGCACTTTAATAGGAGAGAATGGCTGTGTTTTTCCAAATACTCCATCAGTTCCAGTAAGATTTCTTATTTTAAAAACAAACAGACTAAAGCATGTGATCGATCAAGACATTAGACAGGAAAATCGTATTGTGTTTTCTTGGAAGTACTTGGAAATGTTTTGATAGAAGACATGAGGCTCCTTCCTTGGCAGTTTTCAACAAGTGTTCAAAGGAGCTGTGTAGAAGCGAAGGAGGGAGAACTGTTTACAACTTCCCTCTTCAAGGGCTCATTCCATACTGACTCCATCCCTGCTGTAATGTGGACGAGTCTCAGGTCTGCCTAACCAAGGCTGAATGCCCAGCGCTCCCCACCACGCTCCCCACAGAGACTGCGCCAGAATACAGAGGCAAACCTTTCCCTCATGAAATGACCCAGCAAAATGGCAAGGAAAATCCCTGCTTATGACAGCTTCTGGGATCCCCTGAGTTGCCAGAAGAGCACAGTGGGGTCCAAGTGGGGCTGAAGTTCCTGCCTGCAGCTTTTACAGAAATGGCTGTGGAAAGCCAAGTCCCAAAACTAACTTTATATGATTAAAGGTCTCTGTCATTTATTTTACAAATCTCCTGGAACGTGGCACCACCCAAACACTAGTTGTGCCTCATTATCAAGATGAGAGCTTAGGTAAACATGAAAATATCACAGATAAGCTAATTCCAATCCCTGAAGAAGAAAAAATGCCAGAAGTGAACTGAGATGTAACAAGGGCTAAGTCTTGGACTGTCCTGCGACACGGAAAAGCTTGCTCTGGGAAGGGCCCTGGGTCTCGATTGGTTAATTTCCTTTCTCTACAGCATTGGCAGTAACAAGGACATAAAAGGCCTTGCGGCCTTTTTTTCCCCCCCTGATTTGTACTGCGTTTTTGGAAAATGTTCTGTGTCTTCACTGATTCAGGCACCCACAGGGTGTGGATGGCACTGCTACTCTCAATGCTGGCCAACATTCTCCCACTATTTCAATGTTTTCTGTCATTCTACAACCTGCATTGCTAGTTAAGGCAACCCATCATCTTGACCAGTATTACCACCAAGGGATATAAAAAAACTAAGGGGAATTTAAATTGAAGGAGAGCTGGTTGGATGTTTGAATACGGTGATATCGGTAATGCCAACCATGCTAAACCAATGTCTGAATCAGCTGCTTATCTTACCTCTCTAAAAGTGATGCATTTTTAGGGAGCAAATCCTGCTCTGATTTACACTCATGTATATCCAGATAAACTCCACAGAAATGAAGGAAGTATTGTGGAGTTGTGTCAGAGTAAGTCAGAAGCAGAATATACTCTGCTGTTTAAATGCCTTGTGGTTTCAAGACTACAAACGAGTTGGGAAGACCTTCTTTAAGTCTTATGAACTCAATGGAAAAAATAATCCAGAAAGACAAAGGTTTCTTAGGACTCTCATGTAGCCATCAAAACCACAGATAGGATACTACTAGATTATAACATTTAGAGTCACACTCGTGGGACAAGAAATCCTACTCGGACAGAGAAAAAAGGAAAATCAGAAGCATCTAATTTCCATTGTGCATAACAGTTTTTCTTTATATTTATTTCCACTTGGAAACAAGTTATTCTTTTGACTTTATAATATATAAAAAGGTATTGTAAACTCATTTGTGTGAGAGCTGGGATTTCCCCTGGTTCTATATAGCAACAATCACAATGAACTGAGAGCTACACACTGGAACTGAAGCTTTTCATCATAATATTCATAATGTATCACTTTTTCACTGTATACCACACAGTACCAGCTTTTATTGCTTTTTTGTGCTATCTTTAGTGAAACAGAAAATTAAATCACTAAATGTCAAGCCTGGAATAATGACTGTAAGAACGGAAGGAAAATGGAGGTCAGTGATACTGGATGGTGTAAGACTTCTGAGAGCAACCTATTCACAGTGGCAAGGTGTAAGAGGGACAACTGGAAACCAATTGCTTTATCTCCTGCTCCCATGAAGCGAATGGTGATATTATGAAGTGTTAGGGACTGAAAGTCCCCACTGATGACAGGCTGTGAAGAGAGAAGTGTCACCATTTTTCCAGTGACATTAAATGAGCAAGCTTAATCCTAATGAAGTCTCTGAAGAACTTCAGAGGGATTCACTGTAGGAAAGCAGCTGCAGGGTTTTGGAGGGAGCCTCTGCCTTGGTAGGAGGTAAGCTGTGAAAGAGAGCTGTGGTCAGATGGGTTCTCCGAAGTTTGCCAACTCCATGGCTTGCTTAGCCCTGAAAAGGTCCCAGAAAACGTCCCTGACTATTACATAGACCTGACAACTCTCACCTTTCCTGAACAAGTTATGTAGGCTGCTGTAGTCTCACATATGACTAGGTATGTTAAGCAGAGCAGAACACACAAACCATGGGTCAGGAAGAATCATGCTGTATCTTCCCCTCTCCCACTTCCCTTGGTTTTCCAGGCCTGAAGTAGCTTATAATGAACAGAACCAAATACAACTCTGAGCCATGAGACACAACCACAAGGATTTGATATTCACAGCCAAGGTTCATATCCAGTTCTTGTTCTCCTCCCAAAATAGAGAGATAACCAGCTCTGGACTGGTCATGCCCACATGTCCCATCTAAACTCTCTGCCCCTCCAGAACACAGTACTGTTATCCTTGCTGCCTACTGGGCACAATCCCTGGCTCATGCTGTCCTTAGCAACAAGCCTAGATATTGTCTGTGAGAGTGCAGGCTGGCTCATTTGAAAATATGCCAGAGGCTGTGCTAGCTGTTAAACACTACAGACAATCACAGGAGAGCTTTCAAGCCATCATTGCAGCCCTGATTATTGGTATATACATAGCCCTTCAGAAGACTGAGAAGTCAGCAGAGATTGCAGCACTCAGCAGATCTGAACTGCACATTACTTGAGATCACCCTCTGCTACCTGCTGTGGGCCATCTCTTCTTTGACCTTATCAATGCAAAGCCAACCAGGAAGCCAGAACAAAAGTCCTACATAACAGTGCTCTGAGTAATCTCAACTACCATGATGATTGCCTTTGTCCAAAATAGCGCAGATGGCATTTAAGATGATGTACATAAATGAAGACGAAATATTCCTATTCCAGAGAATCCAGCTAGGGACTAAATGTCCAGAGGAGGCTGGGCAAATTTCCTGAAGACACCGTCCAAAATATCCTGTTTGAAAAAAAAACCATGCAATCACAACACTGATATTTTGTCTTACTTTGAAACCCCTACCCAGTTCCCAAAGAAGAATAGCCAAGTGACCCTATCAAATCTGCTTTTGGAGACAGAAGCTGTTCAGATAAGAAGCAGTATACAGATTTTGGATAGACTCCTAAATAGATAGCTTTTAAATAAATAGTTTAAATAAATAGTTTAAATTCAATTCAGAAAAAAGACACACACAGTTTATTTCTTGAGCCCTCTCATTAGTTTTCTTTTTTATTTATTCAGAGCTCACCAGGGGTGCTAACCAGTTCCCTTAATATTGCCAGCAGTCTCAGCAGTTCAGCATCACTAGCAAATACCAAGGCTTCCAGGGTATTTGTGACATTTGGAATAGAGTTATGATTATGGGCATCTATTTAGAAAGCACTTTCACTCCAGGATCCCAAAACACTGACCACAAACTCAGTACTGGTGCTAACAGGAATCTCTTCGATGCTCCCTGGGATATTAAACCTCTGGCAAGAGAACAGCAGCTATTAATACTACAGTGGAGACAAAGAGGGAATAATAAGGTATCTAACTAAATTACATGCAAGTGTCAGTCAGACAAAATATGTTACCCAAATGGACAGAACCCTCTTGTTAACACCCTGGCTTTGTCCAAAGTGCCAGAGCACTTCTGAAGGTTAAGGGTAGCCAAGAACTTGGTTTTACAGCTCATCCAAAAGCCCATCATGTTTGCATTAGCTCTTGGATTACTAATAATTAGCATTTTAGCAATGTGTTGCAGCTTTGCATATATGAGATTTTTATTGTTAATAGTGCTTGCCTTAAGAGGATCTATCAATCACTGCTTTTTATTTCGAAATTCTGGGCATTTTCAGTCCATTTTAATTCCTGCAGGCATTTTTTATTTTCTGATTCTCTCCCTGATAACAAGCATTTCTGCTTGGTCAAGAATCAGTTATCATGACAATAAAATCAAGCCAGACAGGTTAGGCAGTTTTTCAGAGAAGAACTCTTAGATTTAAAGAAATGCAGATTTTACACTCTGATCTGCAAAAGCCCACTGCAACTCAAGGATAGTCTGTGACCTGTTCACTGCAGATTTTAGCAAGTCACTCCTTTTTCTTTTTCTTTTTCTTTTTTTTTGTTAGGCGGGTACAGGTGAAAAATGTGAGCAGCAGAATTTATTATATTCTAGTGAGCATCATGGGGAGAGTAATTATAAAGCTTTAATACAAGACTGACACCAGCTGGCTACTGCAGAGTTTGCGGGCTTCATTACATCTGTGTGAAATACTGTTTTTACCTCAGAAATTAAAGTATTTCAACCTCCAGTTCCAAGCGGGGGATACTCTGTACAACCAGCACTGTCTGTGTGTGCCCTATGGAAGCTGGAAAAGCCAAAGGCTCCCTTCCTTGTGTAGCTGCTCTCAGGGCAGGTGCAGCTGTTTTATTACAACAGCCCTGTGATGTTCCCAACTAAAAATTGTCATTTGGCATAAGCATTTTCTATTAAAACTGATTTGAATTTTTATATGTGTGTGGTGAGCCTACAGCTTTTGTGTTATCTTCTCAGGAACATTCAAGCAAATAAGGTTAGTGGCAAGAATGCCCACTGAGAAACCACAACATTTCTTTAAGTAAATCAACAGAGGCTTAAACTAATGCACTTGAACAATGTACTGAAGTCAATGAAATTGCTTACATTATTAAACTTAAGTGATTGGTTAAGCACCTTTGAACCACAGTTTGAAATAGAAATTTAACCAAACATTGCCTGTTATTCACACAAAGCATGTACTGAACACAACCTATGAACTTCACATCCCCAGTCAGGAAACAAAAATAAGGTAACAACCAAAATTACACTGCAGTTGAATAGCAGACCACAAAAAATATTTTTTTATTTCTCTAACTGCTTTTTTCCAGATGCTTGTAACTTGCTTATTTGCATTTATTTGGAGCAGGATTACTCCTAGCTTGCACTTTTCCCAGAAGTGAGTAAAGCTCACTGCTTTCTCAGACTTGGTGAGTTAGAATGAGTCAGACCGCAAGGGCAGGAGAGGGGTCTTCAGCACGAAATTCACCTCTGAGGAAGGTTTGAGCAGGAAGAGAATTACAAGCCGTAGGCTTCCCTTGGGGAGCCTTTGCTGAGATGGCGCAGCTTTCCCACTTTCCCCTGCCTGGATCAGCAACAAAACTGAATTTAGCCTTTCCTGATTGATAAGCTGAATATTTGCATCCTGGGGGAAGCAGTGGAACTGTGTAATAAACAATAGAGAATGTGACCTGAAGAGACCATCATTACAATTACGTGGAGAGACGCTTGAAAGATATTACAAACAGATGGAGAAATAGGATTTTCAAAGTATGAGGTTTCCTTAATAAGAACTCCATCTGGGATTTAAAGTTTGCAGCTTTTTCTAGTTTCCATAGAAAACTATTTGCATATCTTAACATAATTCAGATTATTACTGTGTGTCCATGAAATTTGCTGAAGGAGTGTTCAAACTCTTCCAGGAAGAAAGGAATTGTCGTTCTTCACATTGCATACTAAGTTCAAATTTAGGTGCTTCACCTTGAAGGGATATGATTTTTTTCCTCCTTGCAATCCTGAAAACTGAATACAAGTGTAAAGTAAAACAGATATTTGAAATCCTGATTATACTTTCCTTCCTAATGAGTGGACTTGTGGGAGCCTAACTGATTCCCTAATACATCTTGGAAAACTGCCACCAGCAGAACTACAAAATAGAGCTATGTGAATATCTGTTTGTTTGGTTTAGTTGACAAAAAAAAAAAAAAAAAAGATAAAATAATAAAATAAAAGACAATTTGACCCCAAATGATCTTTTCTTTCCTCATTGCCTTGGAAAAACAGACAAATCAGTGCAAATCATTAGAGGACCAACAGGAAATTAAAACCATTTTTAGACTTTGTGTCTTTTTAAGCATATTTAACATACTACAAAGGTTTGTATTTTTTTTGCTGAAAATAAGGCAACTAGTTTTAATCCGGTGACTGGATTAAATACAAATGCTTCTTCCACTGTTTGTTGTTCTGTGTTTTGTCCATAAAGAACTTAGTGCTTCTGACCATGGCCCATTAGTAACACTGCAATGACTCTGTGAGATGGAGTCAAATACTGCTGCAGGGAGTTGTTTCCCAGATGAGTAGAGGATACCCAGCACCTTGCTGGAGAGAGCTGTATATTACAGACTGGATTCTGTGCTAGGGAAGTACCTGTTTTCTGTATTGTATTTCCTTGATGCATTTATGTGCAGTTTTCTAGCTTCTCTCATAATAGGCTAGTGACAATTTATTAAAAATTCACACAAGCATTTCCATTAGTTCACACTCT
The DNA here is from genome assembly GCF_003343035.1 of Apteryx rowi. NCBI lineage: Eukaryota > Metazoa > Chordata > Aves > Apterygiformes > Apterygidae > Apteryx > Apteryx rowi. The sequence continues at coordinate 448,562 of NW_020450963.1, forward strand.
TTTCTTATCACAGATGGACCCAAATTGCAAAATCTGGATCCTGAATTAAATGTTCTTTTGCTTTGGTATGTCATATGAAAAGCCTTGCCTTCACTAATGAAAAAAAAACAAAAAAAAACAAAAAAAAACAGGGTGTTCTTATTTTGAATAGTTAAGGTAAAATCCTACCAAAGGCAAAGAAACTCATAGTTTTCATTTGGCCTTCAGCTCAATGTTTAATTCATTTGAAACCTATATATGGCCCTGTCTTCACTGTAGTATTATTATGCATTATTGCTCTAAGTTTTGTTGGGTTTTTTTTTAGTGAGGAAAATATCTATGTATATAAGTAAGATCTATTTCCAATCTCAGAAAAATAGTGATGTTAAAAGTATGAAACATGTACTCACTTATCATCTGATTGTGCTTCCAGCATATCGCACGTTGTCAGAGGCAGTACCAAGACGGGCTCCCTGGATGACAGGTATCACTCAGACCTCCTGTACCCTGAGGGAGGACTAAGGTATTCTGCAGAAGACACTGCTGTTTTGCTAGTTTGCATGCAATGACAAGAAAGCACCTCATTTTGCCTGTGCTGGTTTGTGACCCAGGGCCAGTAGTAACAGTATTTGTTCACAGTTATTTTTGGCTGATCTGTGTATTAAGACATAAGGAAGAGAAAATGAAGACAGTCAAAATGTAGCGTAAATGAGATGATAATGAAGAAATACTTTCTTTTCAAGGTGCACTGAACAGTTTTTCTGTACCCAGCGATGCTTGGAACAAGATTAATGTGTTTTGTAGTACTGCCAGATCCCTTAACATTGCCCAAGATCAGTCCAGAGAAGGGCTGCTCTTTCAGAAGATTCCTACAGTCATTGTCCTTCCACTGAAGACTTGACATTAAGTAGTCTCATAAGAAGAAATGTGTTTAAGAAAGGAACTGGAAATAGATAAGATGATTACCTGATGCAATTATTCAGAAAAAGAACTCAAATTTAAGGATTGACACAGAAGACCTAATAGAGAAGAGTCTGGAAGAACGCAAACCAAGCAATAAAAAATGAAGTCTTTTTTTCTGTCTTGCATCCAGCATCTTAATAAATACCATAATGGAACTGCTAAACTAGCCATTCTTTTTCTAGCCATTCATGTTAAAAAATCCTTCTGTCACATTCTGAATCATGCAAAGGGTTAAGTGCATAAGCTGTGAACTGTTAAAATTCACTGGATCACAAATACTGCAACCAAAGCCAAAATCTTTGGATTGCACTGTCAGCTTTATGATTGTACTTTGTAGCATGAAAAGTATCTATTTCCATTTCATAGCATTTTTTGTTTGTTATGCTTACTGTATGTTTTTTGAAATCCAGAAAACCTTTCAGCACAGCATACTGTATCATCAGACAATTTTTCCTGTGGATTTTCCTTGGAAGATTATCATTGTGAATTTTGCAATGTTTTATGATTTATGGTTTTTCCCCATGCCAAATAGATACATACTAACATACTATAATGTATTCTCTCAGTATCATGTCTAAACCAAACACAAATACACAATCTATTAAATACCTGCAAAGTTTACCATATTAGATCATTTACATTATGTTTAAGTGACTCCTCCAAATTTATTTAAAGCCTAAAGAGCTGGCATAAGTCCAGAAGTATCAGAAGGAAGCCAAGACCTACAGGAGATCGATAGGAAACTTTAAATTTAGAGTCTTTGAATCCAAACTGCTGACAAAGACTGAAGTAAAGAAAAAAAAATCATGTAAACCAGCTAATGGTTTTTCCAAGTAAACATCCAAGATATTTTTTATCATGCAATGAAGCTTTTTATATGTGCAGTTTTCACTCTATTCCAATTCAAATCTGTCAGTTGAAATGTAATCTTTTTCATACCAACAGATGAAAGATCTCAAAAAAAAAATAAAAAAAATCCATGGAAGTGTACCATAGCTATCAGTTTTCAAAAACACAGTTGACTAAATATTGACCATTTTAACATTGACTACTGTCAGGATAGACTTCATGTCAAAACATTGTCTTCCCTTTGTTTTTATTTTTAAGCAGTGACTAAATATAGAAGCAGCACCACATTTATGCTACCATAATTAATGTAGTGACAGCTTTTCTATTATAAATTTCTGTTTTCAGGAATTTATAACTCATCTGTGAAAGTTTGTTCCAGGCAAAAACTTTCTGAAGTGTAAAGATCAAAGACCATACTAAGCTTTATGTTTAAAAGAAAACTGTACCTTTTTTTCTTCAGCACAGCAAGCCAGAAGTTCAAAACAGCAGTGTAAGAAAGGATAAATGAGTCTGGCCTGCTTTATTTTGGCTTCACACTGGAAGAAGCAATAAACTTTATATTATTAATAGTAAACATTAATACCAGAAGATCATTAAACTGTCTTTCGGACAGCATGGAGGCTGGCATTCGCTATCACAATTTAAATTATTTCAGTTCCCTGCAAGACAAGACTGTGTCCCAGGAGTTTCAGAAATAACAATTTTCACTTAAATATTGGGCAAATATTGATTTCAGTAGAGCTATGATTTCGCCCCTAGCAGCTTTTGCACAGCAAAAATTTGATTTCATCAAGGGAATGTTTGGGTAAAAGGGATAAATAAAATGAAGATTTATTTAAGCACTGAAAAGAATGATGAATATTAAATCAAGCAGAAGGTTCTAAAAGATTAAAATAGCTAAAACATACTATCTAAATCTTGTTAAACAAAACAGCCCTCCTAAAGCACCCTTATGCCTGTATTTCCACTGAGGTCTGTATTTTTGCAGGACTGGAGATGAAATACAAGAATATCTGTAAAAAAAAACTGCTAGGGATGAAGTCCAGAGAGAGAAACTATCCAAAAGGAATCTAAATGGTTTGGCACCAAAAAAGCACTGTGTCTGTGCTATTTAACCACCAATATTTTTGTAAGTTGTTTGTTGTTTTGTTTTGAAATATGTGTCATGGTTTTTATGTCACGTGGTATATAAAATAATAAGTTATAGATCATTAAACCTGAGGCTATTTTTTCATGTAACATTTATGGTTTATTTGAATGACAGATTTTTTTGCAGTCTGTCTCTAATTATGGGAAAGATTTTTTTTTTTTTGGTACTGTATTTGCCCTCCATTCACCACTTCTCAACATATGCCATATTTAGGACATGATGTAAAGAATAATGTGTACAGAGTCATATTACTGCTTTCGTTTCAGGGCCAACTAAAGAAAGTATCCCTTCAAGTTTGCATCTAAATCTCATTCAGTCAAATGTAAGTCTAACCATGCACTTTTTGGGCCAGCCTGCCCCCAGCGAGGGCTTGGTGGAGAGTTTTGTCAATGGCTTTGTGGAATGACACTCAACGTGATGTTTTTGTCTTTTTAATTGTACGTCAGAAAATGTGGCATTATGCAAGCTAACTTCAAACTGCTATAATCCGATAAACCAAAAATGCCAGTACATGCAAGTAGGAGGAGACAGAGTTAACACTCAGGATCCCTGCCTGCTGGCCGAGCTGTGCCCGGGATGCACAGCCACCCCCGCAGCTGCACGGGGAGCCCACAGGCACGGGCATGGGGAACACTACCTAATAAGCAATGACAAACTTAAGCTGCCTCTGCATAGCATCCACTCAAGTGCCTCTGAACATGTTCCCAGACCTGCTGCAGAGATGCCCTAGGAGGTGCCTACCAAGCCAGTTCAGTTGTAGCAGGGTTTATCTGTTGGGGTTCAGCGCTGGCCTTGAAGGTTTTAGCCTGGTTCCTTCAGGAAGATAAATTCCAGAGTCAAAACTGCTGGACAAGCTGACATTTCATTTCCTTGCCTCTGTGGGGTTGTGTCTGGTTACTCTGTATTCACATCGGCCCAGTTTGCTGCGCATAGCTGACAAGGTATGTGTTTCCTCCCCCGTGGAGATGGGAGAACGAGCCCGAAGAAAAAGACCTGTGTGGAGATGAAAGTGCAGCTGCTTGTGGAATATAACATTAGCTGATTTTAGGAGACAACCCCAGTGATGGAGTTCTTCTGAGGCATTTCCACTGGGCACTATTGGCTTTGCAGAAGCAGCTCAGGAATCTAACGTTTTAATCTTTAATTTCTATAAGCCCAAACTGTTTCTGTTTATATCTTGCTCTGGATTGTATCTTTCTAGTTCTTATCAGTTATATTTAGCCATTGGCAATAATAATGTCTAAAAAATGATCTTTTACAAATTGAGTATTTGGATAAGATTTCAGTGTTTAGAAAAAAATTATGTTATTTTCAACAGATTCTTTGAAACAATTGTCTTTCAGTTGCCAGGCAAAAATGCACATTTTCTTTTGTCTATTTCCTTATTTCTAGCTGGTTGATTCATTTATGAAATATACGAAAATTCTGCATCCAGGCTGTACTTTATAAGCATAAAATAGAGATCTAACCTCCACATTTTATTCATTCTGCATAGCTGCCTACAATCCAAACCCCTACCACATCACTGCCCTACCAAAGATACATGCATTTTTGTGAATCAGCAGCGGTGCCTGGAACAAATCTAAACCATCCATCCAGTTGAATGATAACACTAACAATTACCATATGTACAGAGTCTATATCTTCTGTTTTCCTATAGACAATAAAGGTCATTAAATTATCTAGTCTGTACTCTTATACATTGCATGTTATTACATTTTACCCACAAAGTCTCTTTATAAATTTAAATATCTTATTTTAGGACTCTGAAAGAAGAGCTGAAATGGTCTGAGTTAAGCTGTTACCATACCAGGTTTTCTGCTCCTTCCCTCTCCCAGCGATTGCTGCCCCTGTAGCAAGGCAAACAGATAACTGTTCCAGCTTGCACTCCGTTGCTCCACCTTTGAACACCAAGGGGGCAGGTGGGAATGCACAGCTGGATGTAATAACACCTTCAAACACAGAAGTTAAATCCAAGCCTGAGCTCATCTTTAAAGTACTTAGATTAAAATATTTTGAACCTCGGTGAGTGATACTGTTTACAACAGGGGGAATCAAGATCTCATCAGTGTACAAGGCCCTGTAGATGATATAATGCTGAAATGGTTTCTGTTGATAACCTTGCTGCTATTCTCTGCATTTCCCTCGTAGTCAAACAAGAGTGAGCTCAAATATAAATAGCAGACCCCTTTATCCCAGGAATCAGAGCATTCTCATAGATTGCCATTGAAGTCAATAGAAGGACTCCCACCAAGGATAGTATTGGTCCTTCTGTTGCCTTTGCCTCGTAAAAATACATGCACCTGTCTTTAGTGTAGAATCTGTGAGTCATGCTCAGGAGAAAGTGTTCATAAAAGGCCACTAATTGGCCACGGGAAGTCCTTCATTGGTATGTACCTTCCCACAATTGCATTAGTCCTGTCTGCACTGCCTGTCTTCCCTCTGCTGCTTGACTTTTTGCAGGTGATGTTTTGGGATTTAGGATCTGATGTATGCCAAAAGGGAGGTTACAAGCCAGGGGAGAGCTCTGTTTTATCTGATTTCCCATAGAAACTTTACTTCAAACAGCACCCATTAGAAAATCCTGCTCTAGCTTTCACTGGGATCAGATATCCTGAAAGCAGAAGCCTGTCACCACTCTCCAGCACACCAAACAGTATTTGTGTAATGCCACGAAGTACACAAGTTAGCTGCCTCGGCTGTACTGCTTCCTGCACAGGATAACTTGGGTGTTCACTATCTAATACAGATTTGCCATGCATATAACCTAAATGAGGGACCCAGATACTTCAAGTTTGCCTATGGCTAGGTGTTAATGCTGTCTTCTCTTTGCCTTCTGTCATGCAAGTTCTTGAAGAAAGCAACGTAAGAAAAGTCACCAGGAAGACTGTCACTTCTGTGGGAAGGCTGGGTGCTATAACCTGTTGAAGTGGGAGTGACAGGCTAGGGAAGTTTTATGTTTTATTTGTTTTATTTCAGGAAACTTGTTTTGTTTTATGCCAAGGAAGATTTGATCCCACTGATTAATGCTGTCTTACTTGTCTTGAGTCACCTTACAATGCAACCACTAATTTCTACTGTCTCAGTAAAAAGATAAAAGATGGAGCAAAGTTCCCATAAAAGTCATCTCAATTAACACTGTGACTGAGGGCTATCTATATGCAGAGATTATACCAATTTAACTAAATGTTTTCAAACTGATTTAGTTAAAATCAATGTAACTCCCATATGTTTCTTTAAGAAATGTATTTGATAGGATGTGTATTAATTTTTGGCACCAAGACAGATTGATGAGTGCCCACAAAAGGGAGTCAGGCCCAATTTATATAAATCAATTTACTATTTGATTGAAAAAGTCTCTATTTTCACATTGGGACTAAGAACAGCAAACTCTCCCTTTTTATCTTATAGCTTTATTGACTGAAATGATTAGAGTCATGTAGCCCTGATTACTGCAGAGAAATCAAACAGCATCTATGTTTGCAGTACCAAAGAGAAGTACGGTCAGGTCTTTACTAAAAGATTTCCTAGAAATGACTGCATGACTTTCTCACAAATCAAGAAACTGTTTTCCTTAGCAGTTGAGAAGACTATCTATGCATAATGTCAGGGATTAAGCAAAAAAGCAGAAACAGAAAAAGGAGGGAAATGTTTGTAAAAGTAAATCTGGTAAATTTCTGTGGAATTTCTGGGGTGTCAACTATTATTATGTGCATGCTTTGCAGTGTGTGTCTCACAGGTGGCACTGAGGATATGGTCCCTGCCCCAACAAGTTTCAATGTGGTTTTAGATTTTAGGTGAGCGGGAACACACAACAGGAAACATTGCAGGTTGTGTTGAACTGCTTATTACTTTCAGCTGGAAAAAAAATTGGGAGAGATGAGATTCATAATAAAATGATGATCATGAGTTTTGCTGAGCCAAGAGAAAATGCTCACCTGGAATGACCACAGGACATGGCAGGTTCAAGTCTGTGCTTGATATTTCAATCCCTGTAATCCAGAAAATTTTCTCTTAAGCATAAAGCCATGAGTCTCTCTTAATCACTTCTGTGGTATAACATATTTACAAATTCCTCAGAGGAGGGACCTGAAGAAGCCTCTTACCTGTAGAGATGAGTGTTTCACCCATCAGGCCATAGGACTCGATCCCCAATTTTTCCTAACCTATACATCCCTCTATAATGGATCCCACAGCACTTTCCACACATAAAAAGATAAAAAGAGCTCACCAAGAAACTAGTTTATCCAGTACTAAATTGCTGTAACCACCCTAATGAAATATGGTAACTGTTTAATCTCACCGGAACAGAAATTCAGCTTAAAATGAGCGAAGGAAGGGGAATATTGTGGGTTTGCAAAGGGAAAAAACAGGGATGTGTCATGGGCCTGTCAAAGTGTCTTCCACTGGGACACACACCTGCCTACTCTCACTTGATTTCGCTATGCTGAGAGCTTCACACTTCAGGCATTTTCTCTAGCTCAGAATATTCTAAATAAACTTGCAAGCTCTCACATGTTCTCTCCTAAGAGATGAGCCCCACTTGACCAAATGCTGAGCCCCTGCAGGGAGTGCTTGTTCTCCCACACTGTCTGGCATCCTGACACACCTTTCCAAGAATTTCCAAGGCTGAAAATGTTCCAACAAATATTTGTCTCATCAGAGATACAGGTCAGCTGAAGCACAGAACATTTCTGGGTGACTCCAAGCAATTCATGCAATCTTCTGCACTTTGTTTCTCCACCTGCAAAACAGGGCTAATAATGTTTTTTTTTTCTTTTTCCTATTCTTTTATCTGTCTTGTTGAAGGTTACAGTCTTACTATGAGATATAAATACAAGGAAACATCCCTACAGAAATATAAAGCCATCTTAGCTTTAAAACATCCTGTTTGTGTGTATCCTTGAAAAGAACTGCTCAAAGCTAATATAAGATTCTCACCTTCAGTACCACAGGTCAGCATATCTATTTATATATATGTACGGTTCCTAGCACAGTGCATCCACTGTCTTGGCTCAGGAGCCTTCAAAACTACTATAATGGCATTTTTGGACACCATATAACACCTTGATCTATTGCCTTTTGAAGTGTATATTAAGGGAGATACATACAAAGTTGCACCTCTAGGAGCAAAGAATACTGGCCATAGTCTCAGGTAGTGAGGCTCTACAGCGGAGATCCTGGCTGAAGAGCACAAAATTAACAAAAGTGGTATAAAACAAACACAAGGAAGTGTGCCTACATCCAGTGCAGATTTAAGGTATGGCTCTTGTCTCAAGTTGCAATGGATGCTAAATGCTGACACAGGATCAAAAATCATTTAGACCAGTTTATGGAAGAAAAATCTGTAACGAGTTGTTGAAAACAAAGACACCTTGCCTGCCTCAGGAAACCCCTTAGCCCCAAACCACAGGTGTCTGGGAGAATATTCTGAAAATTACCATTGGATAACTGCCATGTTCTTATACTCTTCATTAGACATCTTCTCTAGGACACCCTTGGAGACACAGTCCTGGGACCAAGGGAGCTGTTGCTGATGTGGAATGAGGACATTCAAGTGTTCTGATGCAAGGATCACAGTGAGAAGTTGTTGGCTGAATGGTCCCTGGGATCTTATAATGCTTATAGCAAAGAAGGCTAATATGATCTTTGGATCATTAGCTCAATAGTGATTCAGACATCTGAGCTATGCTCTGAGGGTGGGAAAAATGAGGGGCTCTGCAGTACTCTTACTGTAATAATGCTGACCTTGACCTCACTGGAAAATAACTGGTGCCGTTCCAAGGGGTGCTTCTGGGGCAGGAGATAGGCAGAAGGCGCTGGGGAATGGCTACGTCTTCTGCTTTATCACCTCTCTGCCTCCCCAGCTCCCCAGGTGGTTTCACCTGCTGTTTATTCTCCTATTAATATTTTGTCCTCTCAAGCAGAATCACAGAGACATGGAAACATGCATGTCTGCATCTGTGCGCACAAGCACACACTTGTGAGTGTTTAGCGATGTCACATCTGTACACCATCAGGAGTCAGTGTGTGGCTTTGATACCAGTAAAGAAACCCACAGAGTCAGTCTCACCAAGCCTGTGGACTAGTTGGGACTCCATTAGAGAGTGATATGTGGGTATTTGTTTGTCATTCTTCCACAATAGCTACATGCTCATAGCCTGTATTTATTTATTTATTTATTTATTTATTTTGTTGGCATTGCTCATGGAGATCTTAAATCTAAATGAAACATTTGAATAAAAATGCCTGAGAACTGTCAGTATGAAATCCCACTCTGCATTCTTTTCTAAGCTTTGCATCCAGCCTTCACAGTACAGATGCTTGCAGTCTGGTGTGATATAACTTGCTTTTATTTTCAAATGGTGCATTTGTCAACATTTCAGAGCCATCCAACCTCCATCAGGACACAATGACAGCTGATCACAGGTTTTAAATAGCTGCCTGATATTTGGAAATATAGCTTTTTAAGTGTTCATGATTAACTTCATGATTCATTCAAAGTTGAGAAGGAAGGCAGTTACTCTCTTCTGATGCACTCTGCTTAGGAAGATGATCTATTTTTAAAAATCTCAGACTGGCCAAATTATAAAGTGAGGGAGAACAGTCAATGTGCTAATGAGTGACCACTGCATAACTGTACAGGAAGGTCAGGTATCAGCATATGGCCAGTCAGACACAGAGATGTCCTTCAACACAAGGTGAGGCTGAATTGTCTATAAAATGTTCAAATAGCATTGGCAGCAAAGCAAAACAAAACAAAACCCATCAAATCTCATTCTTGTCTGTTCTTCAGTATATGACCGAGTAGCGTGTGGAGCTGTGCAGACCTGCGGTGGCAGGACCTGAGGCCAACAGAGCACCCAGGAGGTGCTGGCAGCCCACAAAGGAACTCGCTGCAGAGCCCTGGGAGACTGATCCTAGCATCTAGGAGAGGGCGAGTAGTGTAGTGATGGTTGCACAGACCTGAGCTCAAGCTGGAGGCAGAATTAGTCTGGGCTCAGAACAGTGTTCACAGAAATATACTGTTTCTATGACCAAGCCAGCACCAGTGTCTGGTGCAGCATTACACTTTGTAGACACAGCTGTCGCTGAGTTAGCTTAAGGCTCTCTTGAGCATGCACCATTGCAAAACCTAGTCTTGCTTCACTAAAATCCAAGAACCAGAAATGAAATTCCAACTTTGTCGATGTCAAACTTACTGCTTCAGGTACTCACTGTTCTCTACCATTTCTCTTGTGCAATTACTTGCTTTCATTCCACACTATTGTTTCTGCACTTAGACACATTTTTAAAGAGAGAGACAGGGGGGAAAAAAAAAAAACACAAAAAAAGCAGATAATGAAATCCAATTTTCTAGTAAGCTTTGAAAACTGAGGTAAAATTCCTGAAATAAATTTAGTTCTTCTTTGCATGGAACTATTTGCAAATTGTGAAGTTTAGTTATTTTTGATAATCAACTATTTAAGAAACAAAGTACAAAGAAACAGTCATAAGATGCTACCTGAGACAATGAATACCAGTCAAGTCTGTTCTATAATTCTGAGCAATTCAGGACGACTGATTTGTTGTATTTTAACGGAAGTATTGTAACTAGTTTCAAGTGTGATGATAAGAGAAACTCTTGTTCGTATAAATAACTATTCCAACCTAACAACCTTCTTTACTTTTTAAATAAATGTTGGTCAATGACAAGTCCTAATATTTGATAAAATTGGTATTGTATCTCTTGCCCTACTTAAATATCTTTCTAATGTCCCCTAAAATTGTGTTAACTGATAAGAAATGTGTCACATTCTTATGATAGTAGATAACAAATGACAGCTGACTATAACTCTAGACACTGCCAGAATTTTTCATTAAAGTATCCCCTTCTAGTAAGCAATATTATAAAGAGAAAAGCCAGCACAATATGCACTGTTCCCTGAAGTGTGGAGAGTCTATTTCTTTAAAATATTTGACATGATACTTTGTGGATTATTTGTCTACCAGCCATTTTACTGACTGGCTGATTGATTGATTTGCCTAGTTTTGTACCTCAGACATTCTGTTCTGCACTAGCCTGGAGCTTCAGAGATTGACCTGAAATCCTGCAGTTTTGAAATCTGACTTAAAAGAATTATGAATTAAAATTAAAAAATAATAATAAAAAAACTCTCTCCGGTCCCAGTGAAGAGAAGAATCAAAACTGTGGAAGAAAAAATAGGAAACTCAGTGAGCTCATAGTACACCATTCATTCCCTTAGTGTTCTTAACAGAGCCCCTGGAACGGAAAATGAGTAAAACCATGCCTCTGACTCGATATGGAAACAATTCATCTGAAACACTGCCTTTCTTAACTGCTGAAATCTCTTCAAATCTTTTCAAGATCACCATCTACTTTAAAGTAGTTTTAGAGATAAGTTATGGTGTAGACAGGTCCAGCAAATTCATTCCATTTGGAAATGAAAACTTCATTGGGTTCATGCAGATCTGTTGAGTATCAAGCTTTACATGCTGAAACTCATTCATGTAGTGCTCATCCCCGTTCTCCTGCTGCAGTGCTGGTGACCTACACGTTTCGGTGCAGTAACACAGCTTCTCTCTTGCTCTGGAAATCAGAGCTGCTGTGCACAGGGTCCCAGAGCCAAGGAGAGACTGTGCAGCAGCCTTTGTAGTAAGGTCCTGAACACCTGAAAATTAGAAGACCCCCGAGGCTCTTACCAGTGGGTGAGAGAAAGGAGCAAACACGTTACTGTTATATGACCCAAACTGGAAGGCATGCAGCTCTCACTTAAACTAGTATATAAACTGAATAAAAGAAGGATTCTCCTCAGATCTCTGCAAAATATCCTTGTTCTAATTTCTCACTTAAGGAACAAAGAAAGACAATACCAGTTCCCCTTTACGCTGTTCCTCACATTGGTCCAGTCCACTCTCACCATGAACACCCTGCATGGCTCAGCTCCTCCTTGGCTCTCATTTCGTATTTGTCCAGTGCCACCAACAATAGCAATAGTCTTCCAGCACTCTCTGGACCTGTTTCCATGCCAAGCAGTTTGATAACTTATTGCCATCATCCCATTCATATGCCTTCAAAAATCCCCCCTCCTCCCCTGCTACTTTCCCTGTGAAAATGGATTACTGGCAATGTTTTACCAGCAACCCCTAGTACTGACGGAGTGACACAATTTACCAGTAATAGTGGCCATTTATTAACCCTTCCCCACTCTATGCTTTTTCATGACTACTTGATACAACCTGAGATCCTTTCTGTGTTATGTTGAATTTAGTTGGTAAAGAGTTGCTGGAACAAATGCACAAACAGATATGAAGCAAGGAGCAGAACCAAGGTTTTCTCTGTGCCAAGGACGTACTTCTAAATAGTAGCCTATGAAGTTAGGCTCTTTTTTGCTTGCTGTACTCCCATCACTCTTGCATTTCACCTGCACAGTAGATGAACATCACCACAGCCTTGTCCATAGACTGCCAAAGAATGCTGTCTCCTGGGAAGAACAATCTCTTAGTTTGAATCTCCTCAGGATGAGAGAAATATTAAAATCTCCCCCTTTTTGATTAATTTCTCTAATCTTGCTGTAAAAGGCAGTGCGGGGCTACCACATCCTTCTTTAGCTGTGGTTTGGCACCAACTGCTTTGCTCTGCACTGAACTCAGTACTCTCAGTATGAGTTAGGCAGTTAACTTGCTCCCAGATTGTCTTCGACATGAGACAGATGTCAGAAAGCTGCCCTAGCTATGATGGCAGTGGCTCAAGGCACAAGCCACAGAGCTGTGACTACCTCTACATGTGAAGGAAGACCATGGTGTCCAAAGCACTGTTGTGTCATGTGGAAGCATCCAAGCCAACTCTGAGCAGCCTGGCCTGTACTGGAACTGGTGCAGCCCATCTGGACTAACTGGCATTGCTTCCAATTAGCCAGGACTGACATCTACGGTAGCAGAGCTATACAGTTGCATAGTTGTATTTATCTGTATAACTACTTAGAGCATTCCATAGACGTTTTCTCTCCTGGACATTTCCTGTCACCACAGCAGGATGGCTAAAGAGCACAGCACATAGGCCCTGAGCCACGGCAGTTTGTATGTTGGAACAAATTCAGATGTTCAAGTTCAGTCTAGCAGTCTTTGTAAGACAACGCTTTGAACTCTAGCCCAGTTTTTTATCTGCTAAATGAGGGCAGAGACATTTTCTCCTTAGTAGAGAGGTTATGAGAGAAAACATTAAATATTGTGAAGCATGCAGACATTTGGGGACCATGCATCTACCTGAGATAAATTGTTAGAAAGCGCATAATACACTTCTGATTTGTTAGATGGACTGCTTTGTGACCACTCCAATGTATGTATGTTTTACACAGTTATATAGGGGTTATAATCCCTGCATTTTGCAATAGGCAGATTTTTTTCCTTTCTACTTTCTGTCCCACAGTGAAATATTTTTTGAGAAAGGTTCAGCAAATCATTCCATCCACCTGTAAGTTCTGTGAAGGTCAAAAAATACATTTTTTTCCCCTACATTTTACAGAATTAGAAGTGTAGTTTATCCATGACAATAAATTGGGAACATTTGAGAAGAAGAGACAGATTGCCTCCTACAAAACACACAAAGCAAAATAAAAATGCAAGCCCTATCCTTCATGGCAAGTTCTACTTTGCACCTATGAAAGATATTTTTTAAGCTAAAGGCTTAATTCCATTAAACCAGTGATATCAGTTACTACAGACTAAATTAAAATGGCAACATCAAACTATGAGGCATGCTCAAATAAGTCTAAAAGCTAGTGTGAAATACTCCTTCAACAGCATGTCTGGTCGGATTAACTGGTAACAAGCTTTGTTACAATGTGGCTGCTCCCAGGTGATAAATCTGCTCCATCGAGACTGGGTGAACACAAACAGAGCTGGTCCATGGAAGAACAGCCACCGTACCAAAACCATAATTAGCTACCTGACACTATCCAGATGAAGCACTATCTAGACAATAAAAGGGATGAGTGATAAAAACAGAGGCTGTTTTCATGTCACAGAATCACAGAATCACAGAATGGTTGAGGTTGGAAGGGACCTCTGGAGATCATCTAGTCCAACCCCCCCGCTCAAGCGGGGTCACCTAGAGCACGTTGCACAGGATCGCGTCCAGGTGGGTTTTGAATATCTCCAGAGAAGGAGACTCCACAACCTCTCTGGGCAACCTGTTCCAGTGCTCTGTCATCCTCACAGTGAAGAAGTTTCTCCTCATGTTC
>NW_020450964.1:0-52619 GCF_003343035.1 Apteryx rowi
ACCAGAAAGGCCTCCCACCACAGCTCTCCTGGCACCGCAACCCTTCCTTTGGCAGACCCTTTCCACACCCAGTCCAACAGCAACTCTATGCTCTCTCTTTCTCTCAACCCTAACCCTAACCCTAACCCTAATTGTGATAACCTTTTTCAAGCCCCTGCTGACACCAAGAGCCCCATCTATGGCCCAGACCAGAAAGGCCTCCCACTACAGCTCTCTTGGGACTGCAACCTTGGTATGTGCGCAATACATTTATACATTTTACTTGCTGTTGAAAGGATTATATATTCATTAGCTGTATTTAAGATGTTAGAACCATAGAACAGATTGGAAATATTTTCTATGACTCCATAATAATGCTAATATCTGTTTCCTGTATAATGCTGTTAGATATTATTATTTCCATTTCATACATGGGTAACAGAGCCACAGCAAAATAAAATGACTTCACGGAAATTGCTCAGTAAATTTATAGCAGAACCTGGAAAACAATCAGGTATTCTCAGTACTAGTCATCTGCTTTATGTATAGTGGTTCTCCTTCGTTAAAACTGGAAAGGTTTTCTTTTCTTAATAATGAGGATGTCAAGTGATTCTTAGAGATGCATTTAAACTCTAATTAATTTAGCTCCAACTGATGTGAGAGGTGAAAAAGCATGTAGTAATCTGCATTTTTTGAAATGTAAATAATTTTAAAGTTTTTATTATAAAATGATGTGATGGAGGAAAAAGAAGAGCAGAACAAGAAAAGGAAGTGAAGAGAAAGTGAAAATCAGTAAACAAGTGAAATCACTGTTCTTTGTATTAACTAATCCATTCTAAGGCTGTGTAAATTTGATGCAATTAACCTGATAAGGCTTCCTTGGCCTACTGAAAGAATGCAAATCTATGGCTAAAACACATTTCATAGGTTCTTGCAGTTACAGATTCTCATTATTGTTTATTTCCATAAATGACCTGTCCCAGCTCTCTCTGTTCTAGGTGGTCCTATAGCTAGAAAGTGTTCTGGAGAGCGAAGGCCCCTATGTACAGAAGGACAGGTGCCATAAAGCGCATGCTTATCAGCCATGATTGAATAAGGCTTTTGATCCTGGCCTGTCGCATTTTTCCTTTGAACCTACAAGCCAGAGAAAGTGCCTTGTGATGTTAAGACTGTTTTTACAAAAACATCAAACCTCCCACTTCGGACATCAGAAGACAGACTTGCTCTGTTGGACTGAAAATAGAAATCTGTCTTTTTCATAGTCTGCTCCTCTGATCTTGTGCCAGTAGGTCACAGAAAGGAGAGTTTTCATTATGTCACTGATGCATTCCATTTCTCCTCATCCTCCTTCTCTTGTGACTCAAAAGTAGAGTATTTCTCAGAACCTCTAGCCCATCCCTCTTGTAGCCCTGCAAGGATCTTCACTTCAGCTAAAGGGGGGCTGACACTCCCTATATATCTGGTGCTCGCACTGGGTTCCTACACATGTTAGCTTGAGCCAGGCTAATCTACCTTTTTGTCGCAAGGTAGTTGTGTATGCTCTGAGGCACTTGCTCTGAGTGTCCAGTGATCCCCATACTGCTGCGGGAATAGATAGCCAGTTCCCAGAGAATGGAATTTCTACCCGTCTGTAGCTAATATTTTGGTATTGGCAACCTAACTGAAAGATTAGTGAGAGTAAGGCTCTGCAAAGAGATTCATATTATGGTTTAGCCTTAGATGGTGAGAGTAAGACATGCATCTTGAAGGAAAGGCTCACTTTAAGGCAACAGAGGTATGAGATTGCTCTGGGACTATTAGAAAATAATAATATTTGTGTGTCACACTCCTTCAAAAAGTGAGCAAACATGCCCATCACTTTCTGCATGGTGGGATTCAAAACTATCACCTTGAAGAATACATGATGCCTGTTCACTGAATATTTATATGCTGAAGGCAAGCTGAAATCTTATTTCCGTCTCATTTATGTGATTAAAGTTAGGTGTAACAACTGTTATTTTAGGGGTCTCTAAACCTTTCCTGCAATAGATCATAAAAAAAGGGATTGGGAAATGGAAACTCTCCAGTATTCCAGATGGTTGCAAGATGATGGTTGAACATTCATGTGAAATGCTGAAGGCCTCAGGATCCCATTTCTAAAACTATTTGCTTGTGTGGCAGTTCTTATCTATGCAATTATGGCCCATATACAACACTGACAAGACTAAAGACAAATATTTTCAAGTGGGCTTAGTTTGGGATATAGCTGGTTTTCTGGCTGGACTCGGACAGAAAGTGTGCCTATTAGTACGGGTATGCCGTAGGGGCAGGAAAGGGATAGAAGGGGTGCTGTGTGGTCCTCCTTGCTAGAAATACAGGGTGATATTCTTGAGTCACTGATTGAAAGCTCTGTGCTGCTTTCCCAGTCAAACTGAGTTCTCTCTTGTAGTTGTTTCTGGTGATTACAGAAGTTTGCTAACAATGCATATTGTTATTTCAGAATGTAAAAGGATGGCTGTTGTGGCCATTGTAGGAATAATCTGTTCTTTATGATTTCAGTGATACATTTCCTGTAAGCCTTTATTTTGATTATAAAATATAGTTGAAAAGCCTATTTTAATCAGTTTTAAAATGTCTGGTTTGGGTTTGGAGTGAAGAAATTCACGAACTTTTTGTTTTCCAAGAGTTTCATGCTTCAGCTCTAATAAAGTCTTCAAATATTTGTTATTTCATAAATATTTTCTGAACAGCCATTACTGTACAGGAAAAATCCTCAAATTATTAGATACAATTAAACAAAGGTGTGATAACTACACTAATCCAAAACATTGCAGACTTGCTAACTTAAGAAGGAGGTTTTTAAACTAAATTTGGGGAGGAGGGACTGAGAGCTAGAGGTAAGAAGAAATGTTGCAAATGGAGGAGGTGTGCCTGGCAGAAGGCTGCAAGGGGCCCTTAACATTCCTACTCAGAGGCCTACTTTGTGTGTCAGTGTGCTAATTCATAGAGCCTGAGCAGCACACAGAAAAGGCTGGAGGTCCATCTGCAGTCACAGGGCTGTGATGAAACTGGAAGCAGAGATGTGCTGGGTTAACACATGTGACCGGAGCATGGTCATGGATGGGCACAGGCTGTTTAGGAAGAATAAGCAGGGAGGAGGAGGGGGGAGTTGTGTGCTCTATGTAAAGGAGCTCCTTAATGGCACAGAGCTCCAGTATGAAACCAGGGATGTGTCCATTGTAAGTCTCTTAGTGTGGAGATCAGAGGGGAAGGTATCTCTGATGTTATGGCAGAGATCTGTTATAGACTGCCTGATTAAGAGGATGAAGCAGTTGAGGCTTTCTACAAACAACTAACAGAAGTTGCAGGCTCTGGCCCTCATAGCAGACTACCATGCAGACCCCTTCTGAAAGAGCCCTGAACTGGCAAGCCAGGCAGTTCCCAGCCTGCTAGGATTGTCCAAGGTGACAATGTCCTGATGCTCATGCTAGAGGGAATAACTGGGTTAGTGCTTTACTTGACCCCCAGGAAATGGGGAAGAACTGGTTGACATTCAAGGTCACAGGTCAGGCACAGGGTTGCAGCTTGGGCTGCAGTGGCCGTGAGACAACTGGGTTCACAACCCAGAGGAAGGCTGAGCAGATAAGCAGCAGAGTTGTGACTACTTTTAAGAAGARCAGACTTTGGTTCACTTAAGGAATTGGTAAACACAGTTCTCCAGGAGACTGCTGTGAGGGGGAAAAGTGCCAGGGAGAGCTCACTAATAAAAAAATAAAATAAAATAAAATAAAAATTACTGAGATGTTGGGAACAAACTATGCTGTTGGGCAGGAAGGTCAGTAATTTAGGTAGGAAACCTGCTTGGCTAAGCAAGGAGTTTCTTGCTGAACTAAAATGCAGAAAGAGAGCATATAAAAACTGGAAACATGTATGATGGAATGAAGAAGGAATATAAAAGCACTGCTTGGACATTTGGGGGTGAAATTGGGAAGGCCAAAGCCCAGCTGGAGATAAAACTAGTGAGGGACACTAAGGGTGACAAGAGGGATGCTATAAGGATGTTTGTAAAAGGAAATTGAGAGAAAATGTGGCTCTGTTGATGAATGAGGGAAAGACAACCTAGTAACGGATGATGTAGAAGAAACTGAAGTACTCGGACTTCTTTTGCTTCAATCTGTTTCAGCCTCTAGGAGGATCTGGCGAATGATAGACTAGCTGGCCTCACCTCAGGGTCCTCTTGGAATTCATTTCCAAACACATAAAGGACAGGAGCTGTCTGACTGGGAGCTGTAAACAGGTTTCAGTTTACTATGGGCAAATCATGCATGACCAATATGATCACCTGTGATGAAATGACTGGCTGTGTGGGTGAAGGGAAAGTGGATGTAATATACCTCAACTTTAGTGAGACTTTTAATACCATCTCCCACAGCATTCTCACTTGGAAGGTAAAGAAGCATAGACTATCAGATAGGTTGAAAATTGGTTGGACCACAGGGTTCAGAGGATAGTAATCAATGGCTCAGCCTCTGTTTGGTGTCTTGAGACAAGCAAAGTACCTCAGAGACTGATAATGGAGCTGATATTGAACAATATCTCCATCAATGAACTGAATGATTCAGTGCACCTCCAACAAATTTTCAGGTGCTACTAAGCTAGAGAGAGTGACTGACAAGCTAAATGGTAGAGCTTCAGTCCTGAGGGACTTTGAGAAACCAAGGGACTGGGCCAACAGAAACCTCATGAGGAACAAAAAGAAGAAGAGCAAAGTCCTGCATCTGGGGTGGGATAACCATGCATCAGTACAGAATGGGAGCTGAGTGGTTGAGTGGCAACCCTGCTGAGAAGGACCTGGAGGTTACTATGGGCACCGAGATGAAAATGAGCCAGCACAGTGGTTTTATTGCAAATTAATCAAATCACATGCTGGGTTTGCTAATTCTATGTTAGTATTAATATTACCATAGGCTGGGTGTGACTAGCAGACTGAAAGAAGTTATCAGCCTCCTGTGCTCAGCTCTGGTGTGGCTACACATCAAATATTGTGCCCAGTTTTAGGAACACCCCTCACCCCCCTACTCCCAATTCAGAAGGATGGGAAGACATTAGAAAGCATCCAGTGGAGAGCTACCAAGATGGGCAGGAACCCAAAGCACATGATCTGTGGGGAAAAAGCAGAGAGAGTTGGGCTACTTTCATTTGGTGAAGAGGAGTCTAAGGGGCAATCTAATAGCAAGTTTCCGCTACTTGAATGTTGGTTACAAAGACAAAGGAAACAAGCTTGTTTTCCTAGTGGCAGATGGTATTACAGGGCTCAACAGCCACACATTGTTGCTTGGGAGGTTATAAAACACCTACTCATATTATAAAAAGCTTTTGGACATTATCTAATATTGGTAATAAAGTTGCTTTGAGAGGGAAGCTGGACTAGAGATCACCAGAGGTTCCTTCTCTATGGATTAAAAAAAAAAAAAAAAAAAGTCTGAGCAGCAGCAGCTATCATGTAGTAGCTGCTAGAGGCTCTGACTTTTTTCATTCTCTGCCTCTTGTAGTACATCTAAGGCATGTTTTGTGTGATTGTACCAAAGGTGTTTTTGAAGCTGGGTTGGTCCTACAGGACTGTGACTCCCATTGCCCAAGCAACCCAAGGGATTTCCAAGTCCTTTGCTGTTTGTAGATGTGTTTGTGGTAGACAGTCTGGGGAACAGGTGCTGGTGTTAGAGCTGAGCCATGAGATGTATTGGGAGCTAGGCAAAAGACACACTCCACAAACTTGGAGATCTGCTTACTTTGTCTTCCCATGAAATTGCTCTACTGATCCCTGAATATATCTATACTACAGTTGAAGGTGAGACTGTGGTTCATGCAGACATGCCTAGGATAGCTTTAAGCTATCTAGCTCAGGCGCTGGTAGCACTGGAGCTATAGCAACAGCACAAACCACGAAACTCTTCTGAAATGCTGAATAAAAATATGGGTAGTTATCTTGTGCTAAGCTCTGTGCTCCCTCAGCTATGCTACAACACTCTTTTCCAGTGTGAAAAGGGGTCTCAGCTTATTTTTCTTCACGAAGATAAAACTTTAAAAGTAACCCTCACTTGCAAGATCTTCTGTTCAAAGCTAGCAGCTTCAGATTGTGCAGATTGTCATGACAGAAGTGCTCCATGTTCTCTTTGAAAACAGGCCTTCTAGCTGGTTAAATATGCACCACATCGTAGAGCAGTGCTGGGTCATCCCAAGGATGGAGAGGATATAAGTTTGGCTTACAGCCATCTTTCTGCCCTCTCTCAGCTTCCAGTAGAGCACTGTTCAGTCAGGCCAAAGAAGCTGCTAGACTTCATCCAGACTTCCCTTGTTCTTTGGGTTGAATTTACTAATATTTAAATAACAGTGAAATATGAGCTAACTTTGTCAATCTGGCTGCTCTTTATGCCTCAGAGCCCTTTGTCCATTTCTGCCTCTCCTAGCAAGCAGCCTCCACCATGCAGGCCTGTCATTTACTTCAGTCATTTTCCAAGAACGATACAACCACAGATCTGGCAGGCCACTGTACTGTTAAAAATGAAGCATGTAGGAGTTAGATCCCAAGATGGAAAAAATTGCTGGCTCTTGGTCTGTGTGAAAGATCCAACTGTTGAGAGTTGAGATATTGTTATATTAATGTTGGTAACCCTGACTGTTAGCGTTTTATATATTTGGGCAATGGATCCAGAATCTTGCCTAGAGCAGTCTTTGCCATGTGAACCGCATGTGTTTTAAACAGCTTGACAGGCCAGTCTGGGCCTCTCCTCAGAGCTAGCTTTAACAGTGAGCAACCAGAGTAATAACTCTGTCCCCTAGTTCAAGGAAGGCTCCTTCTCAGCAACACTTGCTTAGACGAAAGAAAAAAGTGTCCTCATGACTCAAGTGCCAGTTCTGACCATCCGTCTGAGAAATATTTGTCAGGATGGTCTAACTCCTCCTGCCTATTAATGACCCCCAGGCTGACTGCAGAGGAAGTCTAGAGAGCTGTTATATAGTCGGAGTCTTGTTCTGCTTTATGCAGCTGATGAGAGAAAGCAGTGTGATTTACTGGTGCATGTATGTGTGTTGGTGTGTGAAGGCAGTTACCGGTCACCTGGAAGGTTAAGAATGTATACAGCGTGATCTGTGTATACAATGTGATCTGCAGTAACAGTTTCTTTGAGTGAATTGCAAGTATTCTGAGAAAGCGTTTGAGCATTTGTAAGATGTTTACTTCCCCTCTTCCTTCCAACCTGCTTGCTAATCTGTTCAGAGCATGTACATTACAAATGTGGCCACTGGGAAGATTCAAGTTTCGGGAAAGATCTAAAAATTTCCCTTCTCTAGGCCAGACTCTTCCTAATACCTGCTCTTTTTCCCCTCTAACTTTCTTTCTTCCAGTACTGGTACAGTCTGAAACAATACAAAAGAGTTGTTCATTTGAATGCTGAACATTTGAGAGCTGTGATGTTCACAGAATGAATTATGCCCTTTTGTGAATCTGGGACATATTAGTTAAAAGTCTGGGATTTGCAGGAGGTTGGCCTGTTACGAAGCGGAAAAAAACTTACCTGTGTTTGTTTCCGCTGCAGTGGATACCTGTTAATGTGCATTAAAAGGGGTAAAATCAGAAGGGAAGCAGCACAGTTTGCAGTGAGACTTTTTTTTTTTTTAATCAGTGTGTGGAATGGTGGGTAAGGAGAGGAGTCAAAGGCTACAACAGTTTTTTCAGCACAACTGTATCAATGCAATTTATTCATAGTCATAAACAGTCTGCTGTTTGTCTGCAGTTTCTAGCCTAAAAATTCCTGTCATTGCATATGTATTTATTGAGCATATTTTGAGCAGGTAGATAATTTTCTGGAACTTACATAATTTCTATAGTTTTTTATATACTGCTTTTACAGTTGTGGGGATTTACAAAATGGGGAGGAACTTGGGATAGAAAAGGGTTTGTAGAGTTTTCTGGAAAACAGAAAGCTGAAGGTTCCAGAGAAAAGAGACCAGTCAAAACAGAGACTCCTCTTGTTCTGTGGAAGGCCTGGACATAACGAATGCCACTGGTGTGCAGTCACAGGAAACCAGAGGTCTGGATCTGTGCCTCTGTTGCTAGAGACTGTGGACACATGGTACCAGCAAGCTGTAATTGTTTTAAAGGGGCATAACTGATGAGTGACATCTTCCTGGAAGATAAATCGGCAGTGGATTTGACTTATTGTCCTTTCTTTTTTGACCCTTCAGTCACTGTACTAATTCACACAATGAAGACTAATATGCTGATTTTTTATTAGTTAATTTTTAGTTTTGAGGTCCTTAAGCTATTTGCTTTCCTGTACACAATGGATTGAGCAGGAAAAACCCTAATGGAGAAGTGCTTTTGAGTTGATGGACAGGAGATTTTCTGGGTCCTGAAAAAGATTCAGTTCATGCTTTTGACCAGACAATTGCAGCATGTTGAAAAAAGACGGCTTTCTGCATAGCAGCAACAACATAATGTAATGATATTATCTGGAGGTATCATGTTCAGACAGAGTGCAGCTGAGAAATCTGCTGTGCAAACACCTTGCAAGGAAGAAAAAAAAAAATCCCTGCTCTCATAAATTTCCAGTCTAAGTAASTAAGACAGAAAAGAAGGAAGAACTGAAGTGGCTTGTTTGTGATCACTATATGCAGGAGGAGGAAGCTTAAGCCATATGCCTAACTTTGAGATAGCTGGAATTATATGTAACTTATAAACAAGTATAAATCCCACCCTTTCATGTTTATAGGGGCTCTTCATGACCTGAGAATATTATTCCATCAAAACAGTCTGTATCAGAGCAAACATCCAATTATGACACCTGTGGCCAAAAAGCTCGCAAAAGCACCATTTCCATCATTCAGTTAGCACTTGGATGTGGCTAATGGCAAATTAAATGATGAGGAACTTCTATGGCAGAGGAAAAGGAAAGATTCCTCTGTAGGAACACTTGATATATAGGAAAGGAAGAGCAAATATAAAACAGGGTTGCTGCAACAGAAATGCTTTTATATGTATTGTTTTATCTTACATTTAGGAGTTGTTTAGAATATGAAACAATGGAATTGTGTGGGCTCAAAAGCAGCATACAAAATTTTGAAAGAAAGCTAAAAATCACTTTGTCTTTTTTATAAAGGTAAAGTTGCTTTTCCATTCTTTGTCACATACTGGTGTGTATTTCATAATTCTTGTCTGCTTTTACATTGACTAGAGCTTAGCATTGACAGTGAGGGGGGTCAGCGATCCACCATTGCTGGATCCTGACTGTGGCTTTTCCCCTTTCCTAGCTCCCTTCCCCTCAATGTTAAGAGATGTGAATATCTTCCAGCCACTAGCTTCTGTATTCTGTAAACACATCAAAGGTCATAAAATATACAGTGCTAACATTAGCTGGTGCTTTTCAGCCTCTGCTACCCCCATTTGATCCTATGTGCACACATGAAAAGGTGAATGATCGTCTTCAGTCTTGTCAGTGAATAATGTTTGATTACTCCTGTAATAGAAGAAATCTGTTCTCAGTAGGTGTTACTGGCTTTAGGGAGTGTTTTGTTTTGTTTTGTTTTGTTTTTAACCTTCTTTGTCTTGCCAGCACTGAAAACATCCATAATGGGATGGACTCTCTGCCCAGAATTTCATTTGAGTGGTCAGAAGAGTCTTTAATTACCCATGATTAGATATGGCTTTTTTGCCCTTTGTTAAAGTTTGAATACATGTGTTGTCAGAGAATTGCATCTTCCTGAGGTGATTTCCACTTGATTGTATTAGTGAAAGATGTAACAACAATAGAACATTTAGGTGAGTCTAAACACTCAGAGGGCAAAGGCCTGCCCTGTCCCGCTCTGATAAGGTAAATAGATTTTACTCTGTAAAAATTATGAATGTAATTTGAGCTCTCCTTAAAATATTTGAGATCTTCCTAGAGAGGCATTAAGTAGCATGCTTATAAATTAGAATCAGGCCTATAAAATTTAGTTTTGGTTTTCTTTAGCATCTACTGACTTCCAGGCTCTTCAAGCCTGGCAAGACAATGAGGACATCTGTTTCTGCGAATGAGCAGAATGCACTTGCCCAGTTAGCAGAAGGTGTGTTTCAGGCTACAGTATGTTTTTGATGCTCTAAGAACTTCCAGGCAACATAACTTCTGTGTGTTTTTAATCTGGTGGTAAACAGTGTGAAAACATGGAAAGCTATTCCTGCTGTGAAGGTGGGKTTTTTTTTGTTTTCTTTTTGATTGTTTGTTTTTAGCTAGAAGTGTCTTATCTAATCTTTTTTGAGAACAAGCATGGCATGTTGGCATGTACCAACTTGCCCCAGCCTGTTGAAAAGGATTTGGACATTGATAACCTCACTAAAAGCTAATGTGTCAAAGTGGGCTGCTACAAAGAGCCATATACAAAATCAGCAGTTAACATTTCAAACTCTTGATTTCACTGTCCTTTGTTTGGAAGTATGTTACCTGACACATGCAGTTTTATTTAAAATTGCGAGGCTCATTTGCCTTTTGTCTTCTTCCCTCTGGCATCCCAAGGATCCCATCCTGCTCCCACTGGAGTTAACAGTACAGCCCTTATCTGATGTCAGTAAGACCAGGATTGGACTCTCCAATATTGTGTTGCTTGCAGTGTACAGCAGGCTCCTCAGCTTTCTAAGGGGTCCACCTAAGATAAATCTTAAAAGCTGATGGGCTTGGGACATCCCCCCCCCCCCAGCCCAAGCTAGTAACTGGAGTCTCAGAACCCAAACTCAGGAAGAGGCTAACCCCAAAGCTTCAGCACCGGGCAATGGCTTCTCCACTGAATCTCAGTTCCACGCTGCCCCATCTCCAGGGCACCACTGGGCCATGTGCAATGATGGGGGGCACCATCTCTGGGGCAGCAGCCTGTGGGCTGCGCTCTAGTAATGCTGTCCTGGGGCAGGGGCAACTGCCTCCAGCTCCTCTCTCTCTCCCGCCTGATGCTAGTGAGGCCCAGGACTCTCCAGAGCTGCATGTAGCAGCCTGACGGACAACAGCAGAAGGCGTGCCAGGGAGTTTAGTTAGGCTGGTTTATCACAACCAGGTTACTGGAGTAGAAGTGTTGGCAGCTTCCTTCACACACCACCTTTTAAAGGGCAACAAAGTTGCAACGACTGTGATATTTTTGTGCTGTGTCCTATGATGCTATGGAAGAACAGAAAGAGTAGTCAAGAGACTCCTACCCTTCTGCAGCAACTGAAATGCATGTCCCCACCAGCCATCTCCCTTGAGTAATACAGTTCTCCCCCTGAGCAGGGCATAGCTCATGACTCAGAAGCATATTCCACTTGTGTTTCTCCTTTTGCTGTAGATGGGAAACAAATGATTTCAGTTTTCTGTTGTTCCCTACTTTGTGCCTCCAGAGCTGCTCTGTGGTAAGAAAGAGAGTGAAGTAGGGTCATGATCTGTCTTCTCACCATCTTCCCTCTGGAGGAGTTTCTGTGCATCTGACTGCAGCCAGGGTCAGGGTGTGAGCAAGGAGCTGTCTTCTACTTTCTCTGCCTCTTCTCCCACTCAGGAGAGTGAGGGCATGACAGTCTAGGCCTCTGCAGTACTGGGGTTGGTGCCACTATCAACAGTAATGCTATGAACATTTCTGCAAACAGGGCTGTTCTCCTGATTTTGTATATTCCTCTGCTAGTCCTCTAGAGTCATGGAGAAGGACTGGTTTATCTTAAGCTGTGTTAACCCTTGCAAGATCTCATCCCTCTTATTTGGACCAGGTACTTATTTTTTATGTGCAGCTTGCGCTTTTCCTGGTCTAGCTCTTTTCCTCTGGCTTCCTTGTTAAATCTGTCTTCTCTTTTAGACTGACTTGCAATACAGACCATCAGACGCTGCTGCCACTATTTAGAGATGCATCTCCTCATCTCCTTAAAATTCTTTTAATTCCTTAGCTCTGCACTAAAAGCAATAATATTTTAGGAAAAAAAAAATAATCTACTTCCTGTAATCCAAACTTCATCTCCCTCTGATCATTTGCTCCAGAGAATATTTTTCCAGTTTGTGATGTCAACACAAGTCTTGAAGATTAAAAACATGTATCAAATTTCACTGGCTGGCTTAAAGTTACCCTACTGAGAAATGTTTCGGATCTTTTCCACTTTGCCAAGTAAAATCTCAAGAAGTTAAAAAAAAAAATACTGAAGAAAGTCAAGGATTCTACTGAAATGAAACAGGCATGAGTCTTCTGGAGCAGGGTGTAGTATATAGCCTTCTTTTGGGGGAGGAAACTTTAGCATCCCCTTTGCCTACTGCCAAAACCAGCATTGCACACTCCCACATCCCATGACATTGTCACAGCTGCAACTCCCCACTGCCCCAGTATAGACTTGGACTTTATCTACTCTAGTTCATCAGTCTCATTGCTCCAGATTTTCACTTTCTCCAAACACTGGGAAATCCTCTGGAGTTTCTTCTCTTTTTCTATTTGTTTTTTTTCCTCTCTCTCCTGATCATTCACAAGAACATCATCATTACTACTATGGGTCCTCTTGTGCACCCATGAACTTTAGTGTTTTGAAATGGCTGGGGGGGAAAAAAAAAAAAAAAGAACTTGATTTCTTTGAAAATGAAATGAGTAACTAAATTTTTTAAGGTAGTYATGAGATAGTGATAAAGCTTAATGCATAACAGAAGCAGTGCTTTTTCTCTAACGCATTCATATACATTCAGCACAAGAAACATTGCATTTGTTTTTAAAGGAAATTGTGTTATTGTCAAAAGGAGAAACTTTCCCTTAAGCTATTCTAGCGTAGTGAAAAATAACCCCAACCTTTCTTTTGTTTGTACTCAGCCACTGTGGTAAGCAAGAAAGGAAGATCAGTTCAGTGTGTATGTTTTGCCAGTGGCACCAAATC
The DNA here is from genome assembly GCF_003343035.1 of Apteryx rowi. Lineage (NCBI taxonomy): Eukaryota > Metazoa > Chordata > Aves > Apterygiformes > Apterygidae > Apteryx > Apteryx rowi. The sequence goes on from NW_020450964.1 coordinate 12,854, forward strand.
TTAGACCTTTGCTGCGCAGCTACCACTACACCCACATGCTGCTTGTTATCTATTTGCTCCCATATTCCAGAATGAAAATAATGCTTTTTGAGATGTAAGATGCTCCAGGAAGGACTTGATTCAAGGTTGATCTGGACAGGGGCCCAGGGAGCAGAGAGTCTTCATCTCTGGGACATCTTTTGCTTCCCCTGTTGTGGAGCACGCATTGGCTGACCCTGAGGGAGGGGGCAGAGCCCTCTTCATTCCCTGCTATTTTTGCATGTGACAAAGCAAACAGTTCTGACTTAATCATCCCATGGGAGCAAAAGCCCCTTCACATCATTAGCACTGACACAGGATGGGATGGTTCACTGTGCAATCCAGATGAGAATGCAGCCTGCTTTGAGCCACCCAATGGCAGTGCTTATTAGTGCCTTATTGTCATGCAAACACTTGTCCACCCTCATTTTGGCCAAGACCACAGCTTCTTCCACATGAATCACTAAGCAGCCATCACCTGGAAACTAAACTTGGTCTCTAACTACTTAGGCGAGACCTCAGACCCTGTCACAGAGGATAAATGACATCCCATTTTTATCTGTCCTTTGGACAGCTGTTAAAATTCCACAGCAGCTTTGGTTTGCAGCCTGCATGGAAGGATAGTGCTCCAGGCATTGCAACACATCCCTGATATGAATGTGAATAATGAGTGTGATTAGAGGCTGATTAGGGCAGAGACACATCAGGCACAAGCTGCAGAAGCTCAAGTTGGACCCTGGAAATATTTCTTCCTTTTTAATCTAGTTTCTGGATCATGGGAAGAGAAGGGGGGAACAGGAGTCATGAGACAGGGCTAACATCAGCCTCTTTCTGAAAATTCCCAGGATACACAACCTAACCTTTTTTTGAATTTAATTCTGCCTCAAGTAATTTGGCATGGTTGTGCAATATGACTATGTTCATGGTACTGTGAGGAATTGCAGGGGAAATATGTCTGGTGAAGATCTGTTTGGGATTGCAGAGGAGAGCAATATATTTTTTCAGGGATGAGGGCAGGGTTTACCCAGGAGATGTCAGAAAACTAATTTAAATTTTCATATTTCAGATTTGTAGTTAGATAAGACTCTGGAATCCCTGCTCCCACTTCCTAGATCCTCTAGAAATGAAGTATTGCACTGCTGATGACATTCCTGTCAGGAGTTTCCCCACTGCGAGCATATGGGTTGATAATGCCATAAACTTTTGAGTTTTAGAGTTTTACTGTTAGCTGCCTGAGTGGGGCAAGCCACATCCACCACAATGTGGATGTGTGCATTATCTGAGAGGGAAGGAAGAAATGAAGGTAAATTTCTTTTCAGGAAGTTAGTAGTGTTAAATGAGCTATTATGTACAATGGAAGAATGTCTTGTTGCCAGGAATCTATAATATTCATTTCTCATATGTTAGTAGATTATGGTTTGGTGTTTATCCTCAAGGGCTGGTTTACTTTTGACCAGGATTCTTCTAATTATTTTGCTAACACATAATGTATCAGATACTTGAGACAATCTGTATTGCCTCAAGAACATGCCAGTGTATATCTATGTATCCTTTTGGTGGATTTTGGTGTTTCAGTGAAACTTGCCATCAGATTCTCTATCTGCTGCCATTGACCGCTGTTAAGATAAATATGGTCTAAATTAAACTTTGGGGGAACACATCAGGAAGAATAATGAGAAACTTTGTTTTGTGTAAAAACAGTGTTGCTAGAGAAGTGAAAAGTCCTAATCTACATCTTTGATCCTTAAACTGAATTGCAGTAATAGTGGGCCCACTGATGCAATATTGAGAATATCTGCTTCTGTAATTTTGTACTGAGGTTGTGTTCTCTGTTTCTTCAGTTATTTAACATGCATATCCACATTAAAAATCAGCTGTTTCAATGGAAGCTTCAGAACTGCAGTAGGCAACACAGTAATAATAAGTCTGTGCAGTCAAGGGAGCAACTGGTTTAAAACTGAAGTTCATAGTATCTTTTACAGACAGGCTCTGTTGTATAAAGATCTCCACACCATTCACATAAGGCTCAACAAATGTATTTACATGCCGGATTCCTAGCACTCAACCTGTCATTTTTTAACTGTGGGACTAAGCTTTATCTTGAGGTAGAAGTTTATCTACTGGTAAGATAAGATGTGCCAGTGGAGTGTCTCAAGTGAAGCATAAAATAAAAAATCTGATCTGAGCACTTGCTCAGAACTTACTGACCCTCTTTGTAAGAGCCTGTTCTGTGGTTCTGGATAGATTTCAGTTTGTGTTTGTGCCTAACATTTTTTCTGGCTTCTACACTTCACTGAAGTTGTACTTTGCCCTTTGCTGTATGGACCATCACTGTATAACATTTAGCAATTCTAAATTGATTATATTTAGTGAAGAATGAGGTGATTCATACTCGTATGTGTTTTTCTGAAGTAGTACTAACAAAAGAAGCTATGTAAATGTAACATGACTACTATTTATGGTATATTTTAGCATTTGTCAGTAACATACCCAGTTTGCAATTAAAATAAAAGGACTATGTGGTTTTGTGATTTGAGTTAACAGTTAACCTATTGTGACCCCAAAAAAATATCTGGCAAAAGTAGCTAGCCTGGACATAGGCTCCTCAGTGGGAAGGAGGCACCGTTGGAAGTGAACAGTAAAGCTAACATAGTAACTCTGGAGAGACTCAGAAGCTGTCAGGCTAGATGATTTTTTTCAAGAGACATACACTTTAAATTGTCTTTCTTGTTCCTGTTGCCAATATGCTCTAGTTTGTCTCACTCTCCAAGAGCTTAGCTCTGTCCGATAGCACCCAAGCCAAAATATGCTTTGTAATCTGTTGTTCCAAACTAGGAAATTTTAGAGAATTTGGGGATCATGGGGAGAAAGCTCTGTAATGTCTTTGACAGATAGAACTGTGACAAAATATTTGTGTTTCTGGGATTAATTTCATTTCTATATTACCTTTGTAGTTTACTTTTAATATAGGTAATTTCCATATGATTAAGGCAAAATACAAAAATCTTTATCTAGCAGTCTCGAGAGGGCAAACTAATAAGGAAACTAGTTTGGCTTTTTGTTAAGCTACATTGAGAGTTCAAAAAGAAGGATGCTCTGACTAATGACAGACCAACTGAGGGGAAAGGCAAAATATGCATAGTATGACATCTCGGATTTTTTGGCATCTAACAAATTCTCCTTGACCTGCCCCTGCATGTTGCCTTTTGTATAAAAAAATGCTTATGTTTTTCATTATCAAGGGCAGTGGAAAATCTGCAGAAATTTGGGACTAGAAAACCAAAGCAGATGAAGCCAGTGGGTGGTCTGTATTCACTGCAACATCTCACCAAATGTCTGGACACTGAATTTGTTGTAATCACTTTCATTTTAAAAGCATATATCTGGGTGGGGAGAGAGTAGGGGAAAGAGGAAAGAAACAAATGTTATTTACTAAGACAATATGTTCCTACCAATACCGATTAAAAAGAAAAAAAAAATCTTTCCGGAAAGGAAACATGAAACAGTGTATTGTTAGGAATCATATTGTTTACATTTTTGTATTGTAGCCCAACCTCAGTGCTTTTTTGTCACTGTATTTAATTTAATTTTTAATCTTGCTTTTGTTTCTTAGTTAAATGAAGCTTGTATGTTAAATAATTCTGGTTCCTTTAACAAAATGCTGATCAATTGTAGGTCATAAACCAATGGAAATTTCATCTTCATTGTTTGCTAGAATAGGCGGACTTTTCTTGTCTTTGTTTCCTGAGGAAATGCCTTGGTTGTACATTTGCCAGTAGCACAGTAGGCTTTTCAAATGCAGAGTGGTCAAATAGGTACAGCCATACATGAGTGGGCAAAACCTCTCATGTCACTAGGCAGATGTGCTGAATAAGCAAGAGAAAACTGATTTTTTTCTTTTTCTTTTTAAAGACCAGTGAAGCTTTTTTAAAAGGCAAGTGGAGAAAGCTCTTTGGAATTTAGTGTGTATTTCTGCCAAGGGCTGCCTTCACTTCCCCATACAGGAAATAGAGTCCTTGGGGCACTCTTGACCCCCTCCAGCCAGCAATCTTTCCTGGGCAAGCAGTGGATGGGCGTCCTCTCGAGGGATCACTGAGGAAACCTCTCTGTTCCACCTGTTGGTACCAGGCTCCGTGCAAGAGTCTCTAAAAAATCTTTTAGCAAATGTCCGCATTCAAATTTTATTCTGATCCACAACCTGTGAGATGTAATGATTACAAGGACTAAGCTGGCAGAATAGGGCATACTTCTGTACCCCTGAGCCCAGGAGYGTGTGCTGGGCATCTCTCACTGAAGGGTCAGGTTAGGCCTGGTGGGCACCGTCCCTCTCCCTCAGGATCTTCCTCCATGGGAAACCTCCCTGGCTGTGCAGTCCAGAGGGCTGGCACAGCATTTTCTGTCCATAGATCCAGTTGGAGGTGACAAGAAGATAGTGTACAGTTTAAATACAGCCCGAGAGGATCAGAACAAGCTCTGCTGTACAAACTCCTCCATGGATAGTACTGTGCTTGTATATATGATTCCATATTTTCTTTGCACTGCATCACCCACTAGATTATTATTGTGACCTTTTATGGGGCTTTCTCAATGACATTTTTTTTTAGTTCCTAACACAGTAAGCCTCCAGTTGGACTGAGAAGGTGAGACTGTGATAAAAGGTTGGAGTTTTTTTTCTTTCTTTTTTTAATAAGATAATGGGGCAGCGCTCTATATTGATGATAGCTGAATCTTTCACCTTGCGAAAAACACATTTTGGGAAGTTCCTCAAATAGTGTAATCTAGTTTCTTGTTTCTTCTGAAGCCAGGATTTTTATGACTACATCCTCTCTACTCCTCTCTCCTTTGGCTTACCAAACAAAGCTGAACTAAAGTACAAGTGTGACTCTTGCTCCATAGATGGGTGAGGTTTGTGGCAACTCTGACCTACTGCAGAAACCAATTCCATTATTAAGTTGCGTCCTGAAATTGTTTTGTTTTGAGCCACTGTGTTCCACCCCAGAACTGATATAATCCATCTTTCAGACACTTTCACACATGCTTTCTTGTATTAAAAGAAAAAAAAAAGGAGGAAAAAAAAGGGGGAAAAAAAAGAAAGGCTTCAGTACGCACCAGGGTGCAAGGCAACTTGCCTGTTGTGTGAATATGCAGTGTGCTGTCTCTGAAACTGAGTAATCCTCTGCAGGTTGATGACACTCATCAGCAGCAAACATCAAGTTCCAATTTTGAGAACATCTCCTCTAGGGGTTAGACTGATGCAGAAGCAGCTTCCCGTTGCTTCATCCTACCTTGTGTGTGTCCAGGGATGTGCTTCCAGCCTGTGTCCTTGCACCCATGTAGCAGCAGCAGCTGTTAGTCCAGCTGTTTGCAAGCATATAAGGAGACATCTGCTGCTGCGAGAGCTGCTTACCTTCTCCTCTGGGGAAAAAGTTGTGGATGAGGTGGAAAAAATCCATATTCTGGATGTAGGACACAGGCCATCATTTCTGAATCAAAGTAAATTTAATTCTAAATGTGCATTTCATTCTTTGTAAAGTTTAAATGCCTCTTACACATTATTGATATCACACAAGATTTCAAGATTCAAATGCTTTTAAATTGTTGTGTGAGTGAATTATGTGCTGTGCATTATGTCATGTATTATATAATAGGTAGTTCAATATGTCCCACAACTTCTCAGGGCTAAACAAATGGATGTGAAGCTGTATATATAAATCTCCTTATACCAGCTGCAGGGTATTTTCTAAAGAGGTTAAGGATCTGCCCTTTTATATTATACTGTTGTATGCAGTTTACGTTTTAAGTGTGCCTTCCTCAGCTTCATTAAGGTGTCCTTGCACAACTTATATCAACATTCAACCCTCCTTACATCAACAAAATGGTACAAAAGAGCCTTAATGATGAATGAAGACCAAAGAAAAACTTATTTTTGCTGGACTGTACAGCTTTTCATGCTTTGCATGTTACCATTGATTATAACAAATTCTGGATGAAATTCAAATTTGTTTTAAGTGCCAAAATTGTGGGTTTAATCCTAGGGTGTATCCCTGTCCTTTTTGTAGTAGAAGTTTCGGTAATTGTAGAATTAAATGACTTTGTTTTCCATTGCTGTGGGTCCCTGTATTGAATTTGGCACCAGTTCAGACAGCTTTGTAACATCCAACCCTTGTTGGATCATAAAGCAAAGACCCTCCCTAGAAACACAAATAGAAGTTCTTTCCGCTACTACAGTGAGATTAATGACAGTGTTAGTAGGTTTTTTTTCTTGTTAGTAAATCTGAGATCTACTCGACTAAACTGCCTTTTAAAGAAAACAAACTAAAACAAACTTTTAAAGAAAAACTAAAACTCAGGCTGCCTAAGTTCTCATGAGGCACCATTCAAAGGACAGTATTCTGCTCGTCACACAAACTTTTCGTAACTCTGTGAATTTTGGGCAGGATTAGGATGTATAGAGGATCAGGCATGCTGGCAGAGACTACTGGGGTTTGCAGTTGCAGGAGAAAGGGGCCACACATCAGCTGATGCTGTTGATGTGCGGATGGATTAGTGAAAAGAGAAGGGTTTGCATTGTACTAAAAATGGACAGATTAGCAGCAGGTCAGGTTAGTGGGAGGAGGAGGAGGTGATATGAAGCAACATGCTGTGGCATAGGTCTGTATTAACTCGCTATCAGCATCCTTCTTTGCCGCTAATCTCTTTCCCCTTTCTTCAATGAGAGGAATACTTCTGGAGAGCTTTCTTTGTATCAGAGAAGGAGAACTCTTTTTTTTTTCTTCTCCTTTGATTATGCTTTTTTATTTTTAGCATGACTGCTGATTGTTTTTAAGTTTCCAAATATTTTTGATCCAAAGTTATTTCCAGATAGAAAAGAGTTAGAGGTGCATTCTTAAGTGCAAAGGTGGATCCCAACCTGAAGTGACAGCCAGGGATGTTAGCATGTATGGGTTTATTAAATGCTGCATCTGTGAGGCTGGATAGTGTGTTCTCACTTGGATTCATTCCTGCGATGTAAGGTGCAGATGTAAGATTATAGAAATAATAAGCCATGGTGTTTTCTTTTCATCTCCTCAAAACCTAGCAAGTTTGTTGCTTAGATAAAGCTTTTGGACGAACCCAGCAAATGCTGATTGTACCACGTTGTTCCTTAAGGTCTCTGTTTCACTGTTTTGATACAGTTCAGCAATCAGGACCCTCATGTTTGGCACAAGACCTGTTTCAGTAAAGCCAACAGAGTTATCATCACCACTGACTGCTAAAGTGAGTGTGGAGAAGCTTGCTCAGATTATTACCGCCTGTAGCAGTCTGCTTTGCCCTTCTACTGGGGGTTACCATCCCCAAGAAATGCATCAGGAGGGAAGGCAGTCTTGTACCCCAGCTGCCCAGAAAGGGCTGGAGTGTGACCTTAAATCACTTCCAAATATGACTTTGAGCTCACTTATTGGGATGTGAATGGAAGCAGTTGTGTTATCATGTAATGCCTTTTAGCCAGCTCTACCACTGGACTATAACTGCAGAGAGAGTGGTGGGATAAGCACTGCAGCAAGTGTTCCCCAAACCTGCCACAGCTCTTGGGGACTATACTTAAATGCTTTGCTGAATTAGACTTCTGTCTCTTCAAGAGTCTCCAGGACTTTAATACCATTTAGACAAATAAAATCATATTCCTCAAGAAAATGACTGTGCATAAGTCAGATAACTTTAAGCCTAGAAGAGAATGCAGTCTAATAGCTGGATGCAAATGAAAACCCCCTGAACCGTTTCAGAATCCCATTGGAATCAGTGAAGGTCTTTCCAGATGGATGTGTCTAAATTCTAGATTTAAGGATTCATCTGTTTAAAAAGAAAAAAAAGGAGGGAGGGGAGGCTTAAAAACAGGAGGCTTAAATTATCAGCTTGTCAGATGGTGAGATTATGTATGATCTAATGGCCTGAGCACATGCAGAACTCAGTTTTAATTCTTTGAGACTGTCCATTAGGTCAGTTGCACATGCAGCTTTCTCTCTGGTCAGTGAATTTTTACATGATCCAGAGCTTCCATTATGGACAGCAAAACTGGGTTCATACTAATATGGGATAATGATTCCTGGTATTTTTAAATATCTGCCAAGAGCTGTATGGATTAATATTGGTATTTTAGATCTAATCATAGATAGCTTTTAACAAAGAAAAAACATGACTGATAAAATGTGTCATAGTATTGTACATCAGGAAAAGTTACTCTGGACCACTTTCCATTAGCCAGCATGCAATATCTCTAGCCTTATATTAAAACAAATCAGAAATGCCAAAACACAAGCCAAAATTTAAGAGTCCAAGTTTCCAAAATGGAGGACTTAAATAAACAGCTCTATTCTATGTCTTTCTTTTGTCCAATGGGTGAAGCTCCTGTGAGCTCTTCAGAAACCACGGCAATTTATTTCAATGTCTAAATATGAAGTAAATGCCTATTTTGGTTTTACCCTTTTGAAAATACTGTTTCTGGAAGACAGTTCATTCATGTGAGGCAAAACAGCATTTTGTTTAAAATTATGGTCAAAGAAAGCAAAAGAAAAGCTTTCTGAAAATAGCTTGGTTTTAAAAACTGCACAGAAGAATTAACAAATGGAAGTGCTGTTTAGAAGAGTTAGTTTGTCCTTCATGTTTGAGAGCAGACTATCCTCCTCACATTGCCTTGGGGAGCTAACCATGTGGTCCACTCAACCACAAATATTCTGAAAACAACAGAGAAACATTTGAAGGTAGAGTACTCCTGCTCACCTGTCAGAATCATGATTTGCTGCCTCATTTTGTGTCACATAGTAATCTAAAATATTTAGGAACTCTACCTTAAATGAGTGGAAAAGGCATTGTGGGTACATGCAGGAGCACTGCTTAGGGGAAATGATGAGAAGAACTTGCTGAGTGAGAAAGATTTTCTAATTCACCATTTTTCCTCTCAGAAAGTTGTTTGAGAAGTTAGGGCGAGAAAGAGGCTGTAAAGAATTTGGCCCAGGCCTGCTTCTAGATTTTTCTTTTTCAGGGAAACAAATCCTTTTGAAAAAAGAAGTCATGGGTTGGAAAGAAGGGAGGAGTTCGTTCAATTCAATGTCTTTTTTTGATGTCTTTAGACTACAAGAAACTATTCTGCCAATATCTAAGTATTATTGTTGCATAAGATTTTCATTATATCATGGTGGGCACCTGTCATAACTGTAAATGACACCTCAGGGGCATGCTGATGCTAAGATTGCAAAACCACAGAATCTTAGAGAGATTTTTTTCAAAGGTATCTCTGGAAGTCTCTAGTCTAACCTCCAACTCAAAAACTAGGTCACGTCACTACATCATGTCAGCTGGGGCTTTGTCTGGCGACGTCTTGGTCCGCTCCTGGGTGGATACTGCATGGTCACGCAGGGTGCCTGTGCCAGGGCTGCAACCCCCCACTCCCTGGTGAAGAAAATAAGGAGCTGCTACAACATTTCTCCGTGTTGCAAACATGCATCTGCTGTGCAAGTATATACCCATAGGCTTTATCTGCAGAGAGATGAGGAGGTGGGGGAGAAGACACTCCTTTTGGAAAATCTCTAAGAAAACCAAAAAGATTCTTGTAGCCACAACAAAAGGGGGAAGGTTACTTGGAAAACTTTATTAACCTGTTCTTGCTAAAATATTTATACCATGTATTTGAAAACATATTTACATTGATAACACTGGTGTGGTAGTTAAATTTGTGAGAGTGAAGAGCATGTTTAGACTGTGGGGTTTTCTTGACATCTCCTTAAAGAGGATGACTCTTACTAGAGACGAGGAATAAATCCCACTCTCCCCTATATGTGATCAAGATACACGATCAAGACTAGATTTTATGGGACTTGTTGGGGTACATTGAATGTGGAGTTTGGACTGCAAGATTTTCTGTTCAACAATTCATTTACATTAATCACGTAGAAACCCAAAACAAAATCAAGTGTTGCCTTATTGCTCAGAGAGAGGACAGTGACTGAGACCCTGCAGAGATGTTTAGAGTCTTTATTAAATCCTGATATGGGTAGTTTGTAGAATTGTGACCTAAAGCTCATTTGAGAAAATAATAAAAAAAAAAGTTCTCCAGCTCATGATCAGTAATTTGAGTTGTTTGGGGATGGAAGTGGTCCAACAGAACTCTTTCCAAGAGTTAGCTGTGGGACCTCAGAGTCTGTGGGACCTCTGCTATGGCTCAAGCTGTTCTGCAAGGTTACCCCAGTTTAAAAAAGAAGGCTCAAGCAAGCTGAGAGTGTGAGGTAGTTGGCGTCCTCATTCCCTTCTAAGCTCCAATTTGTTTCTTTCTCACTGTGAAGAAACAGCAAAGGATAGAAGCACTTCAGAGTGCACTCCTGATTTTGGCATGGGCTCCTCTGCATGCTCTGACAGAACCAGAAGCTGTGGCAGCAGCTGTTGCCATCTTGCATGCAGATGGCTGTGTCCAATCAGTGTCTGAGTTTGCTTACACTAAGATTAATCACTTTCTACCCCTTTAAAACCTGAAGGTGAATTGCAGTGATTCCTGCTTCCCTGGCAATTGATGGAAGCTCATTCACACATGGGCCCCAGGAGACCTTCAGATGACTTGGCAGAACATTGACATCACGTCTCTAGGGCAGGCAAGGCCCTGATCACCTCAAAGTTTGCTGAATATTTTACTCTTGTTTTGCTTGCTGGTGCCCTTCATACTGCTCAAGTGCCTATGTTGCATTGCTAAATATGTTAGTGACATCTTGAATTTCTGCTGATCTGAGTGCAAATTTGGCCTTTTAGCCAGTGTGGTAAAAGACTATATTAACTTCAAATAAAATTAAGATATTATGATGTTCTGTATTATTTTAAGCGGAGTCTGAATTATTTTGGCATAGCCTGAGTGAGATATGCCTGCTACAGGAAATGCTGAATATTTGCTGATGGCTTTTTCAAAGTCTTGACAGTCACCTGAAAAAACGTGTTTAACACTTCTGTGTTATGCAAGGTTTGGATATGGCCTTTTTGAAGAATTCTGCTTATCTACAGCCCAGACACCAAAGCTTCTGGGATTTTATGACACTTCCTTTAACCTTCAGAACTCCTACAATTTTGAACAACCTTCTTTAGCAGACCGATGGTAACAGATGAAACTTTCAGCAGTGGATCTCATAATTCCTTTTTCTGCATACAGCTGATGTCATTTGGGACTCTTAGGGCATTATCAACACAAAAGGCCAATTTATTTGTCAGGAAACAACCTTTCCTGAATAATTTATAGCTAAACACTTCTTATAGCTGAATAAAGGTATTAATACATTTATGAATTCTCAGTTTACTTTGCGCATTTGCCAGCCCTCCATGTATAATTAATTTCAGAGATAGTGAGTCATTTCCCTTGTTTGTGTAGGTCATTCAACAGCAAAAGAGAAGAAGGTATCTCAAACTGTGTGAAGTTTCCATTTTTAATTAAACAGGTTTGTGTTTGCCAGTATTCCTTCAGCATTAACACTGGAAATGATTGCCCTCGCATGCTAATCTTGAAGTTTTTCATTTGAAATAAATTATATCCTAAGCATAATAAACAATGATGTTCTTTAAGAATACACTACTGATGTGGAACCATACACCGGTGCACAAGTTTTCCTAGTAACATAGATACATGTGTTAGGCTGGGTGCTGTGCCTGCACAGCAGGAGGGAGGATCACCACAGTATCTTTGGAAACCTCCCATCTCCCCCTTACATATAAATGGCTGCTGCAGTTATTATTCTGCAAATACTTTATTCACGGAGACAAATGCAAATGGCGGAAAAGAAGTGCAAAGTCTTTCTGAAAAATCTCATCAGAAATTTGTTGAGGATCAAGCAGACTCATAGACACCATTCCTGCATCCCACTCAGTCACCTGCCACAGTATATTGCCATTAAGGCGGTGAATTTTTAAAGTAAGGATACAAAATCTTCAGGCCAATGGCAGAAGTGATAACACTGAGTCTTTGTTTTACTTACTTTTAACAGCCACCTGCTAGCCTTTGAAACTCCCAGCTCCGAACAGGCTCTTTTGAAACATAAACTGAAATCCCTGGCTCTAACTGGCCAGTGCAGACACCTTCTAAGAAGCTCCTGTCAGCATACTTGAGTCTTGTTTTGCATATGCCTTTCATTGCAGGTCTTTGAGAAGGTGGTGGACTGGCGCAGCTCTGGCTGAACGTAGGTTTTTCTGACTCCTGACTTTGCCAGTCAGCATTCCTGGGCTCTGCGCAGTTTGCCCATGTTCCCCTTGTGCTACAGTGTTCATGCACATAGATATGTGCATGGTTCTCTGCCCTGGTAATTTCAAAAGAAAGTTTTCTCTAGAAAACTTGTCCTACTGATATCAGTGGGACTAGGCACATGTTGAAAAGTTTTTCCATATTGGGGCCACAGAAGGAATGCGAATAGACTCCCCATTGGATGAGATGTGGAATGTGTGCACTTTAAGCAGAGAATCTGGGAAAAAAGGGAAAAGAATGGTGGAGGAAGGAAATAAAATGAATAAGCTAGGAACATCATAGAGCTTTTGCTCCCCTCCAAGTGCAACAGAAGTAATCATTTTCATTTCTGCACTTCTGTGGTTAAAGGGATCTCTGATATATAGGCTAAACTGAAACTAGACAGATGATTTAGTAAAACAACCAGATACTTCATCAAATGGCAGCATAGTAATGCTCTTCATTTATCAAAATATATGCAATTGATACATGGGGTAGGACAAAGTATATTAAACAGAAAGTCTATATTATAAATACAGACAAGAAGTGTGCTGCCCTATTATCTGTCACCAGAGATTCAAAGTTGGAGATTGTTGTCCACTATTTAGACTAATGTATCTCAGTACTGACCTTCTTTAATGAGAGCTTAGTTCAAATGCTGTTTGGGGTCTAGAGATGGTAGCTAGCTCTAGTGAGCAATGCTACTGCAGGAATCTGGCTCAGATTCAGGTATGCTGGAACTTCAGACTGTTTATCCAAAAGCTTGAATCATCCTCACTTGCATCTTAGCAGTCTTGGCTGGCAATCAATGAGAAAAGCAGAATTCTTTACCATCAGAATGCTAGAGGCAGGGATGTGTTTTACAGACAGGGAGGATGTAAGATGTCATTGCTGGGCTAGAAGAAAAGGAAGCTGTTGCTATGATGAAGGGATACAAACAACAAAGTCACTTCAACTGTCTTTGAAGATAACAGCACGACTGTGAAGCTAGGCATCTCTGCAACCTGGGAAATGCTGTGGTTGCCCCCTCTGGCAGTTTTACCGCTTGCCTACGTTCTTGGAAGCCTGTTGCTCCTACCAATTGCTTGTCTCCCAGCAGGTCTGTGGACCAATTAAAACTGTTGCTAATAGGATAGAATTTTTCTGGGTTCAGATGCCAGTGCAGGATATGGCAATAGAAACTAACATCTAACGTCTGCTGGGATCAAAGTTACCCTGAGCTCTGAAGCAAAACCAAAGCTCTGGGTTCTGTAAAGCTCCTCTGCAGCCCAGGATTGGACTCTCAAGGCACAGGTGTCAAAAGGTTGCAATAACCTTTTCTTTCTTGTTCCTCAGTAAGACGATGGATTTGAGTAGTAGTCACGGTGTGGAAAAACAGTGGAGGTATAGAAAAGGTCAGAAGCACTGGGGTTTGAGAACTGGAATTCAAGTACTAGAAGACTATCTTGGCTCAGCTATTGACTTGTTGTGTGGCCTTGGACAGACTGGTTTATAAAGTGGGGAGGGAAAACTGGCATAGAAACATCTGAGGATTAAAAGATGTTTATAGAGTGTTTTGTACTTGCATAATTTTAACTTTTAAAAGTGTTTATTAATTTCAAGCCAGTCTTTTATTCCAGTGTAACAACACTGAACTTTCCTCAACTGAGTCTGCTTCTTAAAAAAAAAACAAAACACATGTACATAAAGAAGACACAATACTCCATGCAAATTCTAATCAGTTACCTTAGCATCATCTCATGGGAATTCATCAAAAGATTTGAATCCCAAGGGGAAAAAAAAAGTTTTTAGGGACTAGCTGTCTGATGAAGACTTTCTTATGATTGTATTTGTTAACTGTTCAGTTAAGGAAATAGTTACTTGATCAGGAAATGTACTTTATGTATGTTAGGTATGTCTCTGCTATTTTAATTGATATTAACTTAGTGACACCTTCTTTCACATGAAGTCCCAAGACTATTTTCCAACAGATATTTCTGAGCATCTCAGCACTGCTTTTCTGTATGAGAACAGAGCTGAAAGGAGGTGCTAGTAGATCATACTGCCTGCAGGCATTACCATGTGCATTTCAAGGAGAGAGACAAAAAATCACACGTGTTAATCATCGCTACAGTATGAAACTACTAGCTACAGTCAATTTAGGAGTGCGTGCAGAGTGATCCTCCCAGACCCACTTGTCTGCATGGCCTGGCTATGTTCCCTGGGAGACAGCTGGCTGACCCTTGAGCCACTCTGGTAAGACAGGCTGTGAAGAGCAAACAAAAAGGAGGAGGGAAATAACTTGAAGCAATGCTGATATTACAGTGAGCAAATTGCAGTAGGTCGAGGGCTGAAAAGATGCAGAAATAGAAATGCATAATTATAAATATTCACTATTCACATACAAGAAAATAGTCTACAAGAGATGATACAACAGACCTAGTAGATCACAGTTGTTGCACACATACACTGGAAGCCTGGAGTTCTTCTCTATATAGTAGCTGTAAAACAAACGTTTCTGTGTTTGAGTGGTTTATGGGGTTCAGACCTCTGGGGGTTAGCGTGGACCAGCCATTCTCAGAATCTGAGAGTGGTAGCTAGTATTCTGCATTTTGAATAACATTGTACTGCTGTGTTTGCCTTTGCAAGGTAGCTCTGGGTATTCAAGCAGTCATGTGGCATGTCTTCAGCTCTTGATAGGTTTGTGGCACCTTCTTTCTGTTTCACTAAATGCAGAACCATAGGCGCATTTTTAATAAACTTGGGGAGCAAACTAGCAAAGCCAGGGAATGAACATACCTGTGTAAGAGAAAAGTACACCTGGTTCCCATCCTTGAACTTTTCAAGGATGAAGTCATGAGAATGATCCCTTCAGACTCACATGCCCCAGGTCTGAGACCCACAGTCAATGTTGAGATACACAGATGAGCAGCCTGATTTCCAGGAATGGCAAGTGGCACAGCAATCTGTGGACATGGGTGAGATTTGTGTGACAATCAGCAACCCAGAAAACCATGCCTGTGATATTACATGCTTACCATCAGGCACCTAACCATCAAAGTGTTGGCAAAAGGCCACAAAATTGTACTACTTCTTTTAGAAAATGGAACCTTATTTATTTAAACTCTAATCTATAGTGCTGGAGCCCTGTAAACAGTCTCAGATATTTCCACTACAACATTAATGAGTAAGTTATTTACCAACAGAGAAGTGGATTGGCTTGATTTTTCTCTTGTTGCCCTTTCTTCTGTGGTCAAGGTTGAAAGACTTGAGATGAAATGATTACTAGAGGAAGAATGCTCTCTACCTCTCCCTTTCCAGTTAAAATTCTTATAAGAGAAAGGTACTTATTCTTGACTCTTGTTCCTGTGGGTTAGGTTGTTCTCCCTCACACATATTTTTCAATTTGCTTGAAGTGCTTCCTTTGTGCATTTTTATTTAGTATCTACGTACAACAGGGAAGAAATGTGTTCTTAGGCTGTTAAGGCAGATGCTATGGGTGTGAAGGGTATGAAATTTTCACAATCCGATGGTTCTCAAACACAGATTAAGTGAGATTATTATAAGTGAGGGAAACATAGCACTTGTATTCAAGAGCACTGTTCAGTCCCCTGTGTCTGAAAGCACTGTGATATCTCAGACCATACCTCCCTGAACTTTTAATGCCTTTTCCCCATTCTCAAAACATTCATTCAAGAGTAAGATGAAATGAGCCTGGGGGAGCAGAACATTTATTCTGGATATATGTGCTAGGTTTCTCTAAACTGCATTGTATTTGGACTGTCTGCTCCTGTCCAACAAGCACTAATAAAATTTTAAAATCTGCTTAAAAATATCCAGCCAGTTCCAGGTGCCTTGGCATTTTTCAGTAGCATCATTACCTCACTAACCATTGAAAAGAAAGTGGAAAGTACCTTTTATTACCCAGGAAGTTACTAAAGATTGATGGCAATGATGGTGGATCCATAGGATAGCTAAGGGATTGTATGTGATAGAATCGAGATGTGGAAATTGAAGATTTGCATTTTTTCACCTTCTCGATAGTTCCCGGAAAGACCTAAGGTACCTTGGTTTTGCCAGCAAACTGCCAAAAGGCTTATCTAGTGACTTCTGCCACTGCTGCACTCACATGGCTCACAGTGAGATCCAGCACAGTAAGATCCAGCAGGTATATTTGCAGGAGGAATATTCAATTCCTCCTGCAACAGGAAGAACATAACAATTCCTATCTGTTGCATAACTGGTGATGTTAGATGCTCTAGTAGCTGGGCTTAATGATCCAATAAGACTTAAAAACTATCTGGGTGTGCATATGTTTGGCTTAGCATGTGGCACTAAAAGCCCTCTGGAAAGCTAATTTTCTCCCTTTCTTTGTAGTTATGACTGTAAGAGCTCTAGCTTGACAAGGAACTTGAAATGTGTACAGGTGACATACACTACCAGCTCAGTAATGATAGCAACATCTTTGTCTCAGCAAAGCTTTCGGGAAGAAATTCTGGGTGTGCTGTTATCAGGAACTTCACCTTTCATTGCCTACAACTGTCCAGCACTTGGCAGGGCAGGTCAATTAATGAAGAAAAAGGCATGAGGAAAACTTACTTTCTGGCCAAGAAAAGAGGAAAACCTGCAAACAGAAGCCTCAAGATCAGTCACAAAATGATAACCTGAGCATCGCTTCTTTGGGCTCTCCTGTGAAAGCCTGTGAAAGTAAAAGGTTCAGTGAAGGCACTGTCCCAGTGACTGGAACATGGAGGGGGGAGGAAAGTCTGCAGGGTTTTCCCTTTCTTGCCTTGCATTTATCTGCTGTTGGCCATCACAGGAGGAGGCTGTTGATGGTGGGGATGTACAGATACAATAAGGAAAGAAATGCAGAAACAAACGATGGCCTGGACAGTGTTCCTTTCAGAGCTGGCATTACCCAAACAAAGCAGAATGTAGCACCTGACTTGCCATGATACTAAAACTAGAAGCTATTTTCCTCAACTGTTTTCTTTCCCTGAAGCGTATACCTCAGGAAGCCATAATTTGTTTTAACATACAGACTACATGTGATGAAGTAAACCACTGTACCCACATTCCTGTGGCTACCATATAACCATTTTTTTCTCAGATAGATCCTTGTTTTCTATTCTTTGTGTCCTGTTCAGACAGATAGTTAGTATTTGAATCCCTGTCTGTTATTATATTTATTCATGTCAGGCTGATCTGGGGGAAGCAGGTCTGGGAATTCCAGTCTGTTTTCAGATGGGAGGTAAGAGGCAAGAGCTGATGGCTAAGGATAACCTAACAGGGGTTGAGGGTAAACAGCCTCAGCTACCTGCAGACAGAGCAGCAGATATAGATGCTCTGCTTGGGAGCCTTAGGACAGGAGGACTGGACCCAGGTGTTGGGAGGAATAGGGAAGCTCCAGGCAGTGGGGTGAGGATGGGAGGCACTTTGAGGCAGAAGTGAGGGCAGTAGGTTGAAAAAATGGAGGACTGAAGTCGGGGAGCTGAAAAGTGGGAGGTAGCAAGGAGAACAGGGTCTTGAATTAGGATGTATGGGGTCCATAATAAGCTTAGGTCTGGGTAGGTCAGGGAGGAAGTTAGGAGGAGTGAAGAGTTTCTGCGATGGTGAGGTTCTGCATGGGAGGGACCTTGAGAGACAAGGTGTGGGAGGTAGGATGTTTAGCTTGGGAAATACTGGGAGGTTCTGAAGAAAGAATAATGGGAGTATTTGATCTCTTGGGCACTCCGGGACACAAGAAACTGGGGACAGTCTCTCAGGCACGAGAAGAGGGATCAAGCTTTCTGGAATATGAAGGGCCCTCAGGAGAGTACTGAGGTTACGTCACAGAATTTCCCCTCAGCCTCTGCTGGCACCTGGGCTGGCACCATACACAGAACTGCTCTCTACACGCTCTGTCAGTCCCTCAGTACTGCTGGGTACCTTCCCGCTCACTCTTTTCTATTTTCATTAGTGTGCCAGCCCTTTCCATTTTTAATCAGGTAACAAGCAGTGAGCACGTAAGAGCAGTGGCTTCCCCATAAAGAGTTAGAAATATTTTTTAGCTCTTAATATATGTTCTAATATGGTATAAAATAATACATTATACAGTATGTTATAATAAAAATGTACTTTAGTTGTACTATATGATTTAGCAACTGAGAACAAGAAGAGTCAGCAAAATATCCATCATGGTGTGGGACCCTTGTTCTCCTTCCCCATCCTGCCTGTAGACAATATAAGAAAATTATGGAGGTTATTCTTGATTTCGCTGAAAATAATATTGCAAGCAAATGCATTTCAGTCATGAATTCAGACAGATTCCTACAGAAAAAACTCAGCCCCTAGAACCACAATGTCCATTTTACAGACATTTGCAGCACTGCATTGAGGTCATCACCTCTCCTCTGAGCCAGTTCCCATTTGTCCCCTGCAGAGACACCAGCTACTAACCAGCAACACTACCTGCAGAGATGATGTCAGTTAATAGAAAGCTTTGTTAGTTTTCATCAGCTGTTACTGGTTTTGAGGAAGCCAATATTGTTTATAGAAGATAGATTTGTCGTATAGTCAATTGTTATTTGTCTTGAGAATGTTTCCTTTTCCAAAGACTGAGAGCTTATCTCCAYATAAAAGCTGCAGTTTTGTCTTTCCTTACCGAGAATGAACCCTGTAGAAGTGATCTGTAACCCAGTTTCTGAACTTTGCTGTTGTTCTGGAGAACTGCTGAGGTAAATGTCTTGGTGAATGCACAGGCAAGCACATTGTCTTACTGGTTGCACTCAGCCTGTAAACCAGTGTGTGCTTCTTTTTTTTCACCTAATTTGTAGTCTGTTCACCTCAAGTTTGTTTATACCTAGCAAGCAGGTTTATTACTTGTTTTTACATCATTTACAGTTTGTTTGCATCGAGGTTACAGTAGGTTTACTGGCAAATTATACCTATTTGCAATCTTCATATAATTAACTGATTTGTTAATACCTAGTTTGCTATCTGTTTACAAAATTCGACAGGGAGACTTTTTTTGATATGATGAAGGTCCTGATGAAGGACAGGAGCCTTGTACAGGTTCAAAATTTACATATTTCTGGGCCTTATTTGGCTGAGCTATTGAATAACCTGCCATGTTTGTGGAATAAAGAAATGGGTCATATATTTTAAATGGGGAAAAAATGAATAATTCAACATTAAGGGTCAAATTGTCCTGCCAAGAAAAACCTACTGAGGAGGAAGTACACTGAGTTATAATTATTTGCATTATAGATAATAATATCAATTATAGTTTCCACCTGGAATCAAGCCTCCATACTTTTGGCTTCCATACAATCATGGAGTAACAGTTCTAGTCACAACAAGTTTGGGCCAGCTGAAGACAAACCTCAATTACCAAAACAACTGAAGTTTGCAGAAACATGGGGCTGGACAATTAGAGAACAACATTTTGATATAGTTACATATGGTAACATGTAGGCAACATTAGCAGGGCTAATCAACATTTATAAGTAATGTCATTTTGCAGACAAAAAGTTTTAATCCATCCCAAGACCTGGATCAAAGAAATTCTGTTATTGGGCCAAACAGGCATCATCTGCATTGGCCTAAGTTTAGATGGTCTAAGAGGAATTGCCAACCCACAATGCTTTACTGTGAATCTCATTCTGTCAGCCTCTTCTGAAAGCCCCAGCTTCTGGAAACTACTTATTATGTGAGAATCTCGTTTTTCCTTTTTAGTCTAGTTTATCTAGTCTTATCAGCAATTGTGAAGAAAATGTTTAAAATGTGAATGAACATGAAAAATTAGTCTAACCATTCCACAATTTTGAAGTGCTATTATCATTTTGGTATCACTTGATCAGTAGTTTGAATGCTTGAAGCTGCCTCCTTGATGGAGGCTGTAGAAGGGAATGGCTGAAGAGGAGAATAAACACAACAGTTGGACAAGAAAGTCACCACAGATGATCTTTGAGGAACAACAGGTTTCTCAGAAACAAAACGTAGCTTTGCCGTTTTCTCTTCAGGTCACGCTTCTTGCACCTAGAGGGGAGAGAGGGCTGTGGGAGAAGCCTTCTAGCACTCACAGGTGTTGCTGAAGCAGCTCCGTTCCCTCCCCTTGCAGCAAGGAACATGCCAGTGGGTGCTGGGGTATGAGCAGGTCATGCAGACCTTCGGCTTTTCTCTGTGAGATATTAGGGATGGGGCTGATCTGAGGCATAGGCAAAGGCAAACGAGGCACTCCTCTAGGGCAGCAGACTGCTGGGGCACTGTGTCCAGCACTGGACTCTAAAAGCCAGGTTGGCACTGCCACTGTCCAGACAAATGTGTGTAGGGAGGCAGTAATGCTGAAAGGACTAACCCCCCTCCAGCTCTATGCCACCTCCAACCCTTTTGTGGCAGCAATCCCAGCTTTCTGAGGTTCTCCCCCAGTTTCTATGATGTATCCTTTCCCCACACCTGTTCCCTTCCCATAAAAGTAGCTTTGGTCCCCTCATGCCTGGGGTTGCAAAATTCAGTTTTGCCTGCACTACTAAAAAGCTTCATGTTGTTTCTGACCCAGATGTCCCAGACTTTAACTTTTTCATGAGACTGAGCAGTGAGGCCCTCACAGGATTTAGGAGGCACAGACAGATGGTTGAAAATCACCATTCCCCTTTCTGTAAATGAAAATATTGAAGCAGGGGCCTGAAGACCATGAATCCCCTTGTGAGAGATGCCAAACATTCATATATATCACTGATCTCTGTAGAGATGGCAAAGGTCTTGGCACTTCTTTTACCACTGCTCAGAAGACATACGTGATCTGCACATACTTTGAATGGCTCTGATGGTCTAACTGTCTTGCCCAAAGCATTAATGATGGTTCTTAGGACCTGGAAAAAAACAGATATGTGTCACTAATGGGACAGAGGAAGGTACCAAGGTAAGATGAAGTGAGAAAAAATGTGACTTGTCCCTGTGGTATACATAAAACTGTGCTCAGACTCTCAGGTGGTTAAGCTAGCTCTATGTAGTAGTTAAGTCTGCCTTAAGACAATATTTTATTTCAAGGCAAAACCAGCAAATTCTAAAAGGAAGTAGCAGAGGAGCAAGTCAGAAGCTTCTTTTTTTGCCATCTGACCCTACTGATAGAGCTAGTGAGTTGATTTATAGCATGTCAATTCCTCTTCATGCTTCCTGTGTCTCTGATACCTGCAAAAATGTCTTTTCCAGGGCAATGAGCACATAATGGATTTCCATTCTAATAACTGAATGACAACTGAATAGAAACGTCTCTTTATGTTTTCCTTTTCTAGCTGGTAGGAGAAGACATAGCCTTCTCTTCAGCTTCCCACCTTTTAGGAAGAGGAAATACCTATTTCTTCTCCTGCCTACAGGATAGAGTGAGAGGCCTCTCGCTTTTTCCTTAGTGCAGTTGTAGTCATCCAGAGAGGTGACCCAGTTTTGTCTCTCTTTAATATACTGCTTGGGAGGTGGATGAGCCTAGTACCTCACCCCTCTCAGGGGAATCACGCATTCGCCCGCTTTCAGATTAGATCTCCAGGCCTTAGCTTGGTTGTTTACCAGCAGGGTTAACTCGACAGGCCCAACTGGATTTAGCACATACACACCCTTTATCTCTGTTGTGACAGTAGTTAATTAAAGTGACTCAGAAAACAGCTTCTCCAAAACAAAGTAATGTTTATTTGCTAAAGGAGCATCCAAAGAAATGCCCTAAACAGCAAAGAGCCCTTAGCTTAGTTTGACCTGCTTGTAGGTCTGGCTCTCTCCCAGCATGGCAGGGAAGCCTGCTACCTGCTACACTGTGTGCCAAAAGCTCCTTTCTGCTCACTGTAAGTGGTAGCTCATCCCTTCTCTTGCCAAGCCAGCATCTTTCATGTTTAAAACCTTCCTTGACCTCAGCTCTTGACCTTGAGAAGTATCAGCTGTGTCAGCCTAAAGGGAGAAGGGCTGGAGTATAAGTGTTTTTTCAGGAGCACTCCCTTTGTCTGTTCTGTCCTTACTTATTCACTTCCTCTTAACAGTTTCATTGTATATTATCTTCTGGTGCTCTGCAAGAATAAGACATGGCAGAGGAAGTGAGGCTGACACAATATATGTAAAACAGTATACATTTCTCTTATTCAACACAGCTATGGCAGGAAAAAGGAGGTGCTTCTCTTTTTTACTATTAAGAGTAGGTGGGGAAGCACCATGTGAAAGCACCATGTGAAACAGCAAAAACTCTTGAAACAGAATCTCCTTCAGCTTGTGTCTTAAATCCACTTAAATGCCATTGAGCCAGATGGGCTCACCTTGTACAGCCCTTTAGATCTGTGAAAGGTCTGCAATTCTGCTACCATACCTGTGAGTGGAAAATTCTCAGTGAGCAGCATTCCACTCACTCAGCACAAATACCAAGGGGAACACAAAGTGCAAGAGTGGCACAGAAACAGTAACTGAAGGGCATGGAATTACTTAGGGGTGTTTATAAGATAAAAATCAGCCTTTTGTTTTAAGGTGCCCCTGAAAGATGTTAGCGTTAATGATGGGCCTAAGTTCAAATTCTTGGTATTTGACTGCCATGGTTTTGCCCATGGCTAGTAAGCACAGGAACTGAAATATTGACTCTTTGACTAGGAAATTAGCAGTATCCCTAATCACTGCAAAAATAAAACTAATCGTAGTACAAAAAATGCAGTAAGTAAAAGAAAACATACCACTACCTGCATGATTTCTCCTCCATGTGAAGAAATTAGGTCTGAAAACTGATGCAGGGATTGCTAATCCTGCTTTGATGATTCTAACTCCCACATAGTGCAAGGCTGGTAGGTCAGAGGCCATGACCTAAAATAAACAGACCTGAATTGAAGAAGAGGGAGGTTATTTATGTTCCTCTTGCAAGGCCTACATAGTCCTGTGAAGTTTGGGGATAGAAATCTGGAGGAACAAACTTTAGAAATATTTCTGGATTTATAAATGGAAATAGTAAGGCTTATATTTTCTGTCCTGTTTATTTGGTATGATAACCTAATATGATGTGTGAAGGAAGTAGAAACAGGGAGCTAATAGCTAAAACAAGTTTACTGAGTTCGCTGATAGAGAAACATTATAGGCGTATAGCATAGTATTGGTGATACTACATTTGAGTTCCCAAGTCTAGTTAGATCTTTAACAGATGATTGCTGCATATTAAATAAATAATAAGTTATTAAGGATCTATTCTCTTTGTCCTTCTCCTATACATTTTTCTTTGGGTATTTGGCTCATAAATTTGGGGAGGGAATGCTTTGCCCATATTACAAACCTTACTTCAGTTAATAAAAGGGAAAAACAGGGTTTATTTTTCAACATTTTCCTTTTTATTCTTTTTTATTTTACTGTTTTTGGTTTATTTTCATTGTTTACATTTTTGGTGTTCGAGCACTAATGCCAGGCTGCTAAAACAAACCTGTTTTTTAAATTCCTGCAGTTAAAAAAATAGTGGTTTATTTTCTTGCTTTTCGTTTTTATTTTATTTTTATTGCCCTCAGTTTTGGGCACAGAGTATATGACAACTTATATTTGAGTGTCTCAGGCATTTTTGTATTCCCTATATAGTTGCTAATTTTGTATGCATACTATTAAAAATCAGTTGGTCTTTACATCATACACAGTCACCACTTTCTTCAAATTATAACACTGATAGTGTTCAGATCCTGACTTTTTTGTCACATTTCTGTCCATGGTCCTATGAAAGTCTGAAAACCTTGCTTTACTGGGATGGTAGGGGATGCTCAGAATCTCTCTGGCAACAGAAACTTTTTGAGGACATGGAAATACTCTGAGAACAGAGAAGTTTAAAAAGCAGAAAATACATTAGAATAAGAATTTCTGGCTGCAAAAGAGGTTGTAGACAGTGATTTGTAGACTCTGCATTGTTGGTGACAGGATCTGAATGAAGCTGTGCTGAAGTCTTTGTGCACAGGGGATCAGAGTATACTGCAAGATCATAAGCTTATTTCAGCTTCCGCTTCTGAACCAAAGCTTAAAGGAATTTGTTTCTTTGAACTCCCGAAGTTTGTAGGTGTTGGAATATGATGTTTTAGTCTATTTTTACTGTTTGCTTTCCTACTAAAATGTAACTAAAATCTGTATCCTAAGATAACACTGTTGAATATTAGGTTTCAGTTCCCCTCTGGTTCTTACATAGTATCTTCTAATACTACTTCTTTGCTGTAGCTCAGAAATCTGTTGGCATTAAATAATGCCTTATGAGGTGATATTATTTGGTTGAAAAGAAAATAATTCTTACCTGAAATGTGACATGAAAAGTGCTAGTCCTGGAAAAGCGTAATTTTTATGTATGGATTTTATTTTGGTGTTGTTTTCAGAAAAATGAAGAATTGACAGAAATAATCAATAAAAACATAATTTTTATTGTGGTTTCTCAGAAATAGCTTTCTTAGAAACTGAACACAGAACTGAATGCTACTGTATATGGTGATCAGGAAAGACAGATTCTTAGAGGAAACAAAAACGCAACAGTGTGCTGAAACAGATTCAAAAGCAAAATCTGAAGGAGACTATCAGGATTCTTTTTTTAAACATTATCAGCTAGCTTTTTATCTTTGAATGATCAAAATTCTGTTTGTCTTTTTGGTAGAGAAAGCAAATTGCCTTCCTGAATATCCTGTGACGTGCACATTTTGTGTCAGGGCAGCTTCCTGATACAGATCAGCATAAAGCCTGTGTTTTACACTCAGCATGTATTTAAGATTCAGTTAAGTTAAACTGACTTGGTATCTTTTTAAAAGCATCTAACAGTATAATGAGTGCATCTGCATTACTTTAAGAGCTGCGATATCCTGCTCTCCATTTTTTGCTTCCCTGTTTCTGAGCAGCTGCACAGTCATTCATGCTTCCTGATTGCCCAAACATTAGCTACAAACTTGTAGAAAAGCTATTTAGATTTAAGCACTTTGGAGCAAGTTTCTCGTGTCTAACACTGGAGTCCCATACCTAGGACAAGAGGAGCACCTACAGAGGTGAAACAATTACATATATGCTTTTTAATTAATTCATTATTATTTATAAAGATACACTAGTAATCAGTAGATATGTCTTCGGGAATTATCTATYTTATGTGAGAAAGCTGCCAGACAACTGATAAGTTTACTAATCTTTCCATAATGGTATGTCACAACTGGCATATAAAAGCTGCTGTTCATTGCCTCACAAGGGTTATGAGAAATATTATTTTTCTAAAAGATTAAACTTCACTTATAGACTAAGGAGTATATCAGCAATAGCTTTTTTTTTTTTTCCCTCTTGAAAGCTTCACATCATAATGTCAGCTAATATTCCAGTGGTGGTAACAATACTAGAAAAGGTAACATAGACCAAGTTCAGATGGCTTCCAGCGCTTGACTTAAAATATCGCCAATGTGCTGTCTAGATGAGCAGGTCACCACTTGAAAAGTGAGTTCTTCTTTCATGTCTATAAAGTAACAGAATTGTATGTTGTAAGTATATCCGTGTTGCAAAGATATAAGTCTGGTTATGCCTCACTATGACATTTTCAGTGACAGAATTCAGAACGTTTTTAGATATTAATCCAACCTGGTTAGAAAACAGTCTTCTATAATGAGATTTTGCATCTGCAGTCTGTGACCGGCCAGTGCATCTGCAATATGGACAATCTCCAAAGCCTTATTTATGTCTCTCACTAATGTATATATTTTGAAGGAAACTATTCAGGAGGTATTACAAGCAATATGATATATTAAACCTATTGCTAATTATATAGTATTCTTATGTTTAGATTAGAGAGGCTTATAATTGCAATAATCCTTTACTATAACATTAGGTAGCTAACAAAGATTACAGGAAAGCTTCTATAGGACAGGGAGAGTAGTCAGTCTGCCTCTATTAGGCTCTAAGGAAACAGACTTTTACAGCTAGTGCTGCAACTTGCAGAGGCTATTCTGGTCCTAAAGTGTCATACCAAAGGGGTAGTATTTCCATTTCCAAGAAATCTACTGTCATCACTGACATGCCCCATTCCTTTTGTCAATAGATGTAATGTAGATGAGCTCTAACCATGTGCTACAGGACTGTTTGTTCTACAATTGTTTTTCTTCTAGGGTTAAACATTAATGGCAAAACATGTTTATCCCCTGCTGTCTTTGTGGGAGCTTGAAAATGTTACTAAAGACATGTTACAACCTTTATGAAATATTCAAGTGTATCATTACTACACTAGTACTGTCCCTGTCCCTGCCTGTACTTGAAATGCACCAAAGTTAGTGACAGTGAGAAACTTCAAAAGCTTGAGAAGACTAAGAGTGCTTTCAACCATTTAGTGAGTGCTATCTCCAGAACACAGTTCCCTTTCAACCCATTCTCCAAAAGGAGGGAGTCTGGTTTTGTGACTGAATATGATTTTTACATTAGTACTTATGGTACTGCCAGAAGTTCAGTTGCTGAAAGTGTTTTCAAATATGGTCCATGGCTACTTCTGACTCTTGCTTTACCATTGAGACGAGTGGTGATTCAGGGATGGTGGAATGGACCAGGCAGCCTGACCCCATAGTTTGGACCTTACCTCCAGCACGTAAGCTGCAAAGACCTATTGGGGAGCACATACTGACACCTGTGTATCCTTTAGGGACAATGCAGACTGCAATGAGTCAGATGTGCTATAGTGAAGTATGGAGATTCTAGGCTTTAACTCTGGGAATTATCCATTTTATAATATTCACTGCTGTCCTCCAGGTGCCAATGCCTACAGGAATATTTCCCATGGTTGAGTTGTGTGGGGAAGAGCAAGACATTGTGGGAAAATGTGTGTCAAGTTACATACCTAATACTTGGCAAGTCTGAGGTAATACTTATGCCTAAGATAACAGCAGCTAGCATAGTGGAAGTAGGTTGGGCATGCAAAATATTCAGTATACCCTGAGGTCCTCAAACATTCCTGTGATTAGATATGCCCACCTTCAGATGAAGCAAGGATTAGAGGAAAGGTGGATCTGGCGCTCGTTCTAAAAAGAAGAAAAGAGTCTTGAACCTACTGAGTTCACAAGCATATGGAAATAAAAATAGCCAACTGAAACTCTTCCAAAAAAGACAGGCGTGTGAATGGTTCCTTCTGAAGGGAGGTATAATTCTGTTTGTATTGCTGCTCTTAAGCAAGACTTTGCTCACCACCTCCCAGAGCATAAATATTGAGATTTTTAATGAAAGCAGCTGCAGGACATCTAAGAACAAGGATGGTATCATTGGATCAGAATATATTGACACAGGCTATGTTAACTCCATAAGTCAAGCAACAATTAATGAAGTGATCCACTTTTTCTGGCTGTATATTTAATAGCACGTATTACCAGGGCAGAAACATTTTAGACTTTTATGTTCATGTTTAATTCCCTCTGCATTTTAATAGTTTAAGATAGATCCAAATATATAATGACTATTGTAGGTCAAAATGCCAAACACTGAGTAATTTGGCAAAGTTTGTTTTATCAATTATATTCCACATGCATCCCAAAGGAGCAACTTTTGGGGAATCTTCTGGGGAGAATCATGGGAACAAACTGGGTGTGGTAAGCTCCATAAGGAATTTAGCTGATCAAGCACGGAGCACTATCCTGTGAAGAAACCCCTTAGGGAATCTGACTCTGTGGTGAGAAGCTGGAGATTTTAGGTACTGAATGCTACGGGGTATCACGGGGCCCATCCCTGCAGCAGTGCCCAACACCCCCTTGGGGCTGGGACTGCCCCGGCTGCCCCCAGTGTCCTGCTTCCTTGTGGGTGGTGGGACAGGCCCTGACAGTAAGGCCTGGCCCTGCCACCACTGGGAGCCCTTGCCACCACCAGCCCCTTGGCCATAGGGAGCCCTTGGCCACGCAGTGCCCCGACATCAAGCACCCAAAATACCTGCTGGTACTGGAATATTGCTGTGGTGAGGACTCTCAACATGTAAGAAAGGAACAAGCCAAATAACCTAGCACGATGCCAAAAGTGTTAAAGAGCTTTGAAAACCTACTGATGTGCTCCCAGCCCCACGCCAATCAAGTAATTGTCTCCCTTATTCATATCTTAACAACTATTCATTTGTTACATGGCACTAACTACACTATATTAGATGCTTTCAACTATACTATACTGCTAAATATGGAAATCCTTTAAAACAAAATGTAGTGGCTGGGAAAATATAAAAACAAAAAACAGCATTTTATTTGATTACCATTATCAGCCTGTTAATCACCCACAAGAGAATGAAAAAACAGAGAACATGGCAAGCATGGCTGAGCTGAACCTTTTTGATCCTAAATCAATGTCAGTAAAGGACAGGGAATACTCTCTTGCTTACATGCACCATTGCACATATAGCATAAGGAAGGTAAAAGAGGATTTCATTTCCTCTAAAGATCACACTAGAGATTATCAAAGGCAAATTATTAGGCAAGAAGGACCACTGATTTCATCCACTGTAGCATTTCCCATGTTTTTATTTAATGTGGATACCTACTTCATAGAAAATTGAACATATTGGTTAAACTAACATCAAGATCAAATGGCTCTATTGCTTGGCTACGTATTCTGAAGCCGTGGCTAAGATGCTGTACTACTGTGTTATGGTGTAGCTGCCTAAGATGCATGAAGAACATAAACTACGTTTCAATAAAAAAGTGAAGTAACTGAACTTTGTTTTTCTTAAGAACTACATGTTAATATATTTTTTAAACTAAGAACATGAACGGGGTTGGAATTTAAACTCAAGCCTTTCAAATTCAACAAAACTATTACCCTTTTTTTCTTTTTTACTGTATTCGTCAACTCCCTTCTAAACATTTTGAACCATTTCAGCCTATTTCAGCTACTCTGGAGAAAGGTGTAGAGAACTCAGAGAGATGAAGCTCCTGCACCATTAAGTAAAATTAGTACTTGAATAGCAGAAAAAGTCACAGAGGGAGGTCCTCACTGAGGAGAAGGCTGCAGCAGGATCCTGCCCATTGACTGATCGAGATGTGGGTACTGGCTTGCCAGCCAGCACAGATACAGCTCAGAGCCAGCCACAGTATGTTCTGCCTCCTTCCCAGCTAGTATTCAGAGTGCATAGTGTGGATCTAAGGGTCTTTTTGTAGGGTGAAGTAAAGTGTCAATGGAAAGGGTGAGCTGTAAAAAGAGACCTGGGAAAAAAAAGTAAATATGTAAGAAAAAAAGATTCAGCAGTTTTCTATTCATGGAACAACTTGCTTTTTTTGTATTTTAAACCATCACAATTCAGAAATTATTAGAAAGTTCTCTATCTGATAATGTATCAACATTACCATGCTAAGCTACCATGCTACCTTAGTAAGCTAAAAGTGTTTTTTGAATGGTTTGAGGTTTCAGAGAACTGTAATTCATACTGATTGAAATCCAGCTCACATTCTTTTTGAAAGGAACCTTTCTCACAAGACTTTGACACCTTTTGGGTCCAGCTGGGTCCTAAATACAATACAAATATAGTCTCTCTTTGAATTCAGTGTTTCTTCTCTGGTCACAATGTCAGTTAAGAAGTCAGCAAGGGTGTGTATGTGTGTGGGCAGATGAATGAACAAGTGAGATTACTTTAACTATTCCCATAGATTTAGCTACCACCTTTGTGACGATGACTCTAAAAATCTATTACTAGCCTCTCCCATTTTCATATATAATACTAGACTTGTCATTGGTGTCTTCCTCAATCAAATCTTCTCTATCTCTCTTCCTCCCTCACCCCACCTGGGCTTCTGCCAGGTCACAGAGCTTCATAAAAGCTCTGAAATCCATTCCCACAGCCACCAATATGATTCATACTATGACTGTTTTTTATGTTGCCTATTGCAAGTTCTCTTTTTGTGTATGACCAAATGCATTTGCAAAGTCCTTAAAGTCTGCATTTGCACAAGTAGTCATATTAGTAATAGGTGCTAGCAACATCCTTTCCTTTTGTTGACAAATGAGAAGGGAACTGCATGTAATGAAATTGCCAATTTATTGTTTGCTTGTTTCTGGAAATCTAGTCTTTTTTATTGACTTGCAATTAAAGGGTCAAAGCATGAAGAAGCTAAGGTGTCTGTGAGGCTCCACATATCTCTTTGAGTGACAGAGGATGGAAGACAGGATTCCAGGGTGATATTTTTGATATTATAAAGATTTTATTTTATTCCCACTCTCCAGTAAGTCTCCTTTCTCCTCACTGGCCCCTTGGAAAAGAAAAGCAAAAAGCATATTCACCCAGATTTTCCTGATTAAAGTGATATATTCTCATATCTGATAGAGGGTCTTCTGGCTATTTCTGTCTATTTCTTTAGGTGGGATTTGGGAACTGCTATCACAAGAATTATTATTTATTATACAGTAGTTCCTGAAGACCATAGGGAAGACCCTATTGTGTTCCTCTAACAAATTTACTATCTGAATAGCCAAATCAAACAGAAACACAAGGAGCTGAAGAGCACTGCTGAGGCAGATACAGCACCTGGTTGGCAGTTCTACTAATAAAAACCAGGATCATCTAAATCTTAGTCCCATGCTTTCCACCTGTCCATTATTATTGACAGACGACCTCGTTTATAAATCCCTAAAAAAAAGGAACAGGAAGAAATTTCATTTAAAAACAAGCCCATAACATTTTCCCTGCTCATCCTCCTAGATGTCCTGTGACACTTGCAGAGTTAAAAGACAAGAAGAAGTAATTAATATAGAAAGAGATAAATCCTAGTATTAACATTCAGCTGAGGATTTGGGGTAAAGATGGGGAAAGGCTTTGACTGCCAGGCTACAGCAAAGAAGGTTCAAAACTGCACTTTGAAGTGTCTTCCATTTTTCCATCCACCTCAGCTGAGGAGTTTGGTAGCTGTGAATAGACCCATTTTTCTCTTGCCTGTGCCCTGTAGCAGAACTCAGGGTCTGTGCAGGATGTGCAGAGACTGTGGGCTCAGGCATGGGATTTCCAAGTTAAACTGCTCCCCATTTTTTCTGCTTTTTTTCTAAGTATATCATTGCTTAGAGAGGGTCATGGTCCTCTGCAATCACTGAACCTGAAGACGCAGCTTGGCCATGAATCAAGCACATAAAGAACATGTGACCTTGTTAACATGGAGAACCTTTGTCATATGATAAAATTTAGCAGTGACACAGGAAAGTTGTCCTGTGAATAACTAGAACCTCCTCATTTCTCCTATGAAGGGATATGCGATTTGGTCAATATTTGAAAGTGGGAGAAGAAGATCATATCACAGACAATGGTTACTTTTTTTAGTCTAAATTTTTCAAGACTCTTCCTGAATCCTTGGTGTGACCAGTTATCACAGCATAATGAGAGGAGTCATTTATTCTCACACAAAGAGTCAAGTGATGAATTTACTGTTTTCTTATTGCACTGTTTGCTTCCATAGGTAGACACTCCCCTCAGTGAGTGAGACAAGAAACAATGCTGTAGCATCATAATTTGAAAGGGCAAAATCCAAATACCTTGCTGTTTGTATCATCTTTTCTTACCCCTCTAATGTGACTGTTAACATCTGGATGACATTTTTTGCCTGTCTACTTATTAGACAGGTTCTGCAAAGGAGACTGATGCCGTAATCATATTGACCTGGAAAATTCTGTAGAGCTTTTGTAAGAAATTCTAAAACCTTCTTAGAAACATTAATGAAAAGCATTTCACAACCTTCTTGTCAGACAGGTAAGTATTATTATCATCATTTGATGTCTGAGAGAACTGGAACAGAGATTATCTGAGTTGCTCAAAGTCAAGTGACAGCTGAGTACAGCATCCAGCTCCTTGTGCCACAAATACATAAAATGTGGCAGTTTCCCAATCTATTTAATTTTACTCACAAAGCAGATAGTGTAATGATGAGGAACATAAACATCAATTTAATCTGTGGTCACATGTGGACACATTACTACTTTTTCAGTAGGAATTGTATGAAAATGTTTCAGAGAAGTAGCAACACATACAGTGGATGATGTGTCTGTTGTGAGCAGAGGCACTGAGACACTGGGCTCATGTTTCTGCATCCTGAGTATATCTTTTGGCAAAAGCTGATGCTTATATGTGAAAGAGTGCACAATTCTAACTATTGCTTGATCCTCACAATTTTTGGAAAAGCATTAAAAAAGTCTGTGTTCCCCTAATTTTCAGGGTTTGACTAGTGACAAACTTGCTTAGACTGGCACTGTCTTTTTTGATCTATATCTGTATAGAGTATAGCAAAGGATGGTCAATATCCATGTCTGAACTTTTTTGTAACAGAAGCAAGCAGTGATTTCATTTCCATGTGACAGTCACTGTATTTCCTTGTTCTCACTTATAAAAAAATGAGTGAAGTTTCTGCAGATGACAGGGATGTTGCATCACAGAGGTTTAAAATAGCAACTTGTTCTGTAAATCCTTAAGGATTAAGAACATATATGTCTAAACATTAAATCATAGCAAAAGGGCAGGAGGAGTTTGGTTTTGGCTTGGAGCAATATTACAGCTGATTAGCAGAGGCACTGAATAAGAATATATTCAATAAGATTAGGAAAAATGTGTAAAACATTTTGTTCATCTGGTCATTGTATTACCACATGTTTATAGTAAAGAGTACAAACTAAGGTTATACTTTGATTTTTATTTAAAAATAGGTTATATTCTCTTTTGAGTTAATGAATAAAAA
Source organism: Apteryx rowi (assembly GCF_003343035.1). NCBI lineage: Eukaryota > Metazoa > Chordata > Aves > Apterygiformes > Apterygidae > Apteryx > Apteryx rowi. Next base: position 45,713 of record NW_020450964.1, read on the forward strand.
GTATAATTTGAGTGGAAAGAATTACTCTCACTCAGGGGCCATGCATTCTAATTACAAAAACTGCCTTCCTTTTAAATTTTAGATGCTTATCTCTTTGAGCTATTCCATTTAAAAACAAAGAAAAGCATCTCCCCTGAGTTACAGTGCTGTTAACTTAAAATTGGAGTGTGAATTATCTTTAAAATAATCTTGGTGCAAGGTTTGCTTTATGATCTTTTCTTCATCTAGTCTGTTGAATACCCCAAAGTCCTCTTTTCTCATGAACTCTAAACAAATAATATACCAGGGAAGTAAGATGTGTGTATATGAGGGAGACAGGCTATTGGCTGTCAGCCTACCTGAACTGATTTCATTAGTCACCAAACAGGTATCAAAGTTTTCCAAGGTTTATGAAGAGGTGAACTGCACTGGGCAAACACCMGTATGTGCTACTGTATGTCTGTGCCAGAAGTGTGCATTGATGAAGCTCCCTAGATGTAAGAACAGTTTTTTAATCTAGCTGAACTTTAGGGGGTTGAATTTTAGGATATAACATCCTTTCTCTGTAGAACAGATTTCCTCCATTATGGTTGACTTAGCCTTTTAGCTTTCTGAGAAAGATGTAATGTCTGAGAATCTTCCAGGTAAAATTCAGCTTTAAAATCCAGTTCGGTTTATATGTAAGGACCCAAAGCAATGTTTTTAAGGAGAAAAAAATACAGTAGCATTTTGTGTTCCCTCCCACCTTCTCTATTGTTTCATTTGGTATGTGCTGACACTGTCATACAACTTTGAGGGAACTATATTTCAATTGTTTTTTGTTTGTTTTGGAATACTTTGAGGATGAAAAGATATATTCCCCTTAAGTGGTATTAATTATGTGTATCCTTTCTACTAAATAAGAAAGGATGTCAGTACTTGCTGTTGTTTTCCGATGCACAATAAGCATCTGTCTAAATATTGCATCTACTTGATCTGTATTTTATTGTCATTTGGTACTTGTATTTCAAGCAATCTGATATGTTAAGAAATCACTCCGCAGTCAGGAGAGAAGGAACATTCAAATCTAATTTGGAAAACTTGGGTGTGCTTAGACTGTCAGTGTGTCCGTAGCAGAGGTCCTCCCATGCCAGTGTTACATGACTTAAAGATTGCTGCCCCCTCTAGAAGTGCACCACCTATCCATAGAGTTTCATTCAGGAGCTCGCCTGCAAAGCAATCTACCATGATCAGGAAAGAGTCAGCTGAAACATCTCAAGCTGCTGGTCTTCCAGATAAATATGTTGCCTACTCAGTCTTTATCTGAGTTCTTACAATTTTAACACAACTCTACAGCCTCTTTTGGGGTAAAATCCTTGACAACACCACCTTAAAGAATAGGATTGTATCTTCTGTTTGTATGCCCCTTTCTGGCTGCAACATCATCAGTAAAACATGGAAGCAGATATTCTGCTGTTAGCACTTGCTATAAGAACCACCTGCAGACAGGGCAGATATTAACAATGTTGATGAATATTTTGGAAAACTACTGTATCCTATAACCTGTGTCATCACCCTCCTGAGATTTTCACAGTTCTACTGCTGTGTTATACTCAGGAAAGGGGCTGCAGGAGGTAAAACCTTGGCAGTGATTGATTTGCTGATTTGGTTGCTCTGGGGGTGGAAGAATTCTTGCTTTCTTCCTTTTGAGTGTCAACACTGAAGTACGTTAACATAATTCTTGCATTTTTACAATTTGCTTCTGAGATTCAAGGTTCTTCTAAATGATTAAGATTCTGCCTAGACTGGGAGAGGGATGCACTCATGGCATCCCAATATCCTGGTTCTTTGTCTGTCCCATTGTCCATTGCTCCCCTCTGGCCTTCATACATGGTGATTATTACTACAGACACAGTTCTATTGTGATGTATGGCAAAATGGGCCATTGCAGCAAATTATTCCACTGTTCTCACTCAACACAATCAAACATCTCTGTATCAGATGACTCCAGAGGGGTACAGTCCCTCCTCTGACTGTGCTTGTGCTTGTGTGGTACCGTTGCTGCTGTGTCGCTCTTGTTGCTCCTATTGCAAACAGGTTAGTCAATCCTACTTGTGGAAATAATACTTCACCATCAAATACTTGTTGCTAAATGATCTATATTTTGATATTCTTTATGGAGACTATTGAATATCTTCAAGAACATATAAAGATAAAATAGGGATGAAGGTAGTAGAATGCTGTAACTCAAACTGATTTTATGATAGAAGATACTATATAAATATATAAACCTTGACAAAAAATTAAATCTTTTCTTTCTCTAGCTTATTTATTTAGCATGTAGGTCCACTGGGGAAAGTTCTCTGTGTATGTCTATAAAGAAACTAACAGAAGAGAAAGATTTTGTTGGTGCTTCTTGATGTTACCTTAACACACATAAAATAAATTAGGTTTTTTTTTTTTTTATGACAGAGATATTATTCCTATTAAATTTTACATAGCTGTTCTATAATGACTTCTTCCAAGTGGAGATATCATTCCTGGTAGTCATATTAGATGCATAAATTCTACTAATCAGGTTGGAAGAAGCTTCTATATAAAGGCTGACTGCTCTATGTGTTGTATGCCCTGGACTCCCACTGACTTCAGAGAGAACCTGAGCATCTAAAATGAATGTTTAGCTCTTTTTAAAACTGAACTCTGCTACCATTGTGGGCTAAAGAGCAGGTGCTGGTGTTGCAAGTCTCACACACATAGTGTGCAGTTAAAAATGGGTTGGTTGTCTAATTTCGTTGTCTGACTACTGGATGATAACTGTAGCTGAATTTTTACTCTGCTGTGTGTGTCAGGGATTAAAGGAAAAGAATTCCTCTTCTATTCACCTTTATGGAGCTTAGCATCCATGTATCTAGAGCCCAAGAAACAGTTGTCCCTAGGCTAGTTTCAGTCTGTGTCAAAATCTGAGATAAGTGCTGTTTCCTACCTTTTGGGGAAATCGGAGGTTTGAACAACATAATACAACCAAAACACTGTTATCTAAAAGTGAACTTCCACTGACTCAGATTAACACAGAATGTGTAAATGCTGTATAACTGATGCAAAAAGAGTTGGACTGTATAACTACCATTCTTTCTATGTCCTTTCTGGATCAAAAAAGGCTTAGGCCAATGAAAACACATCTTGCTGCAAATCATTTACCTTTTCTGAGAGTTTATTATTTATTATATCTTCTCTGTAAAATAGAGATAGAAGCTCTCTGTTGCAAAGAATTTTGAGAACCTTTCTGGCCTTCAAATCATTGCATAGCAACTACAGGACTGAATGTTCCTCTTTGTTTTCCTGTACATCAGCACACTGACATTTTATCAGTGACATGAATTTTCCGTATGACTTTATTTAGTTACTAAAATCTGCCTACATATAACTGTTTCAAAGTAAACTACTCTCAGAATCATTATTATCCTTTAAAATGCTTGCAACTGCGAAAACCCACAGACAGATGTTTCCTAATGAACAGTGTGTGCCATTGCCAGGTACATGTGAACAGCATAAATATGAACTTTTCAAAACAATGCACATTTTGTGGAAGGGTTTCTCCAAACTAGTGAGTGTCCTCACCAAAAGCAGTTTCCTGGCAGAATGTAAGGCTACAACAGCTGTTTGAGCAAATGTTCCTGCTGCTGGAGTGTTTTTATATATCCTCAACAGTTTTTTTTGAAGACCACCCAAATGCACTGGGAATTCACAAAGTAACATACAGGGAAGGTCACATGCAGAAAAGAATCCTACACTAGGTATGGGATATCACTGCAATTGTGGTGTCATTAATTCTGCATGCCATGCATCTTGTTTGGGAAGTTGAATGAGAAGTTAGTTGTCCAGGAGTCAGGCACATTCATCAGGAGGGAAAGATGTTTTTCTGGGTCCATATCTCCATAGCAGAGCAAGCCTGATTTTTGAAGGGACTGCAAAGTCCCATTGAAACATTTAGAAACATTCTTATTCAACATTTCAATTAACTCTTTTTAAAAATCAAACCAACCAGGAACAGTTTTAGAGGAATAGTTTGTTAACAAGCACTTTGTGTTTGGGTGCTTTTAGATACATAAATATATTATTAGTACAGAAAGAAAAAATCCATTTCATGCATCGTTAATTATAGCCTTTGCCTGTGTGTTTAACTTAGCTTCTGTATTTATCACAGAGGATTAAAAAAGTCAGTGTATTACATGTGATGCTTCACTGATCATCAGTATTTTTCTGTTATTCATTAATTATTTTTTCTTATAGGAAAAAGGAGAAGGCATGTACCATGTTGATACTGTGATGCACTAAAATGCTATAAAATGCTGTCTCAGGCATTCCTTTATGTATACCAGAACATGATATATTTCTTTGGGTTAAAAACTCTCCCTAGAACAGAGAGGCTTTGGAATTTTTTTTTTCAGTAGAAGTGAAAGATATGTATTTCTTTGCCTTCTTTATTCTAGGCAGCAAGTAATAAGGAAAACAGATTGCAAAAAATAATCATTATCGTTGCAAACATATTTTATATGTATGCATTTGTAGGTATTTGTATTTTATTTTATTACTTGCTTCCCAGAACAAAGAAGGCAAAGAAATTCATGAAAATACAGGCCAAAGAAATAGCGTGTAAGAGCATGTGTGTCTGCATGCAATAATTTATATACTAACTTCATTATATAGTAATATGATCCATCTAGCCAGCAATGTTCCCCTACTTCATTAGACTCTGCACAGAAAAATTTAGCTTTATATTAGAAATCTTGTTGTATTCTTTGCCATCTGAATCTTTTGCCTCTTTCATTGTCCTGCTCATCTCAATCGAAAACACAGTTCCGATCTTGATCTCGGACTACTATAAATCCAAAATAAGTCTAACAACTTCAAAGAAGTTTATTTCTACCTTACATAGTTATAACTAAGATACAAATCTGGCCCATAGGCACATTCATTTTAGCAAGTTAAAGCATGTACCCTTACTATTGTCAAATCCTTAAGGCTAACAGACATACATGTGTTGTTAGGACAGCAGCTATGATGCTTTTTTTTTTTTTTAATCCAGAGCTATTTTTGGTTCCTTCTCCTTTGACACACATTCCTGGTAACAATTAAAAGTGGCTCCTCTTAGCATAAAATCAAAGCTGATAACTGAGGATTTTATGTATCAAATACATGTTTTATTTAGATGTTAATTTTTGTACAGGGAATAGAAATGTAAGGTCTGAATCTCCTATTGCTTGCAGTGGTGTAAATCAGCAGCGGTGAGGTGAAAGATGTGGAACAGGAAAATGATTCTGTGGATCTATTCATACTGGATGCTTGGCTATCAAAAGAGGAATGTGAGGCAGAAACAAGGACTGCCTGTGCCTCCGTGGGCTCTGAATGATCCCAGTCCCTGTTTGTAGAAAGTCTGCTTGGAGGGAAAAGCAATGCACATGGTCCTCCAGAGCTTCCCTCTCATAGAGGAGCCAGAGGTGACACTGCAGCACACTGGTGTCACTGTGACAATTGTAGCAGAAAGTATTAACGGAGTTGGCCTTGACCTAGGGCAGGAGGTGAGACCTGCTGGGAAGGGGCTGCTGCCGTTGCCCCTGTGGATCATCATATTGGATTTATAGCTCCTGTCTCCATTCTGACACAGCTATTGCCCCTGCAGGTTCAGATGCACTTGGTATTTGTGCCTTGTCTGCGGATGGAAGCTACTCCAAAGGAGAAAAGAGAACTGGGTGACCTTGTCCATAACAAATTCCTGTGGTGGGCCTTTAATCTGCCTTAATCTGCAGGTGCTCTCATTTATGTAAGCTACTGTCTAATTAATTTTGTCTAAGAATTCATGAAAGGTGATCCAAGCTTTTGGGGGGTCAGTTTCAGGGATTCAGAGCTCTTCTTTTCATATGACCTGGGGCAGGCAGTAAAATTGCCTGGAATGATTTTAGGCTTACTCCCTAGATTTGAATTTCTAGGTGCAAGTAATAGAAGTTCCTAATGAAGTTCCCTGGGTCATTGACTCATTTCCTCTTTTTTTCCATTAGGATCCAGATTTTCTGACTTTCAGTGTGTACAACCAGGAATACTTAGTTATTTAACATTCCTGAGTCCAGGCAAGATGCCAGGAGGAATTTATTTTATCAGTGGGTGGGGTTGGCAGATGATGGTACTGCTTTGGTCATTTGCCAGTGGTTGGCTATTTCATTTGTTTATTTTTCTTTAACTGTGCACTCTGCCTACACATGACAATATGATAATGGGGGCAAATACCAATGAATAGTGATGAAGGAGATCAGCTTCTAAGAAGATCTCCATTATTACAGAAGGGTGTTAAGCTCACAGCCTACAGTCATCTGCATTAACTCCATGCAGCCTATTAACCTAGTTCAAAAATGTAAATGAGTTAAAGAATCAAAGGTCTGCTCAGGAAAAGTTTCCTTTCAAGGGCAGTATGAAGGATTTCAGTTTAAGTCAGTGGGGTTTAAGCACATGCTTTACTTGTTTCCTGAAGCAGGACTTTGCTAAGTTTCATTCTTTCCAGCTAAGCCTTAGTATTGCCATTTATTCTTCAGAGAAAAAATGCAGCCAGAAAGTAAGCATTTTCCCTATAAAATTAATTCTTGCATCCAGAGTCACTGAGTTCCCAAGGAGGCTGCAGTTGCATTTGGAAATGGCCCAAATTAGGGGGAAAAAAGTGTCCTGTTTGCATGATGTTTGGTGGACTAAATGCCAACAGAGTGGTCACCGAAGAATGAAAAAGACTTTCTGTTTTCTCAGGTTATGTTTTGCCAATCACATACTTCAATGTAAGAGCAAAGGCACTGTATAGTAAAGAATATAAGAATAAAGAAGACGTTCATGTAACACAGAATAGACTAGTAATAGTATGCCATTATAGAGACATGGTGGGATAGCTCGCATGACTGGAGTGCTGTCA
>NW_020450964.1:55159-77784 GCF_003343035.1 Apteryx rowi
AGGTGACCCTGCTTGAGCAGGGGGGTTGGACTAGATGATCTCCAGAGGTCCCTTCCAACCTCAGCGATTCTGTGATTCTGTGATTCTGTAATATACATGGAACAACATGCAAAGGAAAGTCTCATTCAGTGTGCGTAAGGATCATAGAATCAGGCCCTAAAGTCAGTAGCTGGAAGACAGGGAATGATGTCTATATCACACACTTTGTGTGAAAGTGGACTACTTATTTTCCCTAGTTATGACATTATTTGAAATTGTCCCAGTGCTTGCAAGCTTATGACACTCCATGACACCAGGGTACAAATAAGAACATCTAAGATGCAGCATTGCCCAGAAAGTGGTGTGGCAGTTTTCTGGGAGGCAAATGGCTGCAATTAATGTTCATGAAAATGCCATCAATGCTTTTATTGTGGCTATATGCCCACAAGTAAGTAGTTAACACTTGCGTGTACCTTCTTAGGATAATAGTTTCTTCTGTAAAGTTAATTACTAGAAAAACTTGCAAGTGCTAAGCCTCATCCTAGCCCTGAAAGTGGACAGACTGTTTTATGAGCGTTATTTTAATATCTCACAGCCTGCATTTGAATCTCAAAAACTTTGGGCAGCTTTTTTCTGACTGTTGCAGGTGCTCTGATCATACTTCATATAACACTCCACTCCATAAATACTCAGTACAGGAACCAACACCATCTTGTGCAGCTGAACCTTGTGTTTGCCTTGTGGTAGTCAATCTTCATCCTATTTTAGGGGCAAGTTCCTCTTGTCTCCTTGCAAACTCTGTTCGAGTGAATCCTATGATATACAATGTCATACAGTCAGGTGATGGCTGCTTTGCATCACTGGAGATGTTGTACAACCACAGTTCAGCCCAGCCCTAAGAGAACAAGGTACTTGGTCTAGAGCTCCTATGAGGCAATTGGCCATAGTAAGGAAAAACAATTTAGCTAACTAACTTAAAATGAAACATCTTGACTCAAATCAACAACTCAAAATGTTATGTTTTTCCAGAAAAAGATATTTAAATTTCATTTTCCCGTGGAAAACATCAGTTTTATGGGAACTGCATTTTCTGTTGGAAAGGCATTACAGTGAGAACTCCTTGATCGGGTCTAATAATTTAATCACTGTAGCTTTATGTTCTATTATTATTATTAATGCTGAAAAATCAACAATACACTACTGTGTCCTTTGCTGATATTTTTTTCCCTGTGGTGTCCTCTTTTCCCTTTCTCTGCTTCCACTAGTTTGCATTGGCCCTAAAATGCTGACTAGACCAACAGCTCATCTAACCTCACCCATCTAGTCATTTTTCAGATAATTACTTTGTGCTCCCAACCCCCAAGCAATTTTCATGTAAATATGTTTCAGGAAACATGTTTCATTGCAGATAATTTCTGTGCCACTCTCAAGTTCAGGCAGGTGTTTTGTTTGTTTTTGTATGTGTTCTTATTCTCTATCATTACTCTTTATAAGTCATTACTTTTGTTTTAACTGCTTTGATCTATTCACTGACTTTAAACTAGTCTTTCTAAGTAAAAGTTGACTCCTGTATGTTTTTATTGATTGATTTTCATGTTATATTAAATGCTCACAAATACAATTTAGCTTTATTCAGCTTTTCATCTGTACTCAAATAAATGAGATTTTTGCCACAAGTAAGACCCACAAACTTTTTTTCCTACCAAAACAAATACAGATCATCACATGGCAGCAGCTGTCAGGTAGAGCTAAATTCATTTAGGGCTGTGTCTACTCCATGGTGAACTGCAGGAGAATTCCTGCAGCAGAGCACAAGGGCTCAGCTATGGCAGGTAATGCTTGGGAGATCCAGATGTTTCAGAAAAATGCTAAAGATATCCAGCACAGACAGCCCCACTCCAGATGCTAAACTTTAGCTTGCACAATGAGCTCAGATGAGGCAAATTGATGCCATGATACCTTCCTTCTTACCTCCAACTTTTACCTTTCCATTCTCTCATCTCCAGCTTTGAGTAAGCTCGGCTTGTCTTTAAAATAGGCAATGTGGCTTGATGATTATATTGATGTATATAATTATCATTCAGTATCATCCAGCAGACGCAGTAGGTCATGCTCCTGATAAGTAGTTCAAAGAATTGCACAGTCCTAGAGGAAAGGCAGGACCTCTTGCTATAAAATATATTTTTTCTGAAGAAGAGTAGGTAAATTTGCTGCCTAAAAATATGAGTTTTCAAAGATAGATCACATAACAAAATAGAATACAGGGCTGTAGTTGGTTATGGTTGCCAGTGAACGCCTCTTCTGTCTCAACAGGGTGAAAACTGAGATGGCATGTGTCTGACCATGTCTAAATTAATTGGAACTTTGTGTTTGCTTTATCCAAAGTCCCTTAAAAATAAAAGAAAAAAATCTTTGTTTCCTTAAAACCATTTGAGGGAAGGTCAAGCTAAAATATTGCTATATTGCTGAGTTTTATTTTATTTGGTAAAAAATATAAAGAAAGGATGAAAAATCACTGAGGGAAATAACAGTGGTATCTATCTAAAGCCTTTCAGCTCCACACTTGGTCTGGTCAGAAACACACCAACTTGTATCAATGTCATTTTGTTCCTTCTCACTGAAATGAGCTAGGTGTTTTTTATGTTTGTAACAGAGAAACACCTCTTAGGAAAAGAATTCTCTATCAGAACTGATACTAGTAACATCTCTGTCGTCCCCCAGTGGGAATTCCATTAGTTCCTTTGCAGAAATTCTATTGGTTTCAACTGGGAGAGCAACAGAGAAACTGCAAGTTACCAGTTGTCAAATAAAGTATGTAGAAAGCCATGATTTAGAATTTCCTCTCTAGGGTTTCCCCCTAGAAGTCTAGAGTCTAAATGCAGAGAGTTGGTTAGGTAACCCACAGTCTCCCTGGGGAGGTAAAACAAACACTCCCAATAGTCAGAAGAGAATCTGTTCTCATAGTATTTCCAACTTTCTTTCAAACTGTCTGGGATTTCCATGCTGTGAAATTTGGATCCATATGAGAATGACTGTGTACTACTCTCACCCTAATGTTGCTTCCAATTCTTCTAATTTCTCCTAATTTCTCCTTCTCCTAATTTCTTATTGCATCCTGATGGATGCATCCGTTGTACAAACATAGTAGATCTCAAAGTAGGTAAGAATATTTTTGTTGTCACTGTCTTCAGATAAGTTCACATATGGATGCGTTTACCTTATCTTCTATTCCTGTATCCTGGTGCTTTATACAGTGTATTGGTGTATGTTCTCACATTCTTACTTTAGGGTGGGAAGAGGCCTTTTCCAGGTAAGCATAATTACTTCCTTTTAGAGCCATAATGCAATATATTACCAACACAGTTAGTATGGGAACCGTACTACAAGTAGTAGGAATGGTGTTACTATAGCTATGATGATTGACAGATATGAGAGAGTACTTTCCTGAGTGCTTGGGGGCTGTTCTATGTCTTCTAACTATATCAGTCAAATAAAAGATATTACCTTTCCCTGCAGTGCTTACTTTTGGTTGTTAGCAATTTTAGAGAAAATGTCCAGTCAAATTCGTCTGTAGCTAAAACTTTAGTTTGCTCCCTTCTCTAGGCTTCTGAAAGTAATCAGGAATTACATAATTGTTAAATAAAGGATTTATTTACTTCCCCCACAGGTTGCAGATCTGGAAGTGAAGTGGAAGCAGGCTTGGCTAAGTGCTGTCTGTAATATTACCTAATCTTGAAATCTTTTTTTCCTTGAAATATTGCTCCCTAGGGTTTACAAATCTGGGACAAATTGGCTGACAATATTTTTCAATTATTTGTTGAAGGAAAAGGGTGCAAACTGATCCATTTAGTAAATAAGTATTAAAATAAGTCTCCTATGACATGTAAAACCCTGATTTTGCTTTACAAAATTACCTTATTCTCATAAATAGGCAGTGCCTAACAAAACACGGAGAATTTTTTTTTTAATGTGTGTTTTATTAGAGATGTAAGGCCATAGCAGCAGAGAGTTGCTTGAATTCACTCCAGATGTTGCTTAAAAAAAACAACAATTGATTTTTGGCAGATGTTTGAAATTAGAATAATGACCAAGTCAACTAAGAACTTTTGTAAACGTACCTCCATGATATAAACTTCTCATAAAGGTGTAAAAGACTCACTGAAATTATTTAGTGCAGTAGAAGAAAGTTTGTGCCCTTATTGAGGAACATTTCTAGAAGTGAGCTCAACTAGCCACTAGAAAATGCCACATGGGACAGAGGTGACAGCCAGCTGGAAACACTCTGATTAGATACTGCACTTCATTAAGAAGGGAATAAATCACATGTCAGACAGAGCCATAAGAAACTGATCTCTGTGGCTTCCCCTGTCAGCTGATCTCCTTAATTTAAATAAACTGTGTTGCATATATTGTTGTTGAAATATTATTTTGATAAAAATAGGGCAATAGCAGTAGGTTTAGCAGGTTTATGTTAGAAACAAGGCACTTATATAGGCTGTTAACAATCTAGCATGCTACTTACTCCATCTTTTATTCATTTTTTTTAATTGTATGAAACCTGTACAGAACCTTATGCTGGGCATTCCTAGGATTGACACTATTATCACCTTCCAAGTTTTGTATCTTTACTTGGGGGCTCTGACAGATGTCCTGTGCTGAATCAATCTTTTTTTTTACTCCCAGCTGTCCACTGCATCTCTCTACTGGAGATTATCTTCTCTGTTGTAGATTTGACATGTAGCCCATGTGCCTGTGCCTAAGCTGATCCAATACACATAAATAAATATGGTGTGAGCTAGGACATCACACACTGACTTTGAGAAATGGAGATGCACTTCAGTGTCCCACTTTAAACCATCTTAGCTCTATCCATTAGCAGATGGCAGCCACTCTTTTGAAATAAACATTTTCTCTTCTTTGGCTTCTTGCAGTGGTGGCTGTGTCCGTATCAGGCAAGCCAGAGCCCAAAGTTCTTTCTTTGCCTCCTGAATGGGTACAGAATTCCAACGCAGTGCAAGCTTCACCATGTTCCCTGGCAAAAGAAGTTAAATCTTGATTCAGAAACGTGCTTCAGTATGTTCTATGCTTTGAGCACCTGAGTGGTTCCAGTTTAATTCATAAATGATTCTGCATGCTTAAAGCCAGACATGTTCTTAAGTGTGTTGTTGAATGAGGGGCATGGCTGTTACTGGAGCCAGGTGACTTGAGCACTGGGCCTTTCTCTGCTCCTGAGTTTTGCATGACTGTGTGCAAATCAATCAATGTTTATGGCTTTCTCTACTCTCTGAGATTCACTTAGTTATTTGTGAAATTCTTTGAGCTCCTTGGATGAAAGCCTGTGGAAGAACAAATCAAAATACTGTATCATGTTGTAATTCTGAGAAAGGAAAATATTTCTTCTGCTTTGCTTTGCCTGGTAAGTTCACTATTATGTTTTTCATTTGCTTTTGAAATGAGACTTTCATTAATGCCAGTGAAACCTGAAAGTGACTTTTGTGATGCAGCTTTTGAAATCTGTTTTAGTAACAAAAATAGTTTTGTTGTCCTGTTAAAAGCGCTGGTTTCAGCAAATGTTCCTTGTATTTGCAACATTATGATACAACAGATGAATGAGCCCTCTTTCTCCTCGCTTTATATGCACATGATATTCTGTGTGATACACATAGCCATCTCAACTTTTTGCATGAGGATTTGGTTGCTCAGTTTCCACTAGCATGAGAAATTCCAAGTATTATTTAACAACACAGATTTTGATCTGTGTCTGCACTGCTTCTGAAGCATTTTGGGAGGAAATAATGGATGAAAAACATTATCTTTCTATTTTAACTTGGACCACATTCTGTCTTATATCAAATAGCAGAGTGAAATGTACATCACAGGATTGCTGAGCCCAGTATGAAAAAATGACCTACAAAATAGAACTGAATACAGACAAGTGGCCAAAAATCATGACAAAAAATCTAATTTGTTTTATCTGCTTTCTAAAAGAGCAGCTTCTCCTTCTGGTTCTTCTTCCTTCTCCRTGGAACTATTTTTTTCACACATTTCCAGAAATGTGGGATGTGATCCAAATGGCTATCTTGCTCACCCCTTATATACATGAATCTGCTGGGGGTTCTCTGGGGCTAACTTTTACATTATCTCATTTCTTCAGATTCGAGGGAAGAAGGGCAGCTTCTGGGAGACACAAAAGTTCACCAAACAACATGCTTTGCAGGCTGACTGCCCCAGTAACCTTTCATGTATCATTACCTACCTCTTCAGTCCTTGTGTTTTATTTACGCTCTTTACCTTTCTACTCTTTGACATGCTGGGCTCTGCCAGTCCATTCCCCTAAAGTCTCTCCATTCCTTCTATGCCACCATCCCTGGTGTTCAGGATATGCTACTTCAGCAAGCTCCATCCTCTTTATCCTTCAGTTCTTTCTTTAAAACACATGAAAGTTGTAAGGTCGTTACCAACTCCTGTGTGCTGCTGACTAAAACTAAACAATCCTTCCTCCTTCTTTGGCCACCTCCACCCTCAGGAAAGCATGACTCCTACACCGCAATGCTAGGCAGGTGCTTGCTATGTTTAATGATTATCTCTGACTGGCTTAGAATACAGGCTCCTTGAGGCACAGGTTAACCTTTGGCTATTGTCTATATCAGGCCAAGTACACCATTGGCATGTAGCTCATAATAATAAATGTAATAGCAACCCACAAAAATCAAGAATTGTTATGCTGTTAAACTCTTTCCAAGGTGCAAGTTTTAAAAGTAAAGTGCTTAAAGAATTGTGAGTCATACTAAAGCAAGAGGAATAAGTCAAGTTAAAGGGTTATTAATGTGCATGGAGAAAATATTTTAAAAGTTAAGTAACTTCATCCAGCTCCTCAAAGCTGAATACAGATTAAATGTATATTGCTTGTCCTGATTGAATCATTGGAACATTTTGGCTGATTCAAGTACTTTCATTTCCCACAAGAGTGTAAATAATCAGATATTTGTATAAATAAAAATAAATCAATGCTTTTTCAGACTTCTGGATATAATGCTGAAAATTTCAGGACTGCACAAAGAACTGTCTGGTTAAAGATGTTGTCACTTGTATGAACCTCCTGAAAAAGACTGCCAAGTCACTGCTGAAGCCACCAAGAGACTGAGGTAATTATTGCCACTTCCTGTTTTATGCAAACTGTATAGCACAATTAAAACTACAAAAGCAGTACATCACTTTCAAAATGAAACAAAAAAGTTGAAAAGATTTGGAAGCTTTTAATATCAACTATACCCAGATATCAGAAGACTAAATAGTTAAATAGGGAGCATGAATAAATGGACAATCCATATGCATAATTAACTAATGACAGCTAAAGATGGATGTTTCCCAAAACATCCAGAGGTTTCATTTAGTTCAGATGATAAACTCCTAAAAACTTGGTTATTTATCTATAACTATGAATATCTTTTGAAGTGCAGAATGCTGAATCTAATTACATTTGTACTGAAATCAGTGAGAAAACATTCACTGATTTTCTGTAGAAAAGTTTCTGTGTCAACAAAGAATGCTATCAAATATTCTTACTTCAGCATTTGAAAAATAAAGATGTACACAGTGAATATCAGTCAGTACTTGCAATTTTGATTAAGTTTCAACAGACTTTGACAAAGAACAAATCCAACACAGAATATCTGAGATTAGCACCAAAAGTAGCCAGTTTCATTAAACAAGGTCAAACTAAGATCATTGGTCTTACGGTAGTTGCTTAGTATTTTGACAGGAGTCTGTATACTTAAGAGTCTACAGAACACTATGTTTTAGAGTCTATGAGAAAAATGAATAGATAGAATTAGTAACTACTTTTTGTGCTTACTGGAGGATTCATGTGAGGCTTGATCTTATTTCTATTGGATTCAGCAGTTTAATATTTCAACAAGAAGTCTTTCAAAGGTTCCAAATACCCTAAAGACCTCATTCCTTAGATTATAAGCAAATCATCTGAAACATATGATTTTAAAAGGTAAAAAAAATAAAGATCCCAGGATGACAAAAAAGAATTAGCAATAAAACCTCATCACTCTCCTGCCATTAAAATGGATAAATGGAATGTAAAATCCCAATAACTTTATTAATACATTTCCAGTTTTTCACAGTCTTGTTCAAGTCTCTTAAAATAACAACTTGCACTGCTGACTGACATCACGGCATTGCTGTAGTCATGGCATGATTGGGATGATAACATTTTTGGTTACATCAAAGACAAATCTGTCCTACTTTGAAACATTGTGAGTTGGATCCAACTGAACTATTTAATTCATTCAATTCTTACTTTTCTTGGCTTCAGTGAGAGCAAGATCAGGATGCAGATCCCTTTTACAGTTAAATAGCCCCAAACTGCAGCCATTAGAAGCTTTGGTTTATTTGACAGAAGACAGCGTTACTCAAACACATGACATTTTGTTGTTGTTTTTTTTGTTCATCTGCACTATTTACTGCTGCAGCTACAGTGTTTGGAAGAGCTAGCTATTGTAAATGGCATTCATGAAAAATATATGGAATAAAGGGAACTGAGAATGTAGTCTTCTACCTGTTTTTATTTCTGAGATTTTTTCATGTAAAAACCCCAAGTATCAAAGGAAAAATGCCCTATTGAGCTTTACTGATTTTGTAAACATTCTCAAATGCAGTGCTAAGAATGGTTTACAGAAGTTGTGCCAGCTGTTTCATGGTTAAAGACTTTACCTGTCTTCACATTGAAGCAGCAGGGAAGGAGACCCATAGAGGAGGAACTTGCAATTAAGAATAACATAACTGATCATCTAAAGACCATCTGCAAAATTTGCCTGCCAATGGACAAACTGCTGATGCAGGTCTCATGATATTTAACACTTAACACCCAACACTACACCATTTTCACACAATTCACAGGCTTATGGGCACACTACCTGGCACCAGCAGGTCCTGCTTGGCCTTTCTTATGACTTAAAACCATGAACCTACATTTCAGAATTGTTTTTTCACTTTAAGTTGACTAAATGCATTGATCAGCTATATTTTGCATTAGAGATATTTTCTTTAAGAAGCTAACAAAGTATCTTCTATTTACATTGCCTATTTTTAATTGCTGCTTATAGGGTTGAATCCTCTTAGATCACATATGAATGATATTACTGAGGTTTCATACTTCCTGACTTACAACAGTATAGTCAACCAGGAGAAGCTCATCTTTGGCTTTTTAATAAAACCAGCTATTCAACGACTTATCAGGGAGTGGAAATATTTGTTCAGATATGCAATTTTTTTCCCTTAAATGAGTCATCCCAGCTTAGCTCTCAGCATTAAGGTTTGATTCCACAAAGTATTTAGACAGAAGTGTAACTTTAAACATATGACTAGTGGTACTGTTTCAAAGGACGGCTTATGCCCTAAATTTACAAGTGCTGAAAGACCTTGTTGAATCAGCAGCTTCAGCAAAATTGGCAAGCTTGTATTGCTGTGGAACACATTTGGTTGCTTTACTTTTTTTAATGCATGAGTCTTCAAAATAAGAAAACCAGTGTGAAAATCCATAATTCAACTGATATTTAACAGGGTACATAGTGATAATAGTCAAATATATGGTATTGTGAAACTGTGCCTGTTAGTAGATAATTACTTCCAAAGACAGAAAAAGACTCATGCCTCACCAGGCAAGTAGTCCATTTCTGAATCTATTTTGTTCAAATACTATACTAGCTGTCTTAACTACAGACTGTGCTACCAAACATATACTAGTGCAGTAGAAACCCAACAACCCACCATTGATCACAATAAAGCTAGAATTTTATCAAAAGATAGTAAAATACTGCTATATAAAATAATTCTCCAGTACAAAAGCACTGAATGAAAAGGAATCTTGAAGCCTTTGAGATATATATTTTATTTTTCCATTGAATTTTGTTCCTTTCAGAAAATAAGCAAAGGACTTAGTACCATCTGGCTATCCCCTACTTCTTCAAGCAAAAAGATTTCTGATGATCACTTTAATGCAAAGCGTATGTGTTCAATTTTTTCATTAAGAGAGGTTTGTGTTGTGACACAAAAACTGCAGAAGAAACTGCCAGGGATCAAAAGGACGTAGGCTTCATACAAATCTGTTGTAGGCAGTATATGAAAAATCTCATTGACTTTATTGAATTGCCAATYAGGCCTTTATAGGCCAAATCCTGACCATGTTAAAGTCAGAGAATAGAAAAACTTCTGGCCCTCAGAGCCCGAATTCACCCCAGAAATCTGCTCAGCTTCCTGTATGGAAGTATACCCTTTCCACTACTGATGTTAAAATCATGAGGCATAATTTTCAGTCACGGTTAAAATTACCTTATATTTGGTCTCATGGGATCTGAAGGTGCTCAGCTTTGAAAAATCTGCCTGCTCTTTCCATGTGCAGCTGTGGGGGGGCAAATTAAGCAATGTAAGAGCTTAAAGAAACCCCAGGTCCTCTTTTTTTTTTTTTTGAAAAAAATTGCAAAAGCAGCTTCTTAGGCCTCCCTTGAAACTATCCAGAAAATGTTCCAAATCAGGGAGTAAATTAAAGGGAGGTATTTCAAGATCACCGGCAGAATTTAAGTGAGCAAATTAGCTTGTAAATCAGTGGATGAGCAATTCATCCCACTCACTTCTGAACTGAATACATTTGCTCTCTGGTGATCTCTCCCCTTGACTATAGAAAGGGAAGGAAGCCACTAGACACAGCTGATGTTTGGTGAGATGAAACTTTTTTCTGGATGCTTTTGAAAGTCCCACTCTTCCTAAATACTGTAGTGTTCAGATGCGCAAGCAGCACTCGGTATAAAAACTAGTATCTCCCAATGCCCAGGCCAATTCATCTAGTAACAACATGTTTTTTAGCAAAGATAAGTCTTTTGGAGAAAAGGCAAGCAGAAGTCCAAAATATTATTCTGTGGAAAACTAAATACACATAATCATCCATAAGAATTAGTGTTCTTACTAACTGCTCTGAAACTGCCACAGTGGGATTAAAGTGAAGACTGATTTCTTTTCTGTTATGTTTTTTCCATTCTGCTATATAGTTACAAATAATTTGTCCATCTGTAGCAGGGCTGAGGTGCTTTGGCAAGGCTGCAACCTCTTTTGTCTTGGTCCTAATTCAAAGGCCACTGCTGCTGACTTGCTCAGGATATTGTACTTCCTGTGCATTGCTCCATTGGAACTTTTGGTCTCTAAGTCTTCTCATGACTATGAAAATTACTTTAAAAATGGAGAACAAATGCAAAAAATATATGGTGCCACAAACTAAACCAAAACCATAATAAAAAAATAGTAGGCTCCAAATGAGTAAGTTGCAAATACAGTTCTGCCTGTGTGGAAGAGACAGATAATTGAGGACTGAATGAGGATTTTGAACTTGTGCCTGATATTTGTGGTGCTGTTGCTCTTTCAAAGAGCAAGTGAGAGGAGCCAGCCTTCTAACAAAACACTAAATATTTAAAAACAACTCCACTCATCTGGAGGTTGTATTTGAAAGAACAAATATAAGTCCATTGTCTGGCTTCTGCTGTCACCTTGTACACACAGAAAGCCAAAGACTCCAAATAATTTTGTGGCCTCAGGCATCAACAATAAACAATGTATATTTGATGTGTTGGTGTAATTTCTGTCCACTGAATCCGTCATTTTAAAGCTGTTTCCATGCTTTTTTTAATATTCAAGATCTTTATCTGTCCCATGATCTTTCCTTGTCTCTCTCTCAAATCTTACAGCTTCGTTTTTAGGATTCTGTTAGTGAGGAAGAGGTGACCAAAGTGCTTTTTTACACTAAAAGATCACTCCAGGCAGGATTCCTGCAGAAATTTACAATTCCAGTCTGGTGAACTCTTTGCCTTTCACTACATATTTTAATTACATTATCAAATTTGGGGGGAAAAGTCCTGTAAGCAGGGAAAGGAGATATAATTATCCTTGCAGAGGAGACAAAGAATACTTACTGAATATGGTTCCCAAAGTTTTTTGCCAGACTTCTGCTATGAAAATTATTACCCTGAAGGGAGGCAGTAAACCTATTTTTGAAGATAGCTTTTAAGAGGGACTATCGTACTTCACATAATTGCTTTACCCTTTCTCATGTGATTTATAAGGTCTTCCAACATCTGTGGTACCAACATTTGTTTGTGACTTTTATTGCCCTCAGAGCAGTCACTGATTCAAATGACAGACCTACTCTTTGGTCTCTGCAAAGCTGTATTTTCAGGGGACTATGTGACCCCTTTTTCTCTCCGTTCCTCTGAGCTTCTCTCCCCAGGGCTTCACTTTGCACCTCAAGCTCCACATGACCATAGAATCAACTCTTTGCAAAAGCAAGGGTAATACACACGCTAAACAAGCCTAATAGACAATGTAGGAATATATTAAAGGAAAGAGCTTGTGATAAATGCACAGGAAATAATTCAGTGCTGCTCCTCAATAAAGGAATGACAGGTATATATCAGCAACGATGATAAAAAAGCTGTAATGTACAAAACAAACTGTTGAGTGTTGTTTATTTCATTTGGAAGCAATGTTTTATAATAGCAATACTTTGCCAGTACCAATAGCACTGCTGCAAGGGCAAGTGTCACAGAATCTGGGCATTCAGTTCCTCCTCAGATTACCTACACAAGACCTGAGGAGAGCTGGCCATGTAGAAGCCATGAAATCTAAAAATCTTAGAACCAGCTGAACCAGTCCACTAAGAAACACCACCAGGGCTAGACTGGGAAGATGAAATTTACAGTGAGAAACAGACATGAGAAGCAGGCTGAAATCCTCTAAGGAGGGAGCTGAACTCAAATCTCCCAAGTGAGGCTGCTCATCACTCACCTATTGGATGGAGCCCTGATGTTTTCATAGAACTAGTTTAATGAAACCTACTCTGAATACACTTATTAAATCAGGATCCCCACATGCCATAGGAAAGTGAATATAGTTAGCATGTGAACCCAGAAAAGGACCTGGTCACTAGAAAGTCACTGCACTGTACAGCTGGACTAAGACTGGACTAAGTCCCTGGGCAAATATTTACTAAGAAGACAGCTGTGGCAATAATGAAACACTAGTGCTTTAACATATTATTGCTCTTCTTCCTACCCCTGCTCTGCTGCTTCCAGCTGACCCTCTGCCTCTAACTACTGCCTCTGCAGGGGCATCAGTGGGATTATTCTGGGAGCCTCTTCAGATGCTCCAATGCAAAATTGGTGGTGTAGCTGTTAACAGCTGCAGGAGGGTTGTTTGGACTTTGGAACCCAAGGTACCCTTAAATTTCCTAATCTGAAAACATTTAGACATGTTCTTCCCACTGAATTTAACAGAATTACTCTAATGCCTAAATTTAAAGCACTTCAGGATCAGAGTCTTGGTAATTTTCTTAGTATTGCATGAGCTGGCTGTGACAGGGCAAGGCTTTGAACCTCTTTCTTTTGAAACAGTTCAGTGTCTTAACCACAAGACCACAGGTATTTAGTGAGACTGTTCATTAATGTTTGCAACATGTTTTAAGAGCTGAAGATGGAAAATGCTGTAGAAGATACTTTAACAATAGCTTGCTTTCAAGCTCTTTAGAGAAACTACTGCTAAAATTAATGGGGTCTTTGACTTCCAGTTAGGTTGATTTGCTTGGCTGCAGTAACCAGTTGTGATGCTGGTGTAAATTACACTTGAAATTCACATTAAAATACATGAAAATTAGTGCAAACAAACAAAAAAAAGTTTTTGCTCAGATTTTGGGGATTATTTCTAATGCTAAGAAAATATTTAAATGACTCATTTATTTCCTGTTATTTAGGAAATAATATTTTATTTATTTCCTCTTCCCCCTCCACAAATAACTTCTTTTTGCAAGTAATACTCTAGTAGATAGAGTTAACACACCTTTCTTATATTTCAGAGTTGACAAATAAATTTAGCCTATTAAGAAAAATAGCTAAATTAAAATATTTGCATATCTAACATGCTTTAAAAAGAAAGAGATAAGAGGAAGACTGCAAAAGAGAAAGAGAACGAGAAATTCTGTATTCTTTTTAAGGCCAGATAGCTTTCTAAAAAGTCTATTTCTAGCTCACCAGTCCACCGCTACATAAGCACAGAGACCCAGATTCAGCCAGCTGAGCTTTAAATCCATTTGTCTTTGTTTCCTGATGTCCAAAGACTTAGGCAAGAGGAGAAAAGGGAGTTAAGAGTGATTTAGGTGGAACACAGACTTCTTGAATCAGGGTCTTTAAATACAATGTATAAAGAACTATCAGCATCTTCCACGTAAGAATATCTTTGCTTTTCCATCAGTAAACTCCTATCTCTTAGGCCTTGTTTTGAGTAAGTTTTCAGTCAACCATGGGACAGTGTGTGCTGGCGTCATCTCTGATGTAGGAAACAGTTTTCCCTGCTTTAGCCCATCCGTGCTGCTTCAGCAGGATCAGGTTCCTACTGGCACGGATACTGCATCATCACATGCCCCTCTAACACGGTGTCAGTTGGGGCCAGGCTGTAGTATCTGTGGATATTGCTCTTTTGGATGATTTTCCAAGGAGGTTGATGTCACATAAGGAGACGTCAGTGCTGAGTTGTTAAGTTACTGCTCTGACTGCAGCTTGTGTGGACTAACCCGAGTTAAAAAATACTCTGCTTTTCCTTTTGGAGGTACAGCACCATGCAAAACCTGACCGTCTCCACATAGGCTTCAGGCAGAATTGAGTACGAGTCCACTTCTGCATGCATTTGATAAATGACTGCTGGACAAACATCCGTAACAGATGGAGCAGATGTTGCTCCTGCTAATTTTTCAAAGCGCTTTCCCCACTCTTGCAGCATAATCTTTTCTCTGCTAGTGTTAAACTTGTAACAGTTGTTTTCCATTTGGGAACATAATTCTTCTGTATCTGATCAAACTCACTAATGGGGTGTATTCTAGATAAATCTTTCTCCTTTTGTGCATTTGGGCAGGGAAATGAGGGTCAGGTAAAATCTTTTCCCTGTTTCTGTAAAAAAAAGTTGCCACTGACTTTAACTTTTCATTTAAGTATTGATATTGATGAGCTTTGTAATTTTACACAAATCACTTTCTGTGCTCAGTTTATCTGAGAGTCAGCCAGCTTCATGTTCAGGTAAATGGACCCAAGGTAGGGCAAAATAAAATGAGAATCCAATTTTTATTAACTATCAAATATATTTAGAATAAATTTATATTCTGCAAAATAGTTCTGTGATCCTCTTTTAAAACATGCTACCTCAGCATAAGGTGCAGTAGAAGAAATGATTTCTGCTCAGTGATTTGAGACTGACTTATAAAATCATCTAGTGGATTAAGAAATGTAAATACATTGTAATGTGAGGCCTATTTCTGCACTCTTGAATGAAACAAGTTAATCAATAAAGTTAAAAGGATTTTTTTTTGAGTAAAAACTTCAAAACATCTTCCTATTTACTGCTAAGCTTGGTTTAACACACTATCATCAGTTTCTCTCTCTTTCTATCAGCAGACAGTGGCAACTTTCACCTAATTTGGAACTTGGTGCAGGCTGTTTGAAACCTGAATAGAAAAAAAACAGAGACAATTCAAGTATGAGAGTAATGCAGCCCTATTGCTAGGAAATAAGTAGTGCAGAAATCTTATAATGGAAAAAAAATCTATAAGAAGTCTGGTAGAGCTGCTGGTAAATGTTGGTCTTGCTAGATTAACCCTGTTTATTGATAGACCACCTATAATCATTGCCCTTTTCATGCAATATGTATTGTTTTATGGCCAACTATAAATACACATAAAATGAAATGAATTTAGCAAAATCATCAGAACTGCTCTGACATCTATCTCTTCATCTGACTATTCATTGTTTACTACTTTGTACTTATAAACATTTTAGGGCTTAGAAATGTTTCCATTAACTGAAGTTAGCAATTTATTTTTATTTTTATAATTATTTCAGGTATTTAGAAGAATTCAGTATTTCTCAGCAATGCAAGATTGTTCAAGTGGTTGGGAGATGCAGATAGAGAGATTCAGTGATTCAGTCCAAGTCATCAAGAGAATTGGAGTCAACACTGCAATTAGAATTCATATCCTTTTGCTGTTTCCTTATCCTGACATCCAATATTTCATTCAAGGTAAGACTTTTTATAAAGTCAGTCTGATTTGAAATGATTATTTTTGTTTTACTTAAGAGAATTTAATTACTTTATCAAAATCATTCTGAGTTCATGAGGATATGACCTGAAATGACAATATGCCTTGGTCAATCAGCTAAAGCGCAGGGAAGACATGGTCAGGATGCACTTTTTCCAAAGTCAGTGATACAGCCATGAAGGAAAGCCCCAGGCTATCCTATCCAACAGAAAAAGATTCCCTTTGTATACACTGTATTCAAATACAGACTAGGCAGACCTATTTCTCTCAGTGGGGTACACCAAAATCTTCCATACTGACATGTATGAAAAAAGAGATCCTTCACTAACAGTTCTAGTATCAAGATGAGAAGTAGGATGTTGATTCTTGTGCAACAACAGTTGCCCCATTAGTGTGAATTCTTTTTAATTATATGATTATAGAACTAAACCCAGTTCTGTACCTGACTCACTCTTGAGTCATTTAATTTACCTGTTGCAATTTCCAAATAAACTTTAAAATACTTACTGACCTTACTGGGAAGTTCTCAATTCTAGTTAAATAGGGTAACATTCTTTCAGTTACTGTGCAGTAAGTCCTAGTGACTTGCATGGACCATGTGTGTAAGTAAGGCCATACTTGTAAAGTTATATGTAAATAGTAATTTTTTAGTACTGGTAGTAGTAGTGATGTACTCTAAAGCATTATGAGTGGCAAAAGGTCAGGGAATGATTATTCCCTAATGATCTTCTGTGATTGGTGGTAGAGGCAAACTGATTTTCTACCCAAATAATGTCTTTTTTCTTTATATTTTTAGTTTGTCAATTTTCACAGTTTTCAACTGTGAATCTTAAAGGAGTAAATGTATAAACCTTTCAAGAATCATGTGATGAAATACAGTGAAACTTTCTTAGGCAAAGCTTTGCTAAACAGGATAAACAATCCTTTAACTCAAAGATACAAATTGCAATAAGCTGACCTTTAAAAAAATTAGATCACTAAGAAAAATAACTTTTTGTGGCCATGAACAGAAAACACACTTTTTAAACTTGGTATGTGACCTTTGGCTAATCAATTGTTTATTCACCCCTCCAAAGATAAGTAACAGTGTTTACCTCTGTTTGCAAAATGGGTTTAAGATTTAAATCTACATCATTTCAGGCAGAAAACTTTACAGCTGTGCAGAACTGCTTTCTGTGCAAATCTGCACTTACATGAAAGGGCCTTCTGCTTAAGTCTGACTGCAGTCCTATGACCTGGCAGACTGCACTGAGTACGCAGAGACAGGAGCTAGAACCTCGCCACAAAGCCTTGGCCCAATTGGAAGGAGTCTTTTTCAAGCAGAGCCACCACCTTTTTGGGACACAGATGAAAAGCCAGGGTAGGGTAACTGTTAGGATGCAGTGAGGTGCCTTTTAGAAGAGCAAATTAAAAGTAAGTATTTGCACTAAACTGAGATTTAATGTAACTGTTGTTACACAGAGAGCACAGCGACAAAGAAAAGTTTCTAAATTTGCCTTTATATCCAGTTGCATGCTCAAAATCCCCATGTTTTCATATGTAAGGTCAGAGGTACACACTGGGTGCTCGTAGGTTACCTTACGTACATCTATGAGTTTTGGCAAAAGAAATTTCAAATGCTAGGAGTGGACACACTACTGCAACTTTTGTGCCACCTTTTTAAAAAACAACTTCAATGTAGTATAGTGATTTGGCTTAAGCACTGCTAAAAGCCACAGTCACGATCACTGCAATGTGTAAACCAGCGCTAGTTGCCAAAAATGTACAGGCCCTAATCATATGATGAAATAAATTGGGTTTTAGGGTTCCTAGTACTGCATAAAAATACGCCACAGCCACATGGTGTAAAATGCTACTCTGGCCTAAATACATTTTGTTGTGTTATCTTTGTACCAGCAGGTTTTTGTGCTAGATCAACCATTTTCTGTCACCCTGCAGCCAGCTTAAAGTTTGAACAAAATCCATATTGTAGACTTAGGTTACTTTGATAGAAATATGATCATCTACCTACCTATCATGAATGATTAAGATCCAGTCTGGTGATCTGGTAGTGCACAGATTTGGTATTGAAAACTATGGCCTAAAAAATGGGGTCAATCAGATTGTTTTTAGATAAAATAGCAAATCTGGTGTTAAAATAGACTAAAACCAACCTATCTGCTGAAATGGTGCTAAACCATTCCAATAATTCAAATACTTTTTTTTTTTTTGGAAAGGGTAACTTTTTCCCAGCAGACTTTACATTATAAAGAATTACCTGTCCTCCTTCAGCTGACCAGCTGTTAGGATAAAAACCTAAAGGTGATGTAAACATTGTATAGCGTCCTCTGCTAATTTGACAAGGTTGAAGTTGTGGGTTTATAACTGTTTTATAACCCTTCCCTGCTGTGTACTATGATGGCACGCAGCTCTGTTTCCATTTCTATGGAACCATGATCTTAGTCCACACTGAGCTGTGTTGCCCAACTACCCATGCAAACTAAACTGATATCCCTTTGCAAACCTGCTCATTAAGGAGAGAAAAAAAAAAAAAGAAAATGAAGAAAGCAGGGAATCGGCAAATGATTAGTCTGAATGTTCTTCTGAATCAAATCACTGTTATCACTGGAAAATTATAACAAATGAAGAAATGTGCACTCTTGGAGAGCCAGTGTTCTGATTCTTGCCACAGAAATGAACTCCACATGTTTGCACGCAAGGGGGGAGAATGGACATATTTCTTAATACTCTATACTAGCACAAAACTTACAAAGTAACTCATAGAGCATCTAGACATACGCAAAAGGGCAGTATTATTTTTTTGAGTTAGCATTGCTGGACATAAGAGTAAAGTCAATTTATTTAAATTTCTTTAGGCAATGAGTACTTTTTTAACAGAAATCTTATTCTACAAACAGAAGTACTAATTGCATCATGTCAGTTGGCTACTAATCTCATCTGAAATTAAGAAGAGATTGAGGTGATGCAATTATGGAAAAAATCAATTCAAAGAATGGTTGTAATCTGTGCTTGAAAAGATCAGTATGGGTAAGCAACTCAGATGAATCCCTTTGAGGTATTGGAGACATTCTTCCCTCCCCCTTCAGCCCCATTTAATTTGTCCAGAGCAGGCTGTAAAGCAGCTGGTGTTGAGGGACATAATGCAATAAAAAAATACAGTCATTACAATACCATGCTGTTTAAAAAAAAAGTAATTTGTCATTTGGAAACTTATAAAAAAATAACAATGAATAATGAATTTATCAAATACGCAGTCTGCTAACAAAAGACCAGATCTGCATGTCTTGCTCTCAAGACATGGTACTCATCCAAGTAAGACACAGGGACTGGCCCAAGACGCATGACAGAGAAGGATGACAGCAGATGAATGATCCAAACACCAACAGTGAGAGACATTTGCTTTCCTTCCTGCAACCTTGGGAAGCACCTGTGTAGTTAAGACAGAAGCACTGTTACATTAACCACTGTGAAACCATTAAAGGGGCACACAGTAAGGTCCTTATGTTTATTCAGGCCTCTGCAAGAGGTGAGAGCTGCTTTTTTGTTGTTCTTTAAGTTTCAAAAGCACATGTTTCAACAGGGAATCAGGAAACTTTTGTTGTACTAATATTAAAGTTGTAATGAATTGCATTTTAATCTTTCAAACATGCAAGAGGTTAACTGGTAAGCATAATATTCAGAAGCTAAACAGCAAATAAATAAATCAACTACAATGAATTGACCCCATAAGCAAGAACTAAAAATACATTTTCAACCACCATCTAACAGAAAGAATGAACACATTATGAGTTTTCAGGTAAACACACACAGTTACTGTGATAATATGCTTGACTGTTGACACATATGCACACGTGTATTTTCTTTTTCCGCTTTTTTTATTAGCCAAAATTAAACGTCTGAAGTGTCTTCCATTCTTGCCCCTGTAGTAGAGGCTTGGTGTGACCGTGCTTTATTCTGCCTGCTATTAGAATCCACATTATTTGCACTATGGCAGAAACGTCACTCATTCTGGGCACTGCACAAGCACAGAAAAAATGGCAGCCCCTCTCCCAAACAGCTTACAATTCAAGTATAAGACTGTGGATAACAGCTGGATACAGATGCGAGTCTATGAAAACAGTGGGATATTGGACAGTCAATGGAAATGATTGGAAATGCAGTGGTCTGCAACCCCAGCTGCTTATCCACTCTCAAATATCGCCAGGCTCAAATTTCAGTCTTACCGTCACAGCAGAGTTCACTCTGCTCATTCTGACTGAGGAAGAGGAGCAGTGAGACCTTCATGCGTATTACAAAAGGGCCTCATGTAGGAATTTGTTACAGAGCCAGATTCCCTAAGTGATGAATGTAATAAAAATACCTGGTTTCTCCATGTCTCCCTGCTGCTTATCTAATGGTGGAAAAGTTGTTCTAAGCTGAGTTATAGGCCTGGTGAAAATGAACAGTTGAAGTAAGTATGCTGAGCACAAATTAATGGGGGGCAGCACTTAAAAACCTCTAAGTACAGGCTGACAGTCTCTAGGAGGTTACCTTGACTTCAGGAGGTGGCCAGGACAAAAGCAGAACATTTCCTTTGAGGAAGGTGAGGAAGGTGCACTGGAAGGCTTAATGTAGCTCCACAGTGAGAACAGTAAAACAGAAATAACCTATTATGGTGAAATGGCCTCCACACCCAAGGACTCTTTTAAGTGCAGGATTCAGAAATAAAAAACAAACAAACAAATACCAATATTGGGAAAAGAGTGGTTGAAGGAAGTTTGCAGTTGTTGCTAAAATTGCCATAGGGCTCTGAGTCACGTACAGCTGGCACTAAAATGGGCTAAACTGCCTGGCCGCCGCTCCGCCCTATGGAGGTCGCCACACCCATGGCAGGGAGCTCCGCGGGGCTCCGAAACACCACCCTTCTGCCTGACAGGCTGCACTGAACTGAGCCCTCAAAACCTGCGGCAAGAAAAACATCCCATATAGCCACTGTTCCTTCGCTTTCCTCAGTGCAACCTCAAACCATACAGCCACCTTGACTGTGGCCCTCCCGCTCCCTGGTTTCATGTTGTCACATTCAAGCACATGGAAATCTTGAGTCTTCAAAATACAAGTTTAGTTTAAAAATCATATTAATCATTGATTACAAATTAAGCAATGTTAATATGAGATTCTGGCTGATATGAGTCGTAATAATTAGTTTTTTACTTGCTCTCTACTTATTTAGATTCTCTAAGTTTTCCAAGCTGTTCTTTACACCTCACCAAGCTAGAAATGTACCTTGCTTTGAAGAAAAGTGAGATTTCTGTAACCACATAGAGTTGTGGCTTTTAGACACAAAACACTTAAAGGGTCTCAGTTACAGCACTATTTCAGATCTCCCATTTTGTGCTGATTTATACATAATGAAGTCAAAACTGGTGCAGCTTTTAGACACTAATTCAATTAAAGTGTTAGGTAACAGTTATTCCATGGTTTTGGGACTCTTCTACTTTACAGACTATCTAGTGTCAGCCATCAGTCAAAAGGAGCGGGCAGAGTCTGGGAAAGTTAATGAGAGTTTACAATACATTGCCTTTTTCAAAGATGCACAGTGTATATTGAAAGTTCATTTGTCCATATATAGACAATATGGAAATATACTAGCCCTTACAATGTTTTATATATATGCTAAAAAGCAACTATAAATGTGAAAGGAACAGATATCAAATAGTAACTTTCCAAGAAATGAAATCTTGTAACTCTGGAAATTATCCTGTTGTCAAAGTCCCTATGGTATATCAACTTTTTGCTTTATGATATTCATTCACACAGCAGCTGAATTTCTTTTCATCTTGAAATTTGGAGACCTGGGCAGGACATTTGAGTTTAAAACATAGTATCTAATTGCTTTGTAGAGGGAAAAAAGATCCATACCCCTATTTCTGATCCCATTTGTGTTCTTTTAGCACATTGTGCACCACTCTTGTATAAAGAGATTTCCGTTTTGCTTCATCCAAAATATTGAAAGGTATTAATTGGCAGAATGCCTTACATTATAGAGGTTATATTCAAGCTGTTTAAAACACAAACACACTGTATGATATCCAAAGTTATCTTTATACAAAATTTGCAGAAGGCAAGACCGAAGCAATAGTGACACAACCAAGGATAAGGAAGGGTAAAACCGACATTGAGACAGAAATCACTATTTAACCATTGGCTCGAGCTTCTCCCTATTGGCAGAGAAAAATCCCTCATTTTTGTGTTCAGAATTGGGGTTTTGGAGACTTTAAAAAAAAAGACAAATGTATGTTTTTAAACAAATGTGTTTTTAAACAAGTGTGGTCTCTCTCCTGAGAAGTTTTCTTCTCCATTTCCACTCTTCCCTAAAACCGCTCCTCGCTCCCCCGCTCCCGCCGGGGCCACTTCCTCCCTCGGGGCCACGCCGGCGCGCCGGGGCCGTGGCACCTCCGCGGGCCGGTGGCCGCCACGGGGGGCCGTTTCCTGCAGGGAAGCTGCAGCCAAGCGCCCCGCGGCCAAGCCGCTACCC
>NW_020450964.1:78202-111266 GCF_003343035.1 Apteryx rowi
CGCGGCTGCTCTGCGCGCCCCGGGGCCGGGCTACCCCCGCGTGGCCGCGGGGAGCGGGGCGGCCGCCCGGGAACAGGCAGCTCGCGGCGAGGTGTCCTCTCCCTCCTGGCTGCCCTCCCCACCTGGCCGTGCATTTGCGCGTGCTTCGGTGTCTGTTTACTCGTATCTTTGTTTTTTGGAAGCGGGGAAGGGAGTCCCGGGCTGGTTTTGCGGCAGGCTGCGGCAGCGGGTGGCCTGCTCGGGGTGTTTTCAGGGGAGTCTCTCCCCGGTGCTCCGTCCCCTCCTTTTGTGGTCGTGCTGGCTTGCATAGAAATACTGAGGGCTCCCCTTCAAGGCAAATAATTAGTGCATGTAAATTAACTTCTTGCTTTTTAAGCCAAACCCATTGGTCGAAAAAAACTGAATTTTGTAAGTTAAGCAAAAACTTTAAACCAGCTCCGGTAAGCAAGAACTCTTAATCCTGCTTAACAGCGAAGGGATTAAAACCCTGGACTCCCGCTCTGAAAGTGGGGTCACCACCTCTGCCTCGTGCGTGTATGCTGCTCTCGCTCACTCTCTTTTTGTCTATGAAAACTTCCCATTCTGTTTAGAGGTTTCATCACGACGTTGGCTGTGGAGAGCCTCGGCGTGGGCGATGTGTGCGGGAGGCGTTTGCCGAGCCTGCCCGTTGTTCAGCGCCGGGGAAGCCTTTCCCGGGAGAGGGGAGGGGGCTGGAGCACGTGCGGGGCTCTACCTGCCGGGCGCGCTGCTCTTGCCATTGCTCCGGATTCGCGCTGTGCGTGTGTGTGGGGGGGGGATCTACAGAGTTTGGTGCCTTAACTTTTGGTGGAGGCAAATTTAACTTCAGTTTTGTCAAATCCAGCCCTCCTCTGAATGCCAATTCGAATATTGCTGTCAGAGCTCCTGCCATACAGTAAATCAGTCAAAAGGGAAGCATCTATGAATTAAGTGAGAGACTTAAGACTTATCAGATGTTTTGCCGTTGGTCTGTATGACTGTATTTTAGTGTGATCATCTTTTGATACATTAAGTGTTTTCACAGGTTTCAGTGATTTGAAGTTGATGTGAAGTTTCAAACGCTTTTGGAGGTGAAAGTTTCCCTGGATTAGAAGCAGCGTTTACTTATAGCAGCCATTACTTCTGCGTCTCCGGACCATAATGCTGATTAGGCTGCATGCCTGTGGTCAGCACTTGGCAGTAGTTTGGTTGAAGACCGAGGCAAATTTGGAAAGCAGACTAAATGTTCGCATACAGTACGAGATGGATACTCCCAGCCCTCCTGAGTGCGAACGTGTGTACGAACGCTCCGGTGCCAATCACGGGCTCTCCACCTAGCCTTTGTGAGAAAGAGGACTCCATACAAATGTGCAGTGAAGTTATGCATTAACATATAAATAACTTCCAGGGAAAGGTCTTTCTCTTTCGTTTGGTATTGGTTTAAAAAGGAGTGTATTGTTTCTGTGAAATAAGCCTTTTACTTTGGTATGTGGAATATTTATACAATGCTTTGCCCTCATTGTGTTTTTTCTCTTGGGCACTGAAAGTTGGTTACCTTGCCAGGTTAAAGAGTAAACCTGCTAATCATTTTAAAAGGCTTTATTACACTTAAGCATGCTTGGCTTTCTTTCTTGCATAATTTATTTTACTTGCAGGTTCCTTGAGCAGGTAGCTCTTTACTTGGACTCTCAATTAGTATTATGCAGAATAATTTGAGGCCTGGCTGTAGTTGGAAGGTGTATCTTCTGACTAATGTTAACACATGTCCTTTGAAATGCAGAGGAATAAATTAAAGACTGCTGGTGACTTCTGTTACTGCAGTTGTTTTTCAGTTTCTAGATAAGAATTTGACCTCTTTGGTGCCCAGCATCATTTTGCGTTATTCATGCATGACAAGTTTGTAGTAAAGAAATGAGATGTGGAAAAGTTTTCTCCAAGATGGCACTTTAATCTCTGTGGAATCTACTGTATAGTTCAAAAATG
The DNA here is from genome assembly GCF_003343035.1 of Apteryx rowi. Classification (NCBI taxonomy): domain Eukaryota; kingdom Metazoa; phylum Chordata; class Aves; order Apterygiformes; family Apterygidae; genus Apteryx; species Apteryx rowi. The sequence goes on from NW_020450964.1 coordinate 80,183, forward strand.
CTGGATTTTGTTTGACCAAAGACCTATATTCTATGTTTCACCTTATGAATATTATCTGTGGTTCTCAAAGTCAGCTTTATAAAATAGGTTGTCAGCTGGCTGTGTGGAGGGAAGCTTATCCCGTTTGTTTGACTGTGCATGCCATCTAGGAAGGCGATACCATGATTTTCACTGAGCTCTGAGTCAAGCTGTGGGAAAAAGTGTTTTGGCTGGTGATATTCATGGCCTGTACTCAGGGCTGAATGATATCAATAACTATGGTGGGAGATGCCACATGTCAGTGGCGAGATCGGCTTTGCAGATAGTGACGCATGCTCGTCAAACAGATAAAACATCTTGATGTAGACAGTAGTGGAAGTAAGTGGTCTGATTTTAGTCCATTTCAATTTTCAGCATAAAACTGTAAAAGTATTTCTCCAAAAAGTATTTTTCTGTTTCAAATCTCTTTACAATCAAACATCTATAAATTAGTTTTTTTATTACTTTTTATAAAAGTAACTTTTCCAAACTGAACCAAGTAAAAAGACCCCCCCCCCCATTCCATGAAATATATGCAGGGGGAAAAAAAAAGCCAGAAATTAAGCTCTCTGACCACTGGTAGACAGTCAGCTTATTTTCTCTTCGTAAACTTGGCTTCGATAGGGGTGAAAAAAGTGGCTTTTTGAACTTATATTTTTAAACAGGTCAACTCTTTTCCTGAAGAGTTATGTTTTAAGATTTTTTTGAACTGCTCTGTTATAGATAGAATCTAATTTTAAATTACAGAACTTAACTAGAATTTAAACCAAATTTAGATATTTTTAACTTTTAGTAGTCAGGTTTTAAATAAAAGTGCTTTGTTTATTGTTAGCAGCCCCTAACAGCTGATAGAAAAAGCAGTGGCTTGTATTCTCTTGTTAATTCAGACTAGAATGCTGCTGTTTTTTTGTGAGCCAGGGTGTTTTTTCTGGCAAAGACTTCTGTATTGACAGTAGCAGACTCTGTAGCTAATAAAAGRGGTATAGCTAAATTGAAGCTGCTGATGGAGCATTGTGCTTTTACTCTCTAAGTGTTGAGTTTAGGTGAAGCGTTTCTCGAGCTTTGTCCAAGGATGTCACAAGTTTTTAGCTGCAGCATCAATGTTTGAAAATTATCTGATCTTCATGTAGGTGTTTCCGTCGTTTCTGTCCAGGAGTAGTGATGGTTTAGTTATGAGCTTTTCTTAGTGTGACACAAATTTGACAGTATTTGGGGGCCACCTTCAGTAGTGAAAAGGTATTTTTTTTGTCAAAGTTGCTGTGTTATTTGACTTGCTGTGGAGTTGTCATGGAGTTAATGCTGGTTTAATGGTACGGGCTGCTCTGTTCTCTTGAAACAGACTGTACTGAGATGAAATACATTTCATCATTATTTTTTGAATTGATCCTCTTTTGGGATAGAAACTAACTTCTGGCTGGTTGTTGCACTTGACCTGCAGTCTCGCTAATGTGTAGGCTAAGATGTTTATAGTACTCACTTCTTTCTTGCAGTACTCCTTGTGTGTCCACGAGGCTGAATTCCCCCAGAGCCCTTAAAGAAATCTAGAGTAATTTAGGTTGTTGCAGGATGGGTATATGGCCACAGAAATGGAATCACAGCTGCAGTACTGCTGCTGGCATACACTTGATTATGGGCTTGCAGTTTCCCTGGCTTTGGCTGTGTTGGGTGCAGAACCCAGCAAGAACCCCTTTAGTTACTTAGAGCTGTGTATGTGGAGAAATCTCAAGCATAAAAGCAGCATAATTTTATTGGCATAGCAAGAATTTGGGGTGGGGGGAACCCAAACATACCAATCTGTTTATATGGAGAAACTTTCCCTGGTCTCAGAAGTCCTTGGCTACTAAAAGCTTTATAGCTAAAGTCATTCCTGAAAAGATATGAGAGGAGGCAAAGTTGCATCTGGGACAGATTCTCCTGTGTGAAAAAAGTCACTGTCATCTTAGAGAACATTGCTGGTATCTCCTCTTTGTCTTCTGTAGCCTGATGTCTCTCTTCCCCCTGCCCCCAGGCTTAACATATTTATGCGAGTTGTGACTTCAAGCCAAATTTTACACGGTAGACAGTTTGACATGCTTGTGGTTAGATGCTTCCATTGTTTTGAGTCTCCATTACAGTTTGGCCTTTGTTACTGTAGTTGTAGACTCAGCTAGCTCCGGACCAAGCTGACAGTTGCTCCATTACTTAATAGTTCATGGGTATCATTTGTTTGTGCCCCTGTTACATCACAGAATACTCTGATTTCCATTCTTGATGAATCTTTAGGACAGCTGTATTTGTAAGTATGCCTTGGAGAAAGAATAGGAATACATTCATTTATTTATAGTTAGCAACTGGTTGTGAGGACTGGTGTTCTTTCTTTAGTGCTATTGTGCTTGCTCAGTGAGATTTCAACAAGGTCAGTCATGTTAATTGTGTATGCTGGGAGTTGCAAAGCATGGTAGGATTTTAGAAACAATTGAGTGACACATAGCACTAAAATTACTTTTTTAGCCTTCCCCTTCTTTTAAGTACTCTCAAGTGAACACTATTGTGTTCAAGTTATTTGGAAAAATGTAACTCTAATAAACCCTTTTTTTTTCAAGAAAGAGTATTTTGCTTTCAGTGAAGAAGACTAGAGAGAACTATTATAATTGGGTCTACAGAAAAATTTCTGTGCTTGCATGGTTACTTAAAAATATTTTTAAAGAGCTTTTTTTAAATAGATCAGGAAATGGCATTGAATGAACCCTCTCTTCAGATATCAAATGAAATTTTGAACATAGCTGGTCAATAATGTTTCATTAGCAAAAGGTGAAATATTAAATAGATCATTTATTTGTGGGTTGAAACTTAAAATAAAAAGTTGCACAAGCATTTGTGCTACTTCCTTCTTAAAACTATTCATTCATTATTTCTGAGGATCAGTGAATGCATGAACACAAAGGCCAACTCCACTGGTTTATTTTGTTGCATGTGTTTAGATCACATTTTCATGTTTTTTTTTTTCTCTGTTGTGCAGTTTCTTGAGCTGCTCCTGGGTTCTATGATTTTTTTTATTTTTTTTGTCTTGTAGTGTTCATTGACAGGTCTGTTTACTTTAACATTAAGTGACTGTTCAAACTATTTTAACCAAAGATCAGAAATCTGAAAGTAGAATGCTGTCAGCATAATGTCTTTAAAAGCAACATTTGAAATGCTAAAATCACAATGAGTATTATTGGAAAGTTGATTGTAACCTTTTTAAAGAAGTGTAGTGAAATTCTGAGAGTGAGTTTTAGGATAAAAGAGTGAGAAACATAGGTAGTAGTATTAAAGAGCTAGGGTGCTTGCTCAGTAGAGATGTAAGGTGGAAGTAGAGTAGAGATGAAAGGTGGAATAGTCATTATGAGAAGTTTCTTTCAACTCCTCGGCAGTAGGGGCAGAGATTGACCAATGCATCATTTATTTATTTTTTTCTTTTCTTTTTTGAACACTTTTCCTTGAGTGACAGCAAGTCTTTAGTGGCCATTGCTTGAGATTTCAGTAGGGAAAGCCTTGTTTTTGATGAAATGTGGTGCATGTCAGATTTTCATAACTCTGTTTATTCTGTGTCCATTCCTTACACTTCTGCCTGGCACTTCATATTAGAAAGATTCTGTTTTCAGCATGTAAATTCTTTGGGCCAGGGATCATGCCATTTTGTCTTTGCGCTGTCTAGCACACTGCGAGAGGTAATGGAAGACAAAGCACAGGGTACTAGATAAAATGCCTGTTTAAATTTGTCTTTTATCTTATTTTCTTAAGTAAAAGACCTTGACAAATGGCTGTTATCCAACAGATGCTACTAGATGAATTGCAGTTATGAGTGATGCGTGCATGCAACCTGTCAGCAAGTATTCAAAAGTATGCAGGAATTTCTGGGTTGTGTGTTCATTTCTTTTGATTTCTTAAATCTAAATTTCTGGATTGCCTGATTTAAGTCATGCTCAAACAGATGAGCTCCTTCCAGGCATGTCAAACTGCATGCAGGCATGTCAAAATGACTAGCAGCAGTTAGGGAGTGCAGAGAAGGTGGTGAGACTGCTCTGCTTCCCATTTCCATCATCATCTTGGAACAGGTTTTTCGTTTGCAGGGAAGCTTCACACAGAAGAGATGCTAATTAATAAATCCAAACAGTGCCCCTGTGAATTAAGCGAAAGAGTTGATTGCTGTTGTGTTTTTTTTTTTTTCCATCCTTGTAATGTTGTTGGTCTTAATCTGTACTTTGTATATTCCTGACAATGTCATATAGACAGGTGTCACCTCACTAGACGCGTAGTGTTTCAAGTCTCGCTTCCCTCCATCCTCTAGTTATTCCAAATATGTAAGTCCTGGAAAAGGGAGGAGATAGCATTGAAAACAGTAGTATTTTACCAAATTTGAGAGGAGAAAAGAAGGGTGGATAGGAGCTAATGGTGCTAAGGCCCCTGTAGCAACCTGTCATGCATTTACAGTAGTTCTTAGGGCCCTGGCTTGTGGTAACAGGATTCTTCACAAATTTTAGTGTATTTGTCCACAGGGCTACAGCGAGAGATGGGAAGTTCATATAAAATCTCTGATTGAAGTTTCCACATGATGTTAGGGAGGCTATATAATCTTTTCGTCACTTGGACTCTCATTTCTAGAGTGAGATGACTTCTGAGTCCAAGGCTATTGTTCAGATCCCTGGGCCGTGCTTCCCTTTGCATGAGCAGGATGCCTGCAGATTTCCATATGCTTGCCCATCTTTTCAGTGTACAGGCAATAACATTTCACAGCTTGGAGGATCTGCAAGAGATGCATGGAATCAGCCTGACCCTTTTTTACTAGTGTTAAACATTCATCACCTATTAAACTAGATGTTTATGATATTATGAAATGTAGCTAATTCTCATCAAATGTCACACATGCTGAACAAAATGAGACATCTGTGTTTGATTTGGTGAGAGTTAAATTGCTGACCTTTGTAACTTTGGTCTACAGACATGCATTTGGTATCTGGCCGAGTTGTATTATAATCTTGCATTGGTGCTGAGTTCATGTAATTTCTCATAAATGCTTTTCTGATATTCTTTTACATAAAGAAAATTCTTTTCTCTGTCACTGTAATGACAATCTCTTTATTTTTGGGGGTCTTGTTCTTATGCTAGTAGTTAGGTGTAGGTAAACTAAGTGTCTGCTGTGCTGTTGCAATCAAAGCTCTGTGGCATAAATGTGATCTTATCTTGCCCCTTGATCAAAGGGAAGAACTCCATTTAAAATGTAATCGGTGCTCATCAAGGGCTAAGGCTTCTGCTAAAGCAAGTGTTGATAAATGCTTCTACACTAATATGATCCTGATGTCTTTCTTGGGCATACAAAATAAATATTGCTTGGCTTGCCATCCTTTTATCGTTAATGTTAATAATATCTTTCCTTATCTCATCGCATCTTGTATTACTGGAATGAAGCTTGCTGGGTGAATGCTTTATGAAAAGTGCTGTAATATGCCTTTTTTGTCATTAAATAAAAGATATCTTGTCTAATACAGATGCTTTCCCAGCCAGAAAAGAAGGGCAGGGCTCAAGGTATTGCCTCCTTTGGGTATATTGTGAGTTTAGTGGGCCAATGAGGCAGACTGGTTAAGGGCTTCTCGTGGACTTCTTCCTACCTTTGGTGGCTGGTAAAAGACCCTAACATAATAAAAAAGGATTTCTGCCTTCTTCCGTAATATTACAGCTATTGCCACGGTTACAGTTCCAAAGAGTCTTTTGTTCTGAGCTGCAGGTGTTGGCAATACTGTTTTCTCTTCCTTAAACTAGTGTGGTGAAAAAGCTGTGTCCTCCTTGCTGTGGTGGCCAAAAGGGAATTCTTTGGTTACAGTTGGGCTTGTAAATAAAAGAATGAAAAATTTCCAGCCTTTTTTCAGTGGGGTAGCAGTATCTGAGCGGGTACCTTAGCACTGTAATGCTGAAAAAAGAGGTGCTTTGCTATAGGGATAGAGAGGGGAAAGGGAACAATAAAGGTTGGAGGGTTTTTTTTTCTTCTCCTTTTTTTCTGTGTAGGACTTCCCCTGAGGAAGGAGGGCTATAAGAACAAGTTTAGACATGCCTAAAGAATGTGGACTGAAAAACATGTGCAGTGGCCAGGGGATGGATCTGTGCCCAGAGTGTTCTGTAGGGAAAAGTGGGAACCTAGTGAAATACACCAGTACCTACTCTGAAGTGAGGTTATTTATTTTTCTCCCTGAATTGTTCTAGTGCTGATGTGTATCCACTGCTTCACTCACCCATCCTTTACAAGGTGCAGAATTCTTGTTGTTTGCATTCTCTGTTAGTTTCACCAAGCAGAATTCTAAGAGGATTATGACAAAACATAAAACTTAGTAATAGTTGGCATTCCTAAAGCAAGCTGTAATGGAAACTTTGGTTGAAAGAGGAGACAAAAAATAAATATGCCATAAATTCTGTGTCCTCATGCTTTTTTTTTCCTTTCAGATTTGTAATATTCTGTGTAGTATTTGGACTTCAGCTGGACTGACCAGACAATGCAACAGTATACCTCTCATGAAATATGATATATGAGTAAACAGAAAGGCTTCATAGTTGCTTCCTTTTATTTAAAAACAATCCTTCATCTTTTATCTAATTATATGTACTTTCCACTGTTTTGGACAATAATACTAGGTAAATAAATCTGCATGTGATCAAACCGAGAATGTGAAAATCAAACCTGACCATAGCCTTTCTATTTCTTCCTGGTTTTGGTTGTATCTTACAATAGTACCTGTTTGTCATCATTGCATAAAGAAAGGTTAAGAAAAGAACATGGTTTGCCCTCAGTTATGGTTAGGATTTGACAGGAATCTTGGAGGAACATGTAATTTTGGCATTTGACTGCGAATGAGATTCATTGCTTATTCAAGAGGGTAGATGTGGATTTGTTGATGTAGCAGTGCCAAAGTTGGAGTTTGGCATGAAAATGGACTGATGTGAATGCTGCTCTTCCATAGCAGATACTCATTGTCCATGGGGGCTCTCAGTAGTGGGGAGTCTATTATGGTTGCTCTTGTGATAGTTTCATGCTTCTTAAATCTTCTGCTGCTTACTGCTTTCTCATAGTATGTGTACCAGACTGATGCCAGCTGGTAGGATTGTGGCAGGTTGCAGTACTCAGGAGGTATATTTGCAGTAATTTAATAATGCAGTATTCAGGTGTTTTTAAAGTGTCAAGAGAAGATGACTGGAATAGATCCATGAGAAACAAAGTCTCTGGAGGCTAATGACGTTGGCTGTGTGCCTCAGGCAGTTCTTATCTTGATTTAACCTTAATGTTTATTTGATCATTGCAGTATCCCTGATGCTTCATAGTCTGTTTTATTCTTCCAGTACCTCTTTCAGTAGGAAGCCACTGTTATTCCCATTTTATAGATAAGGAGTTAAGATTGTGAAGAATTCAGGGTGTGTCTGCATTACACAGTGTGGTTCTAACTAACTTGAAGTAGGTTATCTATATACTAGAAACAGCATTAGCATGGTCTTCTCCTTGGCTGTTTTCATCTCCTAATATAGTTGCATTGCTTCTAAACTCCTGAACAGTTTGTTTGAGCTAGTTCAGGTGTCCATATGTGGCACTGCATTGTGGAGCATATGGTGAAAGTAAGTGACTTGCCTCTAGTCACACAGTAAGGCAGCATTCAGATCAGGATTAAGATATGATTAATTTAAATGTCTAAGCTCCTGTTCTAGTCAGTAGAGCCTAGAAAATGGTTCAGCTGACCTCATGCTTAGTGTCTGTGTTAAGGTGAGTTGAATCATGCTCCGGGCTCCCCTGAGTACCAAGTAGGTCTCCTCCATCCTGGGAGTTTGAGCATGTTAATCTCCAGTTGGGTCCAACCCATGAAGTCTGCAGTGGGGGAAGAAATCATTGTAGGCCACAGTGACCCGTGGATCCTTCTTTCTTTCTCCATAGGTCACTTCAGAACTGTAGTGTGAGAAGTGCCACCCAAAATGAAACCGCATATTCCTTTAGAAATGACGTATGTGTTTGCATAAGAAAAAATGAGTATGACTGTATTAAGGATTGCTGAAGTATTACTAATCAATAGGCATCTGTTGTACAGAAAAGTTGTTGAATGGAATCAAAATGGTCTGGTTCATGCAAGAGCAGTAATTGTATCTTGTAATTCAACATCTCTTGAAAATTTTTGTACATTTTAATACCGATTTCTTAAAATACTGTGTCTGAGAGTAATAACAGATGCATGTGTAATAATAACTGACCTCTCCTGCCCTTTTGCTTTGTCTAATCTAGTCCAGTGTCTTAACTGGGTGGACTACATTGCAAAGGTCTTGTGTAAAAAGATGAGTACCACCACATGTTGCATAAAAAGGTAGTATCTGACAATTGTAACTGAGTCAGGTGTAGCTGATAGTTTTTAGATCTTAATGGTAAAACGAGACACATGCTGGCTAGCTTGGATTCTTGTTACAGCAGAACCTTCCTATGTTATGGAATCAGCCATTATGAGAAGCTAGTTGCAAAATGATGGTTCCCTTTGATGTTCCTAGAACCAAACATTTGGTGAAGTAGCTTGACTTGGATATTTCGGGAAGCTGTTTAATATTGTATCTTCTTAGACCACTAACTTTCATCCCAAATTGTTAATTGCCTTGTTTCAAGAGATACCAATTTTATACGTCCAAGATTCTTGCAGGTTGGTATTTAGGCATTGTCGTGGTCATTGTAGTGCTAGCAACTTTGTATGTCAGCTTTTAGCTTAGTAAGATTTGTACTGGCATCTCAAGCAGTTTAACTGGAGAGATAATCCATCTCCCAGTAGAAGAGTCATGTTCTTGACATGCCTGGAGACTTGTTCAGCTGTCATTCATAGAAGTACTTATTTCTCAGATTGTGAACTTTTATAAATGCTTACAGGTTTTGCTCAAATTAATATAGCTTGGTTGCTGCTGAATGGACTGTGTGGTTTCTAACCCATTAGTAATTGAGCATAATGCACGTAATTTTATTGGCCAGTATCATCCTCAGTTTTCCAAGGATTAAGCATGTGTAGCGTATTTTGCACTGAAATATTTCCCGCTGTCATTGGGTATTGTCAAAAATCTGTTAACTTTTGAAACCTCTAGTTTTCTATTAAGATTTAAGTATTTGTGTTCTGCTTACAGATCCCCCTAATCCCTCTAGCAGCTTTGTTAGCCATACGCGAGGGTACTGCCTACTGATGCTTTTGGCACCTAGCACAACCTATCTTTGTAGGTTGCTTCATAGGAATCATGCCCTCACTGAAACCTTATATTGGACTATATATATATGTGTGTATATATATATTTACACACATACATATATGTATTTATATATATCTGGAAAAGTTACATTCTGTAACAGGTTTAAAAAAAAAACCAGATTTTCTGAAGCACTTTGAGCAAGAAGCAAATTGTTATAAATCAAATTGACCAACTTTCCTATAAATATCTGATGCTCTGCTGTACCTTAAAAGTATCAAAAAGTCTTGTTTGAAGTGCTTGAAGTTTCAGCAGAGGGTCAGAAATATCTTGTCACCACCCTGCTAATTGTGTGGAATATTTGCTCGCACTCTTGCCCCTTCATAATCATGAAGATTGCTATATGAAGACGTAAGATGGAGCAGCTGAGACAGATGCACAATCTCTCCTGTCCTCTGCCACTTCCCTCTACTACTGGGAGACAGGTAGGGCTCTGGATTGGGTTGGTTGTATTTTGGACTTGTGTAAGATGCTGACAAAGCTCTTGGTCAGCTTTGTTGCAGGTGATCTTAGTTGCCTTTGGCTTTCTTACAGGTGTGTCTTACAGCTGGCTTGCTTACAGTTCGGGAGTTGCACTTGAACTCTGGTGAGGTCTCTTATTTTAGGAAGCAGCATTATCTTTGAGCACCTAACTAGAACTGTAACACATGGAGTAATGAAAATATGTCAGGCAGCTAATTGTTTGAAGCAACTGCTTTAAATGTTTAAAGCAATTATAAAAATATGGGGAAGTGGAGAGTTTTGGTGATTGACTGCTCAGTTGATTAAATCTTGCTTTTAGGCACAGCATGTTAAAAGGAAGGTGAGATGTTTCAGTGATACGCTTTAAAATGCCTGGTGTATTGGGTGCCTAAAGGCAGATCTCTTCTGTCACTAGGGTGTTATTGGGTATGCTTGGCTGTTGCAATGTCTTTTATTTAGTTAGGTGTACTAACTGTATCTGCCTTTTATTTCTGCCCCTCTGTCTCCTTTATTACTTTGAATATATGCTGACTGCTCTCATTCTTGGAGGTCTTTGCTGCTAGGCCTTAGCCTGGCCTTGCTCTGTGTATCTTCCATCACACACTGTGGAGAAGCTACTTTAAATGAACACTTTTAAGCTTTCTCTGCTGCTTTCCTGTAGGATCTTTTTACATGCCTGCAAAACTCTTCTCAAAGCTGTCAGTTGTGATGGCATCAACCTTGCCAGTCCTTTGTGGGTTACACCACTAGCAGGATGAAATGATTGCCTATCTGACTGGATGGAGTATCATTCATTGTATCCATGTTCTCTATGTTTTAAGCTTCCTTTGGATACGGCCTGGGATTTTGCACTTCAGTTCTGTGTCCTGGCTCATGATAGGGATTCCTATGTGGTATAGAAAATAATACAAATGATAATTTTCAGGAAGTTAAAATTCTTGATGTAAATGCTATGTAGGGTTTTTAACCTGAAGTAACATATGTATGTAAGTAATGGCAGTGCATGCTGAGAGAATCCAGTAGTGACTTCTGTGGATTTGTCCATAACAAAAAGAGATATGCACTGTCAGCATTTTTATGTTAATGTCATTCAGTTTAATATGACATATGAATGTGATTAGCAGGTGATGATGGCTGGTGATTCTCATGTGCATGTACTTCTGCCTCCTTGGTGACTGTGAGATTGTAAGGTGCTAGTCATAAATGTTTCGTAAGTGTAGGAGATTGTCATCTAAAAGGTTGGCTAGCTGTCAACTGCATCAGCTGTTGCCTTACAACAAACTACTCCTTGACTAGCTCATGGGTGTAACAGTAATCACAGTGTTCACAAGGCTGCATACACAAAGGAGAGACAAATGTGGGTAATGGACCTTGTTGCAATCAACCAAAACAGTTCCACATGGTGGTGTGAGAAGGCAGCCAAACCAAATTAAAGGGATCACCCCATTTCTTCTTGGGAGCCAAGAGGCAGTCAGTTTTGCAACATTCATTCCTGTTTCCACTGTGGGAACAGACATCAGAGTGTTAATTACTAGAGTTCAAGAAAAGGAGCTCTTGTGACTAATGAACTACTCCTTAAACCACAAAAAACTATAAACTTTTAAACAGCAAGCCTTTAATTGCGTGTTTGAGATGAAGGCCCTAGGGCAGGGGGTTGTTGCACTGCATTAACCACATGAAGTTGTCAGATACACAGACTTCATGCACAACAGATAAAAACAAGTAATGTAGAGGATGCTGTTACTGCTTTTAGAAAATGAAATTACTTTGGGCTTGACCTGTATAAGTATAGTATTTATTTTTAGGGTCAACAAAGGCCTGCCTTTATGCTTGCTAAGGAGTATAAAAATTGCTGTTATTGAAAAGGTGGTGACCTACATTGCCTGTAGATGGGGCCTAAAATAAAGTGCTAGTTAATAAGTTACACAGGCAGCACCTTAGAAAATATGTTTCAAAGGGAACAACAGTTTCCGTGCTGTCTATAGTCAGTGTGTAATTAGTCCAAGTAATACTACAGCTGCTTTTTTTTTTTTCTTTCCTTTTAAAGAGAGTAGTTATCCATTCTGTTATGAAGAAGTTGTTACCAACAGTAAATCAGATGTTTAGAGGCTTCACAATGGGATGTGTAGTCTGATGGAAGTCTATCTCTGGATAAAGTGGACATAGGTTTTGATTTTTTTTTTAACTTATTTATTTATTTAATCTCTCAGTGGAATAGGTTGGTTGTTTCTTAAGTTGGGTTGTTGTCTTGTCAGGGGGTTTTGCTATGCAGTTGTCTCTGATGACTTCTGTTCCTGGCCATTTCAGCAAAGAGGTCAAGACTGGGTGGGAGGACTGGTGTGACTGGGTGGGGTAACTGGCTTGTCATTTCTGTCCTGAAGTTGGTCAGGCTTGACTGATTCTCCTTCAAGGAAAGGGATGTGCACTGCTGCTGTCAGCTCTGTTGCATGAGCAAGTATGTGTTTTTGGTTTCTGTGTCTCTCATTCCGGCACCTTTCCCAAGGATTAGTGTGTGTGTGTGGATGAGAAACAGTAGTTGAAGTTTAGTGTCTGCAGACCAAGAGGTTGACAGTTGCATGTTTGTTAGAACTGCAAATATTTGGGGTAAGAGAAATATCTTACTTATATCACATGAGCCAGGTGGGATTTCTAGAGAGAAAAACTTGGGGATAAGGAAACTACTATGTTACCCTGTTTGTATGCCATACAGCAGTATGCCATATGAAACTTCGGAGTATGTAATACATAACCATGCTCTTCTGTGGATTGCTTGCTCTTGAGATACTGTGACTTCTGTCAATTTGAAATAACCACTAAGACTAGTAATTGTCTGCTAGTGGTAGTTGAACCTATATGACTACTTAAAGTTGAAGCTAAGTGACCAGTTAGATGGTCTCTGGGTGAATTTCTCAAATAAAAAATATGCTTCCCTTTTCCTGTTTACATGATTTTTCTGTGCTGCTCCTTCCCCATTTAAACAGACTCTTATYGTAACTTAATCCTCATCCTTCCCCCTTGGATATGCTTGTTGCCAAGCTTTTTCTTCCTCGTCTTTCCTCTTGTGGCTGTATTTCCCTTTATTCCCTGTATTTCCCTCTTACATTATTGTTTTTCTCAGTTATTTTGCCATGTTGCTCTTCCTTAAGTAGGAGCAGTGTTACTATTTTCCATCCATTTTATAGCATTTTTCAAAGGATTCTAGGCTTCTCAGTAAAGAAGATGCTTATAGAAATGACAAAGAACAGAAAATATTTGGATGAATTGCAGTAATCCTCGGGTTGGGAGCTCTCATCATTTTCCAGCTAATGGTAAGCAGAAGAGTTCCTGGTGGCCTCTGTGGTGACAGTTTTGAAATTAGCTGGTTCTTCACAGCTTTCTGCTTCTATGCGTCCCCATTGCTTATGTAGAGGGCACTGTTGGAGTTGGTGACCTTTTCTAGAAGTTTCAGTAGAGAGCACATGGGGATGGTGTCATTGTAATAGCAGTCTTTGTTTGGGAATATAAAGCAGTATTTGCATAAAGACATAGTGTCTGTGTGAGGCATTTTTTCTTTGCTGCTGTTCCCATAATTTTTACAAGTGGTAGAAGGTTTCTACAATGGCTTCATTTTAGAAAATAAGCCCTCTTTTCACTTCAGCCCACCCACTGCCATGGGACGTCCTTGCTTTCCCCCACTGTTTCCCACCCTCTGTAAGACCTACTCATTAACTTGAGTGTAAGTAAGATCACCGTAGTGCCTGTAAGTGAAGAACAAGGATGAACAGTGATGAAACAGGCTTCCATAAATCATAGTCTTAAATAAAACGGAGACGCTCCACCACCGCGTAATTAATAAAGAACAGGAATGCCCTCATAAGTAGAAGCAGATATATCTGGTTGTATGTTCTTCCCTTAAAAAGTGGCTTGTTGAAGTTACTCCTGAATTCGTGTTTGCAAATATATTCTTTGGTATAGTGAGCACTTTCTCATGAATTGGAAGTTTGAGAATGTGATGTAGCTGGGGATTGCTACACGGCACTAACCATATGGCAGGTAAATGTGCAGAACTCAAGGCTGTGAAAATAAAGTCTAGCTTGAAGAGGGATTTTGATCTCTTCAGGTAGCTTGGAAATGTAAGGCTCTATAATACTTGAGATAAAGTATGGATTGAAGAGAGAGGCTGCTTAGGCAACTTCAAGTTGATCAAAACAAATAAATGGCTACCTTTGAATAAAGCTCATGATATTTATGGATCAAATGTATATCTTTTTATTAGTGGGCAAACTGCTTGCTCTAAATTTCCATGCCTTTTACTTTTAGACAGTTTTTATTTATACCCAGCAGATGTGACCTTTACAAAAAAGATGTAGCTTGTAAAGATGGGAAAGGGAGGAAGAGAACCAACAAAAATCTTATTAATAAGTTTAGGAATTTTATAACCTTTTACGTGTTTTGAATTAATAGCTCTAAGTTCATTCTGTGATTGAAGTGATTATAATGATTATATGATTATTATTTTTTTTAACTTGGTAGTGGTTTACATTATAGCATAATAGTAACATAATGTTTGATGAGCTAGAAAAGTATGGCATGGAGAACTGTTTCTTAGTAAGTTTAACTTCAAATCTCTGCTTAAGGGAAAACTGGAGCAAGGAGGTATTGGGAGGGAAGAAGAGAAATCTGCCAAAGAACATATCCTGTGGTGAGAAATAAAATATTGCTTCACTTCAAGCAGTATTACACAAAATGACTGACTGTAACATCTGTGTCCCAACAGACCAGTCTTACCAGCAACTTGAGACACAGACATGACATGGCATAGCCAGTTTTAAACCACTTAGCCAGTTTTTGAACTTATGCTTGGAGTACCCTGAATATTTTGGATCTTGGGATATGGTGAGAGCAGCGTCATATAGGAAGGACTTTCTTGTTATTCTGTCAAGTGGCAACAGTGCAGAGGTCCACAGCAGGGTCCAGTGGCTAGCAGCCGTGGTACGATTCGGGGCTCTGACAGATGAGCTCTCCCAGACGTAATCGTGCCAGTTTCAGCTGTTAATTCGCCCTGCAACTTTCTGCCCTCATCCTCTGCAGTGATTTCACAGCAAAGAGAGCAGACCAGGATGTGTCCCCATACATCTCTTCTCCCAATATACAGCCCGTTTTGTTAGCTGAAGCTGCTGCTGATGTTGAGCTTATAAAGGTTTTATTGCAGCAGTTAAGGTATAGGGGTCCATTGCCTTCTCCTGTCAAGATATTGGTATTAAGTGGCTGAGACAGATTCCTCTTTGGTGCAGGGCAGCTTTTTAGCTCTATTTTAGATAAAAAGTGGGTTGGCAATACCCCCAGCTATGTAACTCTTTGGGCCATCTGGGATCCAGTGAAACAAATTTTCTGACTTCAGGTTGTTGCCTTCCCTTGTGTAGCCTGAGAGAGTGAGTAAGGGTGCTGGATCAACCTGAAACTGAAATGGCAATTAGTGTCTTGCCACAGTTCTTGTTGCCATCTAGCTGCAGAAGAGACAAATGCTATGGTAGGCCAAGGGTGGCTCATTTCTGACCTAATCGTGCCATATATTCCGTGAGAGAGAATACGTAGTGAAGTGGATTGATTCTTTATGAAGCCTAGCACTGTATGGAGGGAGGAACACAGGTTTTGTCTGTAGATTTTTCTCAGTTGCAGCTGTCAGTGGCCACATACCACTCTGCTTTCATTCTTGTCAAAACCCTACTGTGTCTAAGCAAAACTGCTGTTTGCTTCAGTAGAGTGAGTTATTGCCTCAAGAGAAATGTAAAACTGGCTATGAACAATTAATTTTTCAGAGGAAAGAAAACAACAAACCTACCCCTCACTACAGAAGTTTCAAATACATGTTTGATTATAATTTAAAACATGTTGGACAGCATGTCTTAAAAGTACACTTACAATGAAGAAAAAGCAAACCAAAACAGGCCTTAGTGGAAAAACGAAATACTGGAATCATCTAGTTCCTTCTTCATTTTTGCTTTTGATTCTACAGCATGCTTTTGTTTCCTGCTAGAGAAAGACTTACTGATTCTTCGAGCCTGTTTGTATTAGGAAACAACTTCTGTGCATCCCAGATGAGTGAGCTTGTCAAGCCCAGAGTGGAGCAGAGTCCTCCCATTTAAACTTTGGTAAATTCATTACTGTAGTCTTCACCTGCTGTGTCAGAGCTTTGCTTTACCTCACTGATAGCCTGTAGAAGACATTCATTTATTCTGATGTGTATGGAACATTTGCATTGCTTGAATGGAGTTAATGAAGCCATTTCATAGTGGTGTAAATAACTTTTGTTGGTGTCCTGTGGAAACAGCACTTTTAGATCAGTTACGGACCTTAGTTACAAGCAACAAAAAGAATGTAGAAGAGAATTCTGCACAGTATAGGAAGGGTTTGACAGTGTTTTAGACCTTTTAAATTCTGTTGCATCTATCACTCAGGAAAGCCTTCTTATTTAACTTTCCTTAATGCAAGACTGTGACTTTAAAGCCACACTGCGTGATTATTCTTTTACCATGCTAAACGTCCCATATTTGCTGACACTGTCAGTCATGTCTTTACAAGCAAAATGGTTTTTTTTAGGTTTTGACAGAACAGTAGGGATATGTTCACTGGGTGTGATTGGTGTCAGAAGAGTTTAAGTAAAATAGTTAAAGAACATTTTCTTTTAGTAGCAGTTAAGTGTGAATTTATGTGAAGTTGCAGTAGTCTATTACAGTATGTGGCAACATCGTATTTGGACTCTGTGGGTTTAAAATCCCTTTCTACAGGGAGAAATTGATTGGTAGATAAAGTAGTAACAAAAACTTGGGGCGAAAAAGAACAACAAGGTCTGTGTCATACTGCCTGGAAGTGCTTCCCTGTCAGTGACACTGCTGTTAGTCATTCTAAACCCATTTAACTGCAGCTATTTTAAATGCAACCAACAGACAAATGTGCATGTGTTTGTGCGTATTGGTATATTCAGCAAAGAGGTGTTTTCTTGTTTCAGTTTGGACTTTATAGTCATTCTTAGGTGCTACTAGAGCAACAAATGTCAATTAAATAGAAGCTCTAGAAATGCCTCAGCAGAGCTGCAATATACTGCCATTTTATTTGATTTGTGTTGCCTGGTTCATTCTGTAGTATACCTAGGGAATGAATGAGAGCTGCATCTTGCCACAAATAGGATATTTGTTTTACTGTAAAGTCAGGGAGGATGTTGTCAATAGTGTCCCTGAAGATATCTTGTGGTGTTGGCCAGGAAACTATTTGGGCTTGTCTGCCCAGTGCAGGTGTGTTCTCTATTTTAATGTGTTTTGCATGCATTTACTGAATGTTGACTTTCATAGTAAGTTTTTGCTGAAACTTAAAGTGCCAGATCTACCTGCAAAGAATATATGGATATGCTCTGCTTTCATCTAATTTATTAAGTTTGTCAAACAACATGCATTAAAGCATGGAAGGATTGCTTTCGCCAAATGTAGCTGGTCAGTGAATGACGTAGTTGATTCTTTAAAGAGAGGAAACCAAGGAATGAGTGTTATATTGTGTGAAGCTACTTCTCTCATGAAACTTTATCCTCTTTGTGGACAGACAGTATACACCACAATGAGCACGAAAAAATGATGTGTATCATAGTTTTCTTCTTTTCTTTGTTCATCTTTGCCTATTGCATCTGTCTTTCTCTGGTCAGCAGTCCTGTTCTGGTGGTGTCTGGGATTAGAGAAGAGTTACAGTTAAACTGCCAGCAAGATATTGTGCTGCCAGCTGTTTGAGGTCTGGGTATGTGAGCCCTTGTTTGTAATTCCTATTCTTCCTTCCTGCAAGCTCATTTTCTCAAGATGGATATTTACTGTTGCACTGAAGGGTCTGGCTGCCTAGGTTTGAGTGGTAAATCCTTACTGAGAGGATCTCTCACCTCTTCACTCTTCCTCTCAGTTGAGTCAAAATTTCAAATTTAGAAGCCAAATAATACTTATTTGGCCTAATATTCAGAGATAAAATCAACTGTATTATATCAAAAAGTAACTGAGCTTAGCTAGCAGGATGGTAGTAAAGCCTGGCCAAAGTGGCTGTAGCCTAGTATGTGCAACAGAGAACCACAGCTGTATACAGATGTCCAGTCCAGCTCTGCTGATGGAAAACATGAATATACGTGTGTTCTGACCCATCCCTCTTCAGATAGGAAGGAATATAACAATAGATTTTTCTCTTGGTATTGTCCACCTCTTCATGTCTAGGGGGAACGTTCTACCGACTTGAAAAAGTCCTTAGTTTCTGTCATTGTTGTGGTGGCATTGTGATTTTAGTTTTCAGTGTAGTAAAGTATGACATGATTGGTCTATGCCTTCATGCTTGTATCTGTTTTATAAAGAAAGGTTTTTCTAGTTAAGTATGTATTTCAGTATGCTGTGTCTGTTTTTTTAGAAACATGGCATGGTAGCACAATTCACTTTTCAATTTCTATAGCTTCACATTTTAATTTTCTTTTTAATTTAAAGCCTTAAAGCTATGCCACAACAAGAAAACCCCTATAGAAAATAGTGGAATTAACTTTCCTTGCCCCCCTTCCCTGATCTTCTCATCAGTTCCCTGCAAATGAGCCATTAAAAAGAGAGATAAAAGAGAGAGAAATAAACTTTGAGTTTTAACTGAGATGACTTTGGAAATAAACCTTGTGGGTTTTTTTTTGTTGTTGTTAATGTTTTCATTTATTACAGAATTGCTTTTATTTCAAAATTTATTGTATACTACCATCTACTTGGGTCAAATGTATTTTTGCACTTCTAGTGCAAGTTCGGGAGACTTATTTTCAACTGAAGGTGCAGTTTCTAAATTAATCGACTCTTGCAATTTCCCAGTCACTGTTAATATCTCAAGCTGGATTACAACCCACAAGAGCAGCTGTGTGATTCATGACTGTCTGTTTCCTACTATTACTAGGGTCTGTTTTTACTCTATGTGTGTGTGTTTTTTTAACCGGTGTGTAGAAACTTTGCCTGTATCTTCTGCTTAAATTGATATCATGATTCAATATTAAGTATTCAGCTTTTTCCTCCCCCCCCCATATTCAGCTTTTGTGTTTTGGGGAAAATCTTGTGCTACTGTTACAGTAAATATTAACAAGAATACTGATTTTGGATAGTGAAGAGGTAGCAGTTTTTAAGTCTTAAAGTAAAAGTGATTAAGAGGAAGCAGCCATCTGCGTATGGTGCTGTGGATGTGGAAGGCCAGTGTCCTGTGCGATCTAGCCCAGTCTCCTGTCCTGTGCCTGTTTGCCAAAAAGGATGCATAAGGAGGGTTGTAGGAGAGGTATTATTTTGTGTATACCCTTGTGTAGGCTTCTTCTAGCCTTCAGCCATTTCTAGTTGAGCGTTTCTGAGCTGGACATGGTTTCGGTGTTTTTTTCTTTCGTGAACCTGTTCACCTTCCCTGGAACCCATGTGGACTTTTAACATTCACTGCATCCTGCTTTGTGCAGAGCTGCTCTATTGCTTGTTAGGACCTCTCCCATGCTAGCTTTATTTGCTCTCTGTTAATTCTTGTGTTGGAAGAAACAATGTATATAGTAGGTTCTCCTTCCCTTTTTCTGTGCCACTTGTGATTTTTATAGGCCTGTATCATAATCTTTCTCCTCCCTGCAGTCTTGTCTTCTCTAAAGACTCCTCTATCCCTTACCTCGTGTCTGCTTAGTTTCCTGAAATCTCTGGTGAGGGAAATCCAAGTAGGTTATACTAGTTACTGTAGAGAGAGGTCTTGCTCTGCAAACTTACAGGAGTTCTTTGAAGGGGTCAGCAAGCATGTGAACAACAGCTATTTTGACTCTTCCTTAGTATATTTTATATTATGATTTACCCTGTGAAGCATTGAAGCCTGTAGTTATCCTCAAATGCACAGCTTGGAGCATGATAACGGGGATTCCTGGAATGGTCTTAAACACTGACTTTGTAGGTAGGACTGGAAGATAAGTGTTGACAGGCCTGTCACTGTGCTTTCTGAGATTGTGTCTCTGTCAAAGGGACTGAAGGTTAAACACAGTTTCTGTAGCACTTCTGGTAGCGATGGTTTACAATCCATATTTACCCACCAGTTCTTTGTTACAAGGCAAAGCTTTCAGTTTTGCTTTTTTTTTTTTAAGGCTAACTGAATGGATTTATTTTGGAGCAGTGTGAATGCATATGTATTTAGTCTCATTTTACAGGCCAAATACATTAGTCGTAAATACTGAAAATAGGAACGTGTTGCAAAAGGCTTTCTGTGCAACTGTCAGTTATTGGGGATTACAGAGGGGGACACTAAGGCATTCATTTTCACAGCTGAAGGCTTCGACCTTTCCCTCTGTCCTGGTATGACCTTCATGAGAGAACTGCCCTTTGCGTTGCTGCTGGCAGGGAGAGGCGAGCAATTTCCCTGGTTCCATCTCTGCGTGAAGGCAAGGGAGCGGACAAGAAGCTTTTGTACCACTTCTTGCTGTTCTAGGCAGTGTCTGTACTCGGCAAAGCTAGACCTAATTCCTGGTGAGGCAGCAGACCATGCCTGCTTGGTTAGGATGTGGATGATCAAACAGAAATTTGGAAGAGTTGCTTCAAATTGCCTATATGAGGAGAAATTATTTTATAGATGAGCTGTTTTATGCAGCAGACTTTAGGATGCTGATAATGAGCTGCTCTTGCTCTTTAATTCTGCTGCTTTTTTTTGTGATTGAGACTTCAGATGGTAACTGTGCTATGAGTGATTGTGAAACTGTTTGGATTATACGTTGAAAGAGGAGGAGGTTTTATCTTTGTACAATAGGCAATTCAAAGATCTCTTGAAGGCTTTTATTTTTTCATGACAAAGTAATCCCTTTGAGCTTTCCTCTCTCCCCTATAAATGGCTGACACCGATAACTAGACTGTTTTATTTTGAAAACTTACATAAAGATAAATACTAAAACAAACATGACAGCCTAGAAGTAATCAGGGGTATGGGCACTAAAGAGTCATTTCTTACCCAGACTCAAATTATTACTGACTTAAGTTTCCATTGGCTGCTTTAGATTCATCTCTCATCATACCTTATCTTTTTTTTAAAGGAATTTCAATTCCTTTGTTTGCTAAAATCATGCCTGGCTCCATTTGTCTGTAATACTGCAAGAGGAGAATGTCAGCCGTGATGTATGTTACAGTGGAACAACGTTCCCACTGCACTGAACGTGTCTGTATTAAAGCTAACTGTTTGATGTCTTTTTTTCTCTTGAACTTGTTTTTCAATTTGTTGTGCGTCTTTACCCTGTTCATGTTCTGCTGAGCTGTTTTAGCTTTTCACTGCTGTCTTGCAGTATTTCTTGGCCCTTTTTTTTGTCTGCCTTCTCAGGTCCTGGTTCATCCACTTCTGATGAAGTAACTTTTTTGGTATTCATTAATGTTCTTTCACTGCATTGATTTCCTCCTGCTTTCTCTTGTATTAATTCCTTTCAGTCCTGGAAATAGGTGGAGGAAATGAAGGGAAGAAGCTACCACAATAACAGTTATAAAAATGATGTGAAATATAAATGATAGTATAATGGTGCTATTAAACCGTGGAATATGTCAAAGATTTGATGACCTTTCAAAGCTGGGGAGAGTGGGTTGAAGCAGGTGTGTGCAAGGACTGCCTTTCAAGACTAAAGGTGGCAACTGAGTGGATTTTGAAGTGGGGGTCAGAATGAGTGACTTTCTTGGCTGTGAAGGTTGGGTACTTGCCATGTTACAATGCTTGGGGTGTTTTAAAGTGATAAGACAAAAGAAGGGATTTCGGGAGCCCAATCTAGGCTGCTATCCATGGTCCTATGTATCTCCTTGACTGGCTCAGGGAAATAGCTGCACCCTAGTGCTCTCTGGGGACATCAGCTGCTCTTAGATTTAGTCACCCAACAGAGAAGAGATTGAGTACATGTTTATAATGATGAGGCTGTAATTCCTTGAGGTGAGGTGTCATGATCCATCAGCTTGGTGTTATACAAAGGGGAAGGTCTTTTACTTTGAGTCCTTCCTCGGTTCACATGGCTTGTGCTCCTCCAGTGTCCTAGTACCAACTTGGGTATTTTACGAGCAATGCTGAAAGTCTATTCAAGTTGCTGAACTAGCAGAAATGACCCCAGTCACCTTCTACCTTTCACTCCCCCTCTCTTCCCCAGCTCTTTTCCCAGTCAACGTCCCCCTCCTTCCCCCTCCCCCCAAAAAAGGTGGGGTGTTGGACTGTGTGATCAGGACCAGGGAAGAGAGTAAGGAAGAGTGGGACCAGAGGGAGGAAAATGAAAAAGGTGAGTCAGCTGATTTGGGACCTAATACATTGGCTAACTGGATTTATTGCTTCACTGTAGATAACTTAGCTGATAATGGTTCAGCACAGAAATTGGTCAAAAAGAATGCAATTACTCAGTGCTGAATGGCTGAATTTTATCAGCAGTAGAAATGTTTTAATTCTCTCTGAATAGTAAACTGATAGTTATTGCTAGGACCCAAGGCCCCCCCCCCCCATTTCCCCCTGAAGTTGTTTTTTTTTTCCCCTCACCCCCTCAATTCTTATTTAACATAACTTCCTTAATCTTAAAAACAGACCAAGATTAGTATCGGTGTGAAATCTGTAAGTGTAGGCATTGTCCTAATGTTTTTGCATGAATACAAGGTATTGAATATCCTCTAGGATGCTTTGTGTGGTGATGGAAGGTTATTTTAGACAGAGAAGTCTAGACAGTTCTTAGGATCTATTGCACATCTCTACACCTGCCAAAACTGGGGAGGGAATTTTGTACAAATTACACTGCTGTTCCTCAAAAGGTTTTCATGATACAAATAACACTAACCAGATTAGTGGTTTGGGGTTTTTTGTTTGTTTGTTTGTTTTGTGGGGGGGGGGGCAGCAGAATCATTGTGCCTATTGTTGTAAAACTTGGGTAGCATATTGCAACTGGTATTTCTATTTTCATCTTCCTCCATATATTCTAATAACATCGTTCCTACTTACATAGTTATCTTTCATGCCTGGCTTTCTTGTATGTGCTAAGTACAACACAAAGATTTCTCACATGCAATTGAGACATTATAAATGCTTTTAAAACACACTTTGGATATAAAAAAAAGGTTAATTTAGACTTCAAGAGAACTCTTGAGAGGGTAAAGAGATGAGTATAGGTGTCTTTTCCAATGTCAGTGCCTTAATTGCATTTTTTTCTCCAGAAATAATAAAAAACTGTTTTCTTGCTTGAATCTGCTAATAATTTTCTAATTTATGTTGATATAAGTCTGAATTTACACTAGTGAACATACTGTATTTATTTCTCAGCCGCATCATTGATAACACAATTCAGAATTTGGCCTAGACTATTACAGAATAAATCACAAAGTAGTCTGACTTCCAGCAGGCTTTTAGTTTGCCTATCTGTTTAACCTCTGAGCAAGTATTAAGTTCTTTTCTTATTAGAAGATAGATGCATCCTGTGTAGCCTTTGGATGCCACTGTCCTGTTGTGAACTGTGTTGAAAATGACCTGGCATGTGGGAAAGTCTTTCTCACTAATGTAGACTGCTTTATATAGTTTTTAATTCCTCTAGGTTTCTCAAAAATATCCAGACTTTGCTGATGGGCAATACCAAGTCTACAGGAGACTGTGAAGTTCACAAATAAAATACCTTGAAAGAATCAAGATGTTTGGAAGAAGTAAAAAAATGAGCAATATATATAGATTGCCAATGGTATTTGAAGGCTGATTTTTAAACATTACTTAAATACTATTCAGGGTTTTTTTTGTTGTTGTTGAACTGATTTATGAGTCCTCTTTTCCTCGCTTCTCCTTTTTCCCCTTGGGGGAAATACGATTTTTTGGCTTGCATACGATGCTTAAACATTTCATTCATATGATGAAAAATTAAACAATAGCCTATAAATCTGTTGCAATCTGAATTAAAATGTTTAAGATTTTCCATATGTTTCTTAGTAAAAATAATAACAAAACTAGTGTTAAGTAAACTCATCTTAAGCCATTAGTGAATGCTTGCCATAAGTGTGTGGGTTTTCTCCATCTTCACTCCCTGTTTTTTAATGGCTTTGGTCACTTAATCCTAAATAAGTTTCTGTCTGAATAGCTGTGCCTCTGTATTGACTATTTTGAATAAACATTTGTGTGATTTTTGTAATGTTTTACTTTACAAAATACAGTCTTATGGGGTGATCACAGAAGTACTGTTTTTAAGGACTCCTGTGAAAAATGCATTTTAGATGTAGCTGTTTAATTATAATAGATACTTGAGAACAGACAAGCATGAATAAAAAAGCATAAGTAAACTGAAAGCCACAGTTATATTAATTGGGAGGATGTATACATTGAAGAGTCTCGTGTTTTAACGCAGAATAAAAGTCTAGAGAGTTGGGTCAACAAACATAATGGATAGAAGGCAAAAGCAACACTAATTTTCTAAGAAACTTATCAAATGAGAACTTTATAGCATGCTAAATAGTGTTTTATTTTAGGTGTTTGTGCAATTTGTAATGGAAACTATGGGCTTACAATGGCAAATGATGGGAAACAGTGGTCTGCAAGACAGCATTAAAAATTGGGAATGCCAAATATGTGCACTGTGTGTCAGCCTCAGTTGAGAATTTGTTTTGAAAAAATAAATTGTTAAACAATGAAGGCCAGATCTCTTGTTATTTTTCCTGGGAAAAGAGTTTGTATCACCTAAGGGAGAATTTGGTGCCTGTGGGAAAGAGAACACTGGGTTCAATTTTCAAAATTTGTGAGGACTCGCCAAGACAGATGGGAAGGAAAGAGTGCACCCTGAATTACTGTAGCCCTGGGAGACTGTGCTGGTCTTATATGTGGGTTTTCACATACATAATTATGCTTAAATATCAAGTTGTGTACATCAGTAGCTCTGCATGTGGAGTCAAGCTTGTTCAGCTGGATTTTGATGTATTGCAACAATGAAGCTTGCACGCGTCATGTAAAGGGTTGACTAAGTGCCAGGGTGTCTGTCCTTATTAATTTTTTAGTTAATGTTATAAAGGCAGGTGATATGTATTAAAGTTAGCCTGTGTCTTTGGGAGTTCCTAATCTATAGATTTCCTATGGCTAGACACTACAGGCAGTAGTGACTTTATGTGCTGCTGTTATGAAATGAATATGTTTCATGTGACTCTCAAAACTCCGCTTTTAATTTGTCTTGAATGTTTGCTTGGCTGTTGCCTGTGCTGAGAGTGTTTGTTTTTCAGGCTCCTACAGCAGCTTGATAAGTTGTACTGGGTGCTTGTCTTCTGTTTCTCCTTTCCTTTTAGTTCAGGATGTGATTAGTGTTTCTCATCTGTAGCATTCAACATCCTGTTCATCTTGATGGCTTCCTTTTTAGCAAATGTAGTGGGGTAAACATCCTTTATGCAGTTATGGGTTCGATTTTATTAAACTGGTCAAACAATATAGTTGTTGTGGCTGCTACAAAGTAGATGTCAAATATGTAATCTGAATTTTTGCTTGTGTCAGCTATTATCAATGAACTTGATGTATTTGTATAAAACTGACCTAATTTGGGTGTTTCTTTTGCTCTGGCTAATGTTTTATTTATATGCTATGTTGAAGTGGAATAGGGCATTAAAACCATCCCATCATGTTTAAAATAACACATCCATCCAAATGTTTTCACCTAGATTGTTGCTTAAACTGATTAGAGAAAGCATTTCTCTCCTTCATTTTATTTCATTCATCTAACTAGACTTGGTGTGTTAATCCTATTTTCTTGTCTTTTACTCATTTCCTCTGCTCCTAAGGACCTTGTGTGCAGTAACAAAGTGGGAGAAATACTGTAGAAAACAGGATCATATAATTGCAATATAAAGCAAGGATATTGATGTGACAAATGCAATGCTCTAAAAGGTTTTAAAAATACTTTGTAAAAGCAAAAGTAAATTAGATTTGTTATTGACGTATGTCTTTAACMCTTAGCAAAGGGGAAAGAATGGCTGATTCAGGAAGTTACAGAGCCTCATAAATCAAGGGAGTAACAAGACCCAAACCAAACATCATTTTGATTGCTTTAATTGTTGTTCCCTTTTCCTCTCATCATTGAGCCCTCTTATATGTGTGTGGATGGGAGCTGTGGGTTTTCTTGTTTTGTTTAACTAGGCTTTGGGCAAGGTCTCTGTTCTTTCTTTCCCTGTTACATTTCTCTCTCTCTCTTTCCTTTTTATATTTCTCTCTCTCTCTCTCTCTCTCTCTCTCTCTTTTTTTTTTTAATTGGTTTGGTTGCCCTCAGGGTTTGGGTTAATCTGATAGCTGAGTCCATCTATGTCCCTGCTAGCTTTACCTATGCTGACACTGGAGAGATGTCTTTCCCTGCTTTTAGCTTGCTCCACAAGAAGCAAGGGGGTCGTGCATTGGGTTAGGTGACCCAAAGATCCCCAAAACCTACATGCTCCATTTCTGTGCCCTTGTGGTGCAACTTACAGTCTTCAGTCTGACTGCAAATTTCGTTCATAATCTGGCACTACATATATTGTTTGCACTTGCCATTTGTGCCTTGCATAGTTTTTTGTTTGTTTTAATTGGGGGGAAAGGGGAAGAAAAGATATGCATTGCAATTACATTCCTTCTCTGTCTCTCTCTCTCTCTTTTGTGCTTTGGTAGGCCTGGATGATTGCCTGCAGCAGTATGTCCATAAATTTGAACGGGAGAAGATAAATGGTGAACAGCTGTTACAGATTTCCCACCAGGATCTTGAAGACTTGGGTATCACACGGATTGGACATCAAGAACTTGTTCTAGAGGCTGTGGATCTCCTATGTGCACTGGTTAGTTAAATGGTGAACAGAGGCATAAAGAATTCCTTAAAGGGTGTGTTTGTGAATAGCTAAGGCAAATCTTATAAAAACAGTGTACCTGTCTTACTTTTTCTGTTACACGTCATACGAAAAGAAAACAATATGAATTTGTTYAATTGTGGTAAGCTATGTGTTAGTAGCTCTTGCTCCTTTCCTGGTAAGAGGCAACACTGATTTCTTTGGTTGCACTTCTAAGGAAAGAAGCTGTTGGGGGAGCATTGTTAGATCTTGTGATTCCTGTTAGTGAATAGAGTGATTAAAATTGCTACTGAGTGAAGTGAATTTGTCATAGAAAATAAGATATGCTCTTGAAATGACAGCCGTTGAATGGTTGCTTGCATCAGTTGAGGTGGGTTTAGCAATTCTGTAGTCTACAAGCAAAGTGAAGAAATATGTTAATTGAGGAATGTTTTGTTAACTTAGTTACAGAGTGAGTTCAACTCTCTGTATTTGAAACTTAAGCTGTCCCTCTACCTTACTCCTGATGTATAACTGCGCAGGTATTTTTAACACAAACATACTCTGAAAAGAATAAATATATTTCAGATTATTTTGCTCTGCAGCATCATCAGTAAAGGCTTTATTTAAAAGCCAAGGTTTGGGCACACTCTTGAAAACATGTTTGATGTATGCAATGAGTGACCGCCAGAGGTATATACAATTACATCACTGAGAATGGTGGGAAAGAATGCCCTGCAGTGCTTTTGCCATTACTGCCCTGCATTCCATTCATTATGCAAGGCTTGCAGCACGGAGCATATTCTTCTTAAAATGGAGAGTCTTTATTGCCCATGTGATACATGCTTTTTTTGCTGCAGAAAGGTGCTATGGAGATCATCTGTACTTTATAAACCAAGAACAAATTGGATAGCCCATACTGAAGGAGGTGTGTTTAATAAAATAGCTGCATATAACCTGAAATGCTTCCTGAAGAATTATGCTTACATCACAGAACCTTTTATTTGCTCTTCAATATTTGATATATCAACTTTTTTTTAACATTTAATTTGCAAATCTAATAAGAACTGAATTAGCCTGAAATGCAATTCATGCTGTGGGAGGGGATAATCTGTCAGGTGAATGAAGGAGTCTGGTGAATTAGAAAATGTACTGCATGCTGTATACAGTCTTGACTGAAGTAATGGATGTGGCAGCCCCTGAAGGCACTTTTTTCATCTTACTTTTTAAAATATTAGAATAAAACGAACAAAGCTGGATGACTACCAGAACCTAAAGCTGTGTTTTATCTCCTACAATTTCCTTCTAATTTCCTTTGTAGACAGAAGTTTTGACCTCAGAGTCGTTTCTGGAAATCCGTTGTGAAAAGCAGTTCAAGTTAACGCATTAGACAGAGTTCATATATCTGAAATGTCCTTGTTCTCTTGCAAGAGGTGGAGGAAGAATTCCTGTGTTCTAGCTATGCCCTTTGTCACCTTCTTGATGTCCCTTCCCTTGGAATTTTAGGAAAGGAATTGCTGTAGAAAGTCAATGTTGATTTTTGTTCCTGTGGGAGTGGTGAGTTTTCAGTTCTAGTGACAGCCAATTTTTTATTTTGCTGGCTCACTTTTTGTGTGAGAGGATGAAATTTCCTTTTTCCATCTGTGTTAAGTTTTCTGAAAATGGATATGGGTATTGATACCTTTTTTGGTGTAATTTCCCTTAATTTGGGGACTTTGAATTAAAAAGCAAAGACAGTGTGAAAGACTCTTTCTTTAGTGATTTTTCACTATTCCTTTAGTTCACACAGTGGAAGTGTGGCATTGTCCAGGTCAGCTTGAGGTCAACTTTTGAAAGCTCTTGTTCTTGCAATGGGGGGAAAGGTTATGGTGTTTTTTTGATGGGTTCCCCCATCCTGGAGAAAATTTCACTTTTTGTCCAGTTTTTCCTTGAAGGGTTTTCTTTCAGCTGAGCCTCTTTCAGATAGGTGTTTTGGTTCCCTCACACTGCAAGAGCTCTTGAGTCCCTAAAGGCAGTGGAAATAGCTGGTTTTGGAGCATCTGTCTCCTGACATGGTAACTTTTTTCAAAGCATTGACCTTAGAGAACTTTCCAGCCTCATCATGTCAATGGAAAAGGTACAGTGTGCAGGTAGTGTGTGCCCTGAGAAAGGACACAAATACAAATTTTTAGACTTTACAGAGATAGAGCCCTCTTTATGACATGAATTCTGCTACACTATCAAGCTGAAAATGACATGTCTGCAATTTACAATGTTTGTTGCTGCAGTAAACATTTTCTAGAGCCAATATAGCTGAAAGATTAAAGTGAATGCATCTTTCTCAGTTTCCTTGAACACTTGAACAGTACCTTGTGTACTCATGTCTTTAGCTGTTTTGGTTGTTAGGCAGTGTTCCCTTATCTTTTCTTAGCATTAACACATGCAGCAAAGCTGCARCTGAAGAGGCAGTGAGAAAGAGTGTACTCAAAGATAAAAGGTGAAAGTTACCTATGAGTGTGCATCTCTGTTGCTCTTGAGCTCATCTAATAAACTTTTCTGAACAGGTGGTGAAGGCTTTTATTTCAGGAATTTAGAAGACATGTTAAGGAAACTGAATTCCCCAGAGGGGAAAAATGTATCGACTTGAGTCTCCAACTTTTTGGTGCAAAATGGTGAGGAAATATGACAATATTTGCTTGGGGGAGAGAAGAGGTGAGAGGAAGACATTCCTTAGTCAACTGAAGTATTTGGGGGAGAGGAAAGCAAACAAACATACATACATACTTTTGCTTTTTAAACTCATGCTAAACCACAACAGCAGGGGCAGGGATCCAGAAAGTAAGCTTTCTCAGTGAAGTAGTTGGGACAAAAAGCATCTAAAGCAGTGGTGAATTCTTACTGATCATTTCTTGATGAGTAGATGTGTCTGTTTGGGCTTAGTAAAGATAAAACAATGCAAGCATTAACAGGAAATGGTATACAAATAGTTTCACTTTGAATGTGTTCTTTGGATTAGGTTTTTGAACTTTTAACTACACTGTATGATGGGAGAATCTGGAATTAAAAAAAAAAAAAAGCAGCTGACTTTCCTTGTGTTTAGAAGGAAGAGATTTTGGTTTGTAAGCAATTTTTTTTTTGAAAAGGAAAAGAACACACTCTTTTGCTTTGTGTGCTTTGGTAATTTCACTGGTAGTAACATTCTGCAAGCACATTTGCAGCGGAGCAAAATATATCATACCACAAGATCATCCTACCAAGTAATTACATGAGTGTTCTATAAAATTCTTAATATTGTCATCCCTGTAAAAGGTACTTGCAAAATTGACCTAGAATGTACAAAGGCCCTTTAAATTCCAAACTGTTTGTCTTGCATATATGTAGATACAGGTCTTTGTGGCTATGACTTGTCAAAAGCACCGTGCGTATGCGCTACTACATAAGATTTCAGTTTTCTAGAGGTCTCAAGTTAAATTTAGTGCTGTTCGTTAAGAGATTTGAGACTTGAGAGGATTCCTTGGAATGCATTTTTCTTAAAAGTGAGAGAACAAGAGTTAGTGGCTGTGACGGTGCCTTGTATTAGTGCTAGTGTTTATGCAGGCAGACAGGGAGCTGAATCAGCTTTTGAACAGGTGTTCAGTCCATTTTTATTATTTATTTTTTTTCTCAAAGCTGGTTTTCAGTTGGATCAGCCAGCAGATCCAGCTCACTATGCTGTGGCATGTGAGCATGACTGTGAAGGGGAAGGTGACACTGCCCTTTGGCAACAGCAGAGGTGTAGATCTCCCCAAGGCAGCTGTGACACAACTGCTGTGCTGCTTTGGCTAAACTCACTCTTTTTCTTTTTCCCCCCCCCCCAGCTGCCTGAACTTGAGCAATTATTTGATCAGTGTATTATTTTACATTAAATGTAACGGGGTTTTGAAAGAATGCTCTCGCTCAGGCATGCTCTTGTGCACACATGCATGTTCTCTCCTTTCTCTTGTTCTCTTTTTTTCTCTTGTTCTCTCTCTCCAGCCATACCCCTGTAGTATCTTTCTCAAGCTGTAGTCTTGCATGTGGCTACCCAGGTTAATGAGTAACAAGGTAGGAATGTTTGACATACTGTGTTCTTGACCGCTGACTTTTGTCTACATTTTGATGAAAATAACTTTGATGTTTTAAATAGGAGTGATAGGAAAATGTAACTTGCTTCTGGTTCATAAGCAGCACATAAAACCATTTGGTTGTGTAAATAATAATCTGTTAAATATTGTAGCCCCAGTTTTATAGAAGTACTTCGGGGGAAAAAAAAACAACTGCTAAACTTTGCACTTCACCTAGTGTTGCTGTGAAGGCTTATACACTGTTTGCTATAACTGCTGCACTATCAGCATTCTTACCTGTTGCAAATTGAGGCTATAGCTCAGTGACAATTCCAATTAATCTAAGTCAGCTGCTGCCTCCACCCTCTGATTAGTGCTTTGCACTACCTTTGTGCTTGCACTTACCTGACCCTGAGGTGAGCTACTTCAGGGAGCTAAACCAACCGAAAACTAACACTGTAATGAAAGAGGTGGGGTTTGTGTGTGTGTTTGTGTGTGTTTGTGTGTGTTTGTGTGTGT
>NW_020450964.1:111424-164333 GCF_003343035.1 Apteryx rowi
TGTGTGTGTGTGTGTGTGTGTTTGTGGTAGGTGGTCAATGTAGTGTCAGCTCAGATAGAATCACAGCCCCAAGACACACTAATTCTGTCAATACTGATTGTTTTCCCGCTCTGTCAGTGAAGAGAGAAATGTACACAATGGCATGGGTATATTTTGTGGAATGGCATTATGTTTTCTGTACATTAGAGCAAGAGGTCAAGAAACTAGCTTGTTTTTAGAATAGAAGGTGGTTTGGATTGTGATGATCCTTTGTTTCTGGGGAGTTTATTTCTCAGCGACTCTCTGATTTCCGATCAGTCCCTGCACTGATGCTTTCTGTATGTTTTCTGTTGTGCTAGGTGAGCATAGTTCTGAGCCAGGTCTTTCCCTCGAGCACTCGAGGTGTTTAGATATCTGGTATTTTAGGTATCTTAGGTGTGCTCCACAGAGTCTCTGGGAGATGGAGACTTCTCTCGAGTTTAGAAGCAGTACAAAAGCCTGCACAGTGACTGGAGAGCTCGGCTGTGACATGCTTGTGATAGACTGTTGGCAACCTTTTGCAGTCATAGCTGTAGTTCCTTCATCTCCAAAGACTTCATTGCTGTAGTCCATCTCAGAATTGAGAACTATTTGTCCGAATTCTTTAAAAACTAACTGAACCGGAAAAGTCTCACCGGACTGACCCTTATATGGTGTATGCAAATGTTCTAGGGCCCAAAACAAAACTTGACTTGGTATATCAAGATGTATCTTCATATGTGGTGGGGCTATCTCCAATCTTTCAAAATAGTGAGGTCCAAGGTAAACGCTGGATTTCATTGCAGTGCAGAACAGAGAACCAGCAATGCTTTAATTGTAATCCTTAATTCTTTAGCTCTTGGTGACTTATTGAATCTGTAATTTTTCCATTTTACTAAGATAAAGATCTTTGTCTTCCCACAGTTTCCTGAAGGTAATTGACTGGTTGATATTTGGAAAGTGTTCTGAAAATAAAAAATGTCAATGGGGTATAAATACATTCAAGAAATTACTGGAGGAAGATGAAGGGTCAAAGCAATGTAGGTATTCACATTCTGGTATTTCACTGAAACCAAGAATGAGGGCCAAAGATTGAACTGGACTCAATCCACACGAAGGGAGATGCAGGAAGATGCCTTGTACTCTTCCTCCCTGTCCTGTCCGGTGAGGTGTGCAATTGTAGATTCTCAGAGCTGTAGGAATTGCTTGTGCAGATACACAGAAGTGATGAGTTTGTACATGACAGTGTGCAAGTACTTTA
The DNA here is from genome assembly GCF_003343035.1 of Apteryx rowi. Lineage (NCBI taxonomy): Eukaryota > Metazoa > Chordata > Aves > Apterygiformes > Apterygidae > Apteryx > Apteryx rowi. The sequence goes on from NW_020450964.1 coordinate 112,683, forward strand.
ATATTGTTTATTAGTCCAAGTTTTTCCCTCTCTGTGATGCTGGAAAATTTAAGGATATCCTTTTGCTGTTGCAGCAGTGTTTGTTTTCTTGGATATATCCTCTCAACCCCTACTCCTGGCTGTACTTTAACAGTACTTCCTTGCCAAGAGCTCTCGGGTGGGGGGACGAGGGGACACTTGTGTAACTGACACCCACTGGGCTCTTATCCATAGGAGGTGATAGGTATTTTAAAGGCAGCTGAGTAGTTGAAACCTCCTCTTTACACTGGTATGTTTTTTGGCGAGGGTTCTGTGTCACTTTCCATAACTTTCTTAGTCTGAAATATTCCAGACTTTATTATGGACTTTTGAACATGGAAATAATAGTGGTGCATGAACAGAACAAAGGCTGACAGTAAGCAGTGGTCCTGGTGAAGAGTTAGTTATGTTTGGTCTGGCAATTAGGAAGCAGGTAGAACTAATGGTGGTATGTGAGCATTTTTCTCTCTTTTTTTTTTTTTAGTTTTTTTTATTATTATTAGTGAGAAATCCTGTGTTTCAGGAGGGGGGACAGAGATATCCATTGACTTGTTTTGTTTCTCTTGCAAATAAGTATGGAACGTGAACCAGCAGTGTGCCTTGGCACCAAAGGTCAACAGCATCCTGGACCGTGTGAATGGGAAGAGATTGAGGGAAGTGATTATTTCCCTTTACTCAGCACTTGTTAGTCTACATCTAGAGTACCACATGCAGTTTTGCCTACTTTCTGCCCCTGCCCCAGCATAGGAGAGACACTGACAGATTGGATTGAACTTGGCAGAGGGCCGCCAAGATGGCTGGTACTGGAGCACTCGCCCCATGAGGAGAGGCTGAGGGAGTGGGGCTGGTCCAGCCCGGGGCAGAGACAGCTGCGGGGGGAGCTCACCACAGCCCCAGCGCTGCGGAGAGCTCGGCAAGAAAGCAGCTCTGGGCTCTGCACAGTGGTGTGTGGCAGGAGGCCCAGAGATGCAGGGCAGAAGCTGGAACAGGAGAGGGTCAGGCTGGTTTTAAGAGAAAATTTTCTCACCCTGAGGACAGTCAGGCAGTGGATCAGGTCGCTCAGAGAGGTGGTGCAGTCTCCCTCCTTGGAGGTTTCCAAGGCCTGAGGGGGCAAAGCCCTGAGTGACATGGTCTGAGCTCACAGCTGACCCTGCTTTGAGCAGGAGGTTGGGCTGAGACCTGCTGAGGTCCTTTCTCACCTGGGTAATGCTGTGACCCTGTGTGGAGGAGCTGGGAACTCCTGGAACTCTGAGTTGAATGGAGTTAAGTTTTAGTTGCTTTAGTGTTTTTGAGGAGAGTAAGAGAAAGAACAAGACAGTACAGCTGGTAAAAACCTGGGAACTTTGAGGTGGTCACAAGAATTTGTGGCAGCAAAAGAATAGAGAAAGGCTGATTATTTTTTCTTTTGGGAGGGTTGTAGCAAAGTAGGGGGCTTCAGTCTGAAAGAACTGAGCATTGACGGGGATTTAATTTTCAGAAAAGCTCACAAAGGTTTTGCGGGGTGGGAGCACTCAAAAGCAAATTTACTCACACACGTGTGTGTGCACACACACATGCATGCACAGCAAAAAAAAAATCTGACATAAAAATTGAGTTGCCTTCAGAAAAGGAATAATATAGCGTTCATGATATGCTTGGAATGAGATGATCAACTCGTGTTGCTTAAAACTGCTATGTAGCGTTATTGCAGTCCACTAACTTGCAAATAAATGTATTGCTATAGTCAAAGAACACAGTTACTGAAAATTTGTGATCCAGATATTTATTCTAGCTTTTGTGAAATTACATTTGTTTCCTGTAGATGTTTTTATCTCTTGCCAATTTAAACTTGTCTTTAGTTGTGAATAAAATGCAACTTTGCTGTTTGTATACCACAATATAAAAAACATTTAAAGAGAAAACAACCTTTGTTTTCCTTTATCAAAAAGAAAAAAGTAGTTCTGTTGCTCCAACTACATTTGAAAGGTAAACAACATCTGATAGGACTTTGGGACTTCATTCTGATTGTAGAATGTCCTCAAATCTCGTTAGTGTCAGTAAAATTTGAGGGGGTTTGGCACCCACAAAAGTATCTTTTAGTGGCTGTAGTGTGGGATAACTTGCAAAGTAATTGGAGGGTGTAGGACTTGTCAATATGGAAAAGACAGTCTGTACAATCTTGAATGTTGTGAAAAAGGTGGGTAGAGAAATGGTTCTTCCAGTAAAAGAACTAGGTGCATCAAAGGTAGCATTGAGGGCCCCCCCTCCCCCCAAATAACCCAGACAAAAACAAAACAAAACAGAAGAACTAGAAAACTCCCCCTATGCCAAAGGAAATAGTTAATCTGTGGAATGCCTGGCCACAGGGTGCTAAATTTCACATGGATTCAAAACAGGAATTGAATTTATGGAATTTATGGAAGAAATAAAAGCAGACCACCACTGCTTCCTGGGGCTGCTGAGCCTACAGATAGCTGGTTGCTGAGAAAATACTCTGTGAAAGTATTGGTATATGCTTGCACTCTTTCCTGGGTAACAGCTGCTGCTCATGGACTGATAAAGTATGCTAGGCTGTATGGACCAGGGGTCAGCCATTCTTTTTTATGGCTTTTGACTCTAAATCTGTATGTTATTTTTTTAGCAGTACATGAAACATTGCTCAGTCTGTGTAGTCAGAAACTTAAGGATTGTTTATTAAGGCTGTGCTTTCAGTTTAGGCCTGATTCCCACTTTTTTCCTACTTAAATGCTTGCAGAGGGACATCACAATAAGGTTTCCTGCCTTTTCTTGAAGCTTAAAGCATTGAAAGGCAATAACTTAAAAAAGATTAAGGACATACACTTTCTAATGCCTAGATACTTCCTTTAAAGACCAGTTACCTCAGGCAGACTCTGTGATTAGGTTTGAACTTTTTTAGAAGTTTTATACAACCTACATCTCCCTTCCCCTCCTTCCGCTCCCCCCCCCCCCAAAAAAAAGTTAAAATGTGGGCAAATTCTCAAACCTTTCATTCCAAATGAGTTTGTAACTTGTGATGTAATGAATGGGATCTTGATAGGGAGATTTATAAAACTTAAAAATACTTCTTACAGAACTATGGCCTTGAAACAGACAACATGAAGAGCTTGGTTCTCAAACTACGAGCATCATCCAATAATCTGCAGAATTACATCAGCAGCCGAAGGAAAAGTTCAAATTATGATGGGAATACCTCACGCAAGCCCCCCAATGAATTCCTTACTTCTGTGGTGGAGCTTATTGGTGCTGCTAAAGCCTTGCTTGCATGGCTGGACAGGTAATAAAGTCTTTATATTTTCATTTACTGCTATAGTGAATTATTTCTCCTTGCCAGGCAATTTCTAGCTGCTAAGGTATTTAGGGTATCTACTCCTGTGCTTTCACCTTTGCTAGAACCGATGAAACTGTTAAGATTGCATCTAAACTGGTATTTATACAGGTGGGATTCTTCCCCTTCAGGGGAGATGTTCTGTTTTCAAGGCGTTTCTAACATGCATGACTTCCTCCTCTCCCCTTCCCACCTTCTATATCAGTTGTCATCAGCAGATCCCTTTTTAAAAGAATTTTTTATGTTTTACTGAAATTGTGGTCTTAGCTCCATTATTTGAAAAACTGAGCAGCAGAAGAAACTTTCTCTGTGCTTTTTTTTTCTGGCAAGAGCAGGAGCTGTTTTGTGACAGCTGCAGCGGAAGCAAGCAGGCAACAGAGCTGATAGTGTTCTGGCCGTGATGCTGGACAGGATAATGGATGAACATAAATTCTCAAGCCCTTTGCCAGCTTTCCTGAGAAGGAAGGTTAGGAGGAGAGCTGCATGAGGACTGTCAGCAAGGAGAGCTTTTATCCTGGAATATTGCTGCTTTCCAGCTAAGAATCGGTTCTTTTTCCTGGCAATGACGTTTAACAGCTTGTGCCTCTCACCTGGTCCTCTCCTGTACCCTGTTGCCAGCAGCTCACCCTAGAATTTTGTCTTGTTACAGGGCCCCATTTACAGGTATTGCTGACTTTTCCTCAATGAAGAACAGAATCATTCAGCTTTGCTTGGATCTCACTACTACTGTTCAAAAGGTCAGCTGACTTCTTTTCCTCTTTGCTTTCCAAAAGGGAAGGAAGGTGGATGTTTGGGGAAGTAGCTGTGCTAACTGTGTGCAGAGTATGAGTTAGAAGACAGATAGGGAACTGTGAGCTTTCTTCAAAGCTTGAACAAGTCTGTGAAGGTCTGTTTCACTTGCCCCATTTTTCTGAGGTTGAGTTTTTTGTTCATTTAGTTCATTTAGTTCAATTTAGTTCATTTTAGTTCATTTTGTTCATTTAGTTTCAATCTGCAGTGACTGCTGTTTCATGTTTTCTTGAGCTTTAATGGGAAGATGCTTAGATTTTTGAAATGGTTGCTCTGCATTTGAAAATTGTCAAGTTCCAAACAAAAAAAAAAAATGTTACCAGTGTTAATTTTAATAAATATAATTACAGTACAAATGACTCCATTGGCTACTATATCTGTAGTCTCAGACTTTTTAGCTCTTTTTGTCCCGTACGTACTCTTGTAGCCATCAGATGGGAAATGCTGCATGTAATGTAAGGAGCTGCTGCCTTTACGATATGAATCCTAGTTGTGCTCCTGCTGCCCAGCAGTGTGAGACCATGGCGTTGTGTTTCAAAACTTTCTATTTTTCAGCTGTATGATGAATACTTAGTTTGGGAATAGCTAAAAGGGTGCATAGCACCTGTGTGACTCTTGGCAAACTGTGTCATTTTGTTTTCTGAGTAATACTACTTGGCTTCTAAACTGTTCTGACCGTATGCTGCTGCTTTGATGGGGCACYGCTATATGCATGCTTCAGCTCCTGCAGAATCTACTCAAAGCTATCAGTTCCTGGCTATGTAGTTGTTAAAACTTTGAAGAAACATGTCCTGTGGAGTAGGTGATTCACTTCCTTATTTTTTGGGATGATGTCAAAGGACAGAGAAGTCCTGTGAGTTGTCAAGCTGTGGTGACACCCGATTATACATGCTGAATTTTAAAAGAATAGTAACTGGACATTATAACTTTAAAGGCACACAAATTTGGCTTATTGCTGGTTGCCCATCTTCCTTGGGCACTGCATGCACAATTGTAGAAAGTCAGTGATTTATAGTTACAGATTTGCAGATTTTGAAGTAGAACAGTAAGTGTTTCCAGTACCAGATGGTGTTCATCCAAGAGCTCTACAGGAACTGAGATGTGAAATTGCTGAACTGTATTAATAAAACTACTAAAAATGGTGTCTAATCTGTCAGTTAAATCAGCCTTTGATGGCAATGAAATGGAAGCTGGCAAATACATCCCTAGCCTTTTTATAAAAGCATCAGAGTACTTCTCTGCCAATTTGATACGAGCTGTAATAAAAAATGGAATTATTGTATATGAAGGAAAAAATATTAATGGGGAAGAATCAGCACTATTTCATACTGGGATACTGCAAATGAATTAGAATTGTCTGAAAATCCACTGACATGGAAAAGAGAGACCCAGCTGATAAAACTTTAGGTGAATTTTTAGATGTCAAAAACTTTTAAGTCTTATTAGGAAATACAGTGTAGGAATAAATGGTCAATTCTCACAGTGGAGAAGAGAGAGCAGTATGGCTCTCATGAGACCTATGCTGCACTGCATAATCATAAATGGTGTGTAAAAAGGAGTGAATAATAAGGTCAGACTGGAAGGCAGTAAGATTCCAGTTCACTTTGATGACGGCTGTATGGATGCAAGGAACAGAATTTAGTCCACTGTTTCTTACAGTTTTGTGGCAAACTGCAGATAAAATAATAACCAGTGTAGATGAAACTGAAGAGGTGCAGAAGGATCTTGCAGTACTAAGTAACTGGACTGCACGATGATAGATGACATTCACTACCAATTAATGCAGATAAGTTTAGCAGAGAACAATAGTGCTGATTCACAGTGATGGAGTCTAAATTTGATATTAGTGTTCAGGAAAGATCTTGAAGTTTTTGATGGTAGGCTGTAGAAAATATGACATCAGTCCTTAGTGGTCATCACAACAGTGAATAGGTTGTTAAGAGTTATTATGAAAACATAGCTGTGCTATTTTATATATTCTTAGTGTGTCTGTATTTGAAGGATTGTATGTTTTTCTGGTCTTCTATGTTAAAAAGCACAATATAGAGCTAGAAAGGGAACAGAAGAGGTGTCAAGAATGATCAGAGGTATGGAACAGCTTCAATTCACTGCTCCTAAATGCATCTCTCGGGCATTGTGCGGTAGTTATGCAGGCTGAGATGTTAATGACCAATATCTTGGAATTTCAGATGGTTTAAATGTTTGGGCTTCCCCCCACCCCAACCTTTTAAATATTGTAGATCTTGTTTCATTACTTACATGCTGCTTTAATTTTTTAATCTGGGAATCTAATACTGTTCTCTAGTTCAGCTGTTCTTACAGAGAACAATGACTGCTTCTGTATTCTGTTAAATGAACTTGTTTCTGTTCAAAGACTTTTGTACCTGAGCTGTGTAAATAATGCTTTGTGTGCAGTCCCCTGGCCTTCATGAATGTCATCAATAGCATATTTTAAAAATCACTTATGCTATTTTGACAAATATATTTTAGATCCATTTTGATGCCTTGAATAGAAGGAGCACCTGAATCAGTGTTTATGATGTGTAAGGCAAGTTTCTGTGCCTTGCCTTCTTAAAGTTTTATTGTGCACGGCTCTGCTTTTCTGCAAATGTCTGCTGCTGTAATTGAATGCCATGTTCCCTTAGTTTTAAAGGTTTATTATTGCTTTCTACCATGGCCAGAAAATAGTTGTTTAACAGTACACTTGAGCCTTACCAGGTGAAACTAATCTGATTAATCCCTGCAGCATGAACAACTCTATTTCAGATCAAGGTTAAGGTGGTTTTTTTATGGTTTTTGTGTGTGTGTGTGTGTTTTGATATTTATTTATTTATTTATTTTAGGATTGCACTGTGGCTGACATGGAAGATAAAGTTCAAACTGTAGTAAGTATGCATTTCTGTTGAAATTCAGCTGCATGCATTCACTTTGATTTCAGTGGCTTCTAATTGTACTGACAACAGTACAATCCACGTGCATTATTCAAGTAAAACGTCTCTATGGGTTGTTTTATGAATACTTTTTACTGTAGAAGAAATTAATGAAATTTGTGAATCAATGGGTAGTGTGTGTACAGCACTAGGTCAGGTATTCCTTAAACTTTCATTGCATAGCTACTTTTTTCAAGAGAATGCAGACTTCAGTTTTTAAAGGGAGGGTAGTATTGTAGAATGATAGTAGGCTAAATAAACCAGTTTGCCTGTGATGTGCATCATGAGACGCTTAGTGCCTTAATAAGTAGCTACTATGCCTTATTATGATTCTTCTTCTAAAAGAACCATCCTGCCTACAGAACTAAAATTCTGTGTCTAATTGTACTTGAGCCTGAAAGATCTAAGTTTTCAAAATTGTTTGAAGCAGCCTTGTGACCAAATGAGGAACGTAACGGAATGCTTTTTATATTTTGTAACAGTTAATCATCGCTTCCTGCTTTTGACATGAACCAGGCTGTGCTCTTTGATAAGGCCTTCCGCTAGGTCATAGATGCTTAGGAATTTAGTAGCACAATAACTAAAAATAATTTGGTCCATAAATAATGAAACCACGTAAAAGGGAGGTTTTTGCTGCTTTCTTTTTTCCTTTTATGCACACCCACTCTGGAATAGGTATTGTTGTTTGGAATTCCCTTGTTTGAGCAGTTCCTCGTATTCACACTTAAGCGTTGTTTTGATTTATTTTATTGCTGCTTTACAAATCTGATTTAAAACAAAACAAAAAGAACCATTGGAACTATTGTTTCCAGGTCACCATTGTGATCCCAAAGAACTGTCTTCCTACAAGACAGCTTCCCCCACCCACACTGCTCCTTAATTAATTACGTATCTGTACTAAATGAAGAATTCTAATCCCCTTGTGAAAGTGGCTTACCTTACTGGTTCCCAAATAGATTATAAATAACTAGTCTACTGTGTAGTAAACCTTCCTCCCCTCTCCTTTTAGTTTTTGTAAGCTACTTTGAATTTTAATATTGTTTCAGTTTACATCAAGACCCAAAACACAGTGGGGCATTACTGAAATTTGTGAGTTTAGAGAAGCCACAGATTTTTCAACTACAATATTTTTTCTAAATAATTAGCTGTTCTGATACTTAAAAGTTTTAAAAGACAAATCCCTTCTCCCTTTGACTTTATTGACACACACACAAGGTCAGAATTTGTCTTTAGTTATAATTCTGGCTTAGGATCAATTATGTTTTGGTCAAAAGGAAATATGAACCTTGCCTGCGTAAGCATTCCAGAAGAGGTCAGCTCAGAGGCACAAAGGAGAGAAGTAATTCTGAGACACTTAAATGCTAGATGTCTTACCTTATACTGTAAAGCTTTGTGCAGATAAGTCAGTGGTCAGCACTGTCATTTTTAATGACATATGGCCTACTTTGTTCTTATAATAAAAATAAAGAACGCTATGAAAAATTGTCAAATGTTGCCACAAGGAATCATCAAAGTATTTGATTATTTTAATGGCTTATGTTTGGGCAAAGCAAACCCCAAACCCAATTTTTTGCTGTATTGTGTGTTGAATTTTTTTTTAAACACAGTATGTACTGTCAACCTGTCAGTGAGTTGRCACTAGTGGAATCAGATCATCTGTCCTGTAGGAAGATAAGCATGCTGTAGATGAGATCTGTACAAATGAATCTTCTATTTCACTGATTTTGAACTTAACTGTATTAGTGGATCAAGTTTTAGAACTAATTTCCTTTCCATTATTGAAAACTAAAAGAGGAGAAAGCTGGAAGAGAACTTCTGAAACCATTTTTTGTGTGTTCTCATTGTAGTCGAAGACTTTAAATGGAATTTGTGATAAAGCCATCCGATCAGCTACGGACCCCTTGATGAGCCAGTGTGCTTGTCTGGAAGAGGTTCATTTAACCAATATTAAACCTGGGGAAGGCCTGGTAAGAACCAGTCTTGGAGTGTCCTGATGTGCCCAGTGTTAATAGGTGCTGCTGCATACCTAAATATAGCTGTATATTTCAGAACCATGAATATCCTGTAGGGAATAGCAAGAGGCATGGGAGGAACCCTGAAGGATAAATATCAGGGCATCAGGGGATGGGGAGGAGTTTGTGTTTTTGAAGGACACATTGCTATTTTTGTTTATAGCAAGACTGTGAAGAGTATGAGGGGTTTTGAGGTTTGCTGTTAACAGGAATATGAGAAATTCTTTTAACTGTTCAGTGGCTGTATATTGGATATACTAATATTACTGAATCTGGTTGGTTCAGTGCATTCCAGTCAGCTGAGCGCGGGTTATGAGAAACTGAGGTTAAAATCTTGCTGGATTTTCTGTCTGGGGAATGTACATGTTAGAATGTCTTGGAGGCACTTTCAATTCTTAAGTGCATTTGTATTTATTAAAAAGGAAAAAAAAAGGCAGAAGAGAGAAACACTTTCAAAGGAAGCTTTACAGCCTTACTGTGTTATAGTTTTACTTAGGTCACTGGATTTGACTGAGTCAGTCATGCATTCTTGAAATTTCGGGTCCCTCTTTATTAATGCACAAGTCACAATGAAGTAGGGTCAGCTTGGCTGGACTAAATAAAAAATGAGGAGGTAGGTGCACAGAATTGGATGGACAGCCAAACAGACAAGGGGCTGGTCACCTTTTCAGGGGAAATCTGTCACATGTAATTATTTATTAATAGCCTGTTGGTGATCTTTATTTTAGGGTTCATATGATCAACACTCACTTCATCTGCACCTGTCCTTCCATTCACATTCAGCATTACCAAACAGAGCCACAAATATTTAGTTCTGCTAGACCTTTTTTGCTTATGTCAGAATTGTGATTATGAGGTAGTTTGTATTTTGACTTGCTAATAAAAAGTGCAAAAGAACATGTATACAATATTTGTAGTCCGCCTGTGTAAATGTGCTTTTTATGGAAATAGCTAGTGGCCATCTAGTAAAATCTGTAGTGCTGTAGTGCAGACAGGGCAGTAACAAAATTAAAGGTTTGTTCAAGACCAAAGGCTGAAAAGGCAGCAGCAAAACTAAGGTTAAGGTTAGAAACAGTATTTCTAAACTGCATTCTATGTCTTAATGTCTCTTTTTTGTTTGTTTTTGGTTTTTAAGATAAATATTATTACAGTAAAAGTGATCAGTGAAGAATAAACTGTAAAATTTCAGTTGTTTTCATAATTTCAAAATTCCCAATGCCCTAAGTTAGAAAAACACAGAGGTTTAGAATGTGATATTAGATTGCACAGTTTTTTCTAGGGAAAAATTGTGAATTTTTAAGGGTTTTTAATAATTTTGAGTCTATTGTGAACTGCTGCTTAATCGGATATGTTACGTGTTCTTTTAATCTTTAAACTTGTTTTTCATTTTCTACTTACATTAGGGAATGTACATCAAATCAACTTATGATGGATTGCATGTAATTACTGGAACTACAGAAAACGTAAGTGAAGTTAATGTAGTTTAGCTCAGGCTATCTGAATGTAGTTTTGGTAAAGTTTGAGTCCCTTTTTTTTTTTTTTTTTTTCCCTCTCTCTCACTACTTTCTTTTTATTTTACGTCTGACTGTCACGAGACTACTGCTTTAAATACTGTATGGTACATCAGTGGTTTATCCAGAATTTGTAAATATTTTTCCTTAATGTTTTACTATTAGTCTAATTAAATCAGTTCATCCAAATGCATGAGGTGCTTGAAATGGTTGGCATTAGAATAGTTACTTTAATGAAATACTGCATCTGCTGTTCTGAGAGTTTATGGTATCTTGCTTAACAAAGTTTGGAAGTGTTCATTTGCTCTCCTTTGGTAAAGGAAATATGTCCTAATAGGAATATTTAAGCAGCAACATGCTAAATTCAGTAGTGAGTAATGAAATCAATGCACTGTCCAGTGACAAGATTACTGTGCAGTGTAAAAAGTACAGAGAAGTAAGACTTAAGGAACAATCTGCTGGAAGCATGGTCAGCATGGTGCACAGCGGAATTCTTCTTTTCTTTTGCTGCAGGTGGCTGCTTGTTTTATTATCTGTAGCTGAAACTTTATTAAAGGCTTTTCTACAGAAGTTAGCACAGTGAACCTCTGGTTGGTGATTGAGGCTGGTAGATGATGCTGTAACGTTGTCAGTAATGCCTCTCTGCAAGAGCAGGGGCTGAAAGAAAAAGTTGCTGAGGAACGTGGCTTTCCAGGGATGTTTTTTTTGTAGATAGGAAAGAACTAGTGGTTCTAGGTGTATGCTTGCCAACTCAAGGGGCCGGAGAGGAGTGGGTGGAAATCTATGCCTGCAGGTCACAGTGAAAACTGAAAGCTTCTATAGCTGCCAGTTTATAATGCTATTGGCCTGGCATAACTCAATATAGGATCTGAAATACAGACCCAGTCCATTTTGAGAGCAATTTCAACATCCAATAAATATTAAAAAATATAACGTTGACTGCCGTCAAACTCCCTGTGCATATAGACTTCATTTTGGAGGCCATAAGCAGGCTTATATTGCTTCTTGAGTGTTCACCAAAGCCCTGAACTTCAGCTTGTGTATAAATACTAGTTTTTCTTTTGGGGGAACTGTTCTCTTTAGAAAACCAAAACTTAAGAAGTGACTGAGGGAACTACAAACAGCTGGTGTCTTTCTAATGGCATGAGATCATTTTGATCAGGTTAGGCCATAGCTCCATTTTCTTTTTAGCTTTGGAATGGTATTTTAGTAGCTATCTCCAAAAACCCATTTATTGGAACACAGTAGAATTGCACCAAAAAATAATAGTATTGCACATTAATAGGACTGGGAAAGTCCACGCATTTGACACCAATCAGCTATGAGGATTCCTGAGTTCAGCCTCCCTGCCTTGTGACTTCCTGAATTGCCTTGGCCTGGATCTAAACTTTGCTCTTTCCTCCATTCTCACAATGTGATTGCAGCATCTACTGTGTTAGCTGGCCCTTGTTGTAGAAGCCCTCTGTCCGAGAGTCCCCCATCCTCCTGTGGTCAGGCTGTTGATCACCCAAAGGACAGCTTGAAACAAGTGTTGTTTTCCCTAACATAGCTGTGGCACAGAATATTTCATAGTCTTGGTTGAATCGTGTATACACAGCCCTCCACAGAGGCATTTCCTTGCAAAGGAAGCAAGAAGACAATGAAGAAATGGGGTTGCTTATGATAGCTGGAGCCTCCCTTAAATTTCTCCATGTCTTCCCATGTTGCACAGTTTATTCCTGCAGTTCCTTCTGATAAAAATGTTGCTTCAGTTCTGAAGGTGTGGTAAGTAGGGGAGGGAGTCCTTAATCCCAATGGCTAACTCTGGAGTCACTGGGAAATACTGGCCTGCTATCAGAGAGTTACCAGGTAGACTGGGGGAAATGGGAGAAGTAGTATTGGCTGTGACTAGTATACCTGCAGCTTACTACGCTAGTATGCCTGTGCAGTTCATGTGTTGCCAGGGCTGTTCAGAGTTGATACGTTATGGCAGCAAGACTGTTTTTAATAACTGCAGCAATAGCTGGTGCGTGGTACCAGCAGTAGATAAGTCTAAGTAAATACTGATGCATATCACTCACTGTTCCTTCCTAATGGTTCCCCAGAGCTTGCTTTTTTTGTTGTTGTTGTTCCAAGAAAAAAGTATTTTCAGGTGTTTTTCAGTATCTATCTAAGCACATGTGATGTGTACAAACATGTATTTTATCCGTTGACCTTGATAATGCAGGCAGATAACTTCATGTTAAAGTTGGCAGCTCTTGTTTACGTTAGGAGACGGCAAAGGAAAGGGAAATGGTCCTGTTTTGTGGGTTGAAGGGGTTTTGCTCCTGTCATGTACATTCTAAACCTTAATGTATTTTTTTTTTGTTGTTGTTGTTAATTAGTATATATTTAAAAACTAAGTTTACACAGACAGTTACTGTGTTAGGAACAGCAGTCTTCTCTGTAGTCATCTCCCACTACTGTCTGAAACTACAGTACAAATTGGAGGTAAAGGACAGCAAAGTCAGTCCCGTGTTCTGAGTACAGTTTGGCCTGTGACAGATGTAGGCTATGTCCTCTTCTCATCTTTTTTTCAGTTCCCCCAGTATCAAAAACAAAGTTGTATTCTTTTGCATTTATCATCATCAGTGGATATAATGTAGCTCTTTGTGTGATGCAGCTGTGTGGAGATTTTCAGTGACACTCTTTTTGTTATATCCACAACATTCAACATAACTCTGAGTGGGGACGTTACAGGAGGGAAGAAAACCTATTGAAACATATGCCTTTTGTTTTCTGCTTTGTAGTCCCCTGCTGATCGATCTCAGAAGATTCATGCTGGTGATGAAGTGATCCAGGTTAATCGGCAAACTGTGGTTAGTAATAAATTGTCTTACCAATCGTTCTTTATGCTTGTTTTGTAAAGCTCTTTCCTCAGAGGTTCTAAATGGATAACAGCTTTGTTGCATGTGGGCTCTTCTGGTGTTTTCTGTTGAAATTTTTTAGGGTTTTTAACATTGTTTTCAAGTCAAATTTTGCTCAGATTTAACATTTATTCTTTTATTATTATTTTTCTTATTTCTTGCAATATTTTATGTTTATTATGTGCATATAACATTTATTAAAATCTTCCACATTGCATTTAAGGCATACTATAAAATGCATTATTACAATCTACGGGAATGCAGATAAAATGAAGTTAAAAAAACAAGTATTCTTCAAATAGTTTGCAGCCGGGAACTTAGTGATTACATTTGTACTTAACACAAATAAGCAATTTCTTTTTAATGTTAGAAAGAAACATCACTAAAGTAGTTCACTGTCAACACCTGTGTTACTCAATTTGAGCACATCCCTGCATCCTTCTAGGACTGGACCTGAGGTATAAACAGCAGTGCCCAAAATCTGTGTTTAATCTTATTCTTAAACAGGGTCTCTTTCTTCAAAACAAACCAAAAAAACTCCCCCAAAAAGTTCCCCCAAATTTTGTCTTAATTATGGCTTTTTTGGATCTCTCTTTTCTCTTTAGGTTCGTGGCTGTTTCAGAAAAGTGACACCAAATAAAAGATGTCTTTATTCTCTTCAAGGTGGGATGGCAACTAAAAAATCTAGTGGGAAAATTGCGAGAGAATCCTGCTGGAGTTAGGCTCCTTCTTAAGAAACGGCCCAGTGGCTCTTTCAGTTTCACTCCTGCTCCGCTGAAGAACCTGCGCTGGAAACCACCCCTAGTGCAGGTGAAAGATTGCTGGCACAACTGTGCCGGTTGTAATGCCTGGGTGCGAATGCCTTGGTTTTGAACCTGAAAGAGAGAAATACCAGAAATGCTCCCTGTGACTCGTGCGTTAAGTATAGGTCAAGGAGGTTTATGTGAAATGACTGTCCTCTTCAGGTTCCTAGTGAAAGGGGAAATGTTTCTCCTTTTTTACCCAGATAATGCCCCCTTGATACACAAAGGGAGTAGGTGCGTTGAGCATTTTAATCAGTCGCTGTGCCACTGATCTTGGAGAGAACTTATCTGAGGCAAAGCTGCTGATATGTATGGAATTCATCAGCGTGGAGTAATAAATGCTTCCTCCGTTTTAACAAAGTAGTAGAGTTTTACTGAAATAACTTAGGTTATTCAAGATATTCGTTCTCTTGTTAATCTGGTGAAGGGCGGGGAAAGAGAGAGTTTTTCTTTTCAAGAAGATATTCAAACTACTTGTGTAAACAAGATTTGAATGTTGGGTAATTCATAGATTAGGTAATAAGTAGATGGAGAAACTGAAGTTAATAACTCTTAAATAACCATTTTGAGGAATGGCATGTTATATGAGGAATCATAGGGCTTCATACTTACAGGAGGAAATAACCTAATTGAATCTAAGCTGATTACCTGAAACTCGGGGTGTCTAAAAATGAGCAACAAAGACTAAAATGGCAAATTTGTTCAGATGAGCAATACCAATATATTCTTGCTTAGCTTCCCACACCCTAGTTATTTCACTTGATGTAATTTGTGGTGAACTTCATCATATTCCTGCCTATGCCCATGTTCCAGGCATTGGGCTGTATGGAATGAGGAGCAGAGAGCTGTCTTTGTAAGTGTTGCAAATCATATGTGTGTTTAACATAATGCACTATTTTAATGGGTCTGAAAACAGAAGAAGGGGTTTTGTCTCTGTTTTCTATGTATGGAATTTGCAGGAAAAACAGAACTGGAAAGAGCAAAATATTTCTTTAATTAATGCATTACCTGTGATAGGATTTATGTAGAAAGAACTGCAAAGCTAGCCAAACCTGGGGATGGAGAAAAATGTAAATGCTGTGGGAGTTTCTTACATATTTATTAAACAAGCATACAGATATTAATTCCATAGTGGATGAAATACGGTACTATTGATGATTGAGTTATCTTTTTTGTGAGTGATAAATCAGTGCTCAGATGTTTGATAGTTGTCTAATATTTCAGACCAGTCCTCCACCAACTTCACCCCAGTCACCAGAAAGTACCATGGATACCTCACTGAAAAAGGAGAAGCCAGCCATTTTGGATCTCTACATACCACCTCCACCAGCTGTTCCATATTCTCCTCGGTATGCAAGTAAACATGTACTACTGAACAAAAAACTCCTTTATTACACTTGTTTTTGAGCTAGCTTGCTTGCTTTTAGAAGTCTGTGCAAATTAGCTTAAGAAAATTGTAGATCTCACGGACTTTCTTCTGGTTGCTTAAATGCCCAAGTCTTTTTAAGCTTATTCTTCAATACATGAGATACCAAGATTATAATAGTAGATTTCACTGTTACAAGATTGTGTGCCATATAGATCAGAGTTGTTCCCAAAGCATTAACGGATGTCATCCCCTGTTTTGTTGTGGAGTTGTTTTTGCTTTTGTTTTTAAATCCAGCTGCGCATAACAAAAAGTTATTTTGTCTGTAACTTTTTTCCAGTGCTCTGTTTTGACCAAGTTTAACTGTTGTGATAGGATAGAAAAGAAGTCATGTTGAATTGTTAAACATGTAAATTATATAACACAGGAATGTTCCCACTAAAGGGAATGGAGAGTCAATTCACTCAGCTTTATTTTTTTCCAGCAACGTAAACTATAAAAATGCGGACCTGTGTATACAAAGGGGAGAGGTTATGGTATGGCTAGCTTTTGTTTGTTCTCAAGTCCTTGTTGTCTGATGCTAGAAGCCTGCCGGCTGACCTGAGGAGGCCAAAGGCCAAAAGGATTTTCAGACGGGATGCGTTCTGAACTGCCCTGGCACTTCATGTATGTGTAGATAGCCCAGCACAAAAACTTGGCTCACCTTTTGCTACAAGACTCACTTGGGAGGAGTGCTCACCTCCTGTGGATGTAAAGCCTTGTGCTGCACTGGAGATACTTCAGGAAGGTCTGGTGGGTCTCCAGAGTAGCATCACTTCACCGAAGCTGGACCCACCTTGATTCGCTCTCTCCCTGTTTTTCATGTTTATGCATGAGAAAAACTTTGGATGCTCAATTCTTAAGTCTCTTTGCTAAAATAGAGAGAGAGAGAGAGAGAGAGACTTAGCAGCTGAGTTTAGCATGCTTTCATTTTAAATTGTTAAATTTCAAGCATTTTGGTGAATTATGTGCATGTGATCAGTTTGTTTATTTCCTAAAGAATCAGAAAATTGTACCTAGCTTCAAATGCCTTCAAACTTGAGTCCCTGTAGACAGGGAAGGAAGCGGCAACGTGCTTTGCAAAACTGGAACACTTGTTCTGGATGATACAGGGAAAGGTAGTGGCTCATGGAGAATATTTCTTGACTTTAATTTTTAAGAAAGCAAATATGAGAAGCTGTTGCAGCCAGAAAGAGGAAGAAAGGCAGTTTTCTCACTTTCTGTTCAGCTCTTTAATCTCAGCTTTGCATGTTTTGCTCTTCTCTTAAAGCTGTGATGCATTTGTGTGGTCATTTTTTCCATCATTCTGTTCTCCTCCTTCCTGGCATGGACCACCTCTGGTCCAGTACTTACTGCTGGCATTAAGGAGGCAATGGGTGTCTTCCCTCCCCCAGACACAGTCTCCACATAGTGGGTGGTGTAGCAGAGCTCTCCACTAACGTATGGTCGTGGTGTAGCAGTTCTGTGTAATTTTCAGTCTCTGAATCTCCATAAATAACTCCATCCCATTCACTGAGCTCTAACAATGGTCTTGATGGAGAGCTGGGAAAAATTGTAGTCATTGGCCAGGTGGGTGTTGTGAATACAGGGGTTGTATGTGCTCAAGAGTCAGCTGTTTATTTTTGTCAGACTTGGCTGATGATTGCTTCAAGCAATAAGATCATAGCACATACAGAAAAGGGGAGAAAAATGGGACAAATCTTAACTAAGAAGGTGTTTTTTCTTCTAAAAGTAGTAACAAGGACTGGTTCTGAAAATAGCTGTTCCTGACCATTGGGAACAAGATCTTGCTCTAGGAAGGGAGTTCCTGCAGAAATAATTCAAGAATATGTGTATATACACTATGAATTTATTACTGAAACTTTCAAGGGGTCTCAGTTCTGGATGGAGAAGAGATGGTGATAAAGCTGTTGGTCTTTTATAATGACTGAAAAACACAGTCCCTCAGATGGAGGCAATAGATGTGCCCATGATACGTAGATGGATAAACCCATCTACACACTCCTCTGTCAGAACTGTGTACCAAACAGGTAGTGAATTGAGAGCTTTGATATCCTTAGGGTTGAAAGGTTTCTCATTCCAAAAAAGCATTTTTAGGAGTGGTATATAAACCTCTAAACTTCTCCATGTGTTACATTAGTGGCTTATTAAAGGTGTGTGTGAGTATGAGGGGGTAACTTTCTTTTCTCCTTGATAAATATGTTTAATGAAGTCTTCCATCACCTGACATGCTTTGTCGTCTTCAGCTTTTATTCAGTTTGTTTGCAGAACAATGGCAGCTGGTGAGGAGCATGACTGTGGGCTAGAAATACCTTTCAAGCGTACTCACGTCTGTAGTGTGAAACTCTTAAGTCACTAATTGAAGTAAAATGTTCTTTCAGAGATGAAAAGGGGAGTTTTGTTTATGGAGGAGGCAACAAACCCAGTCAGCCACTACCTGGGTCCAAGGGTGCCGAATCTCCCAATTCTTTTCTGGATCAGGAAAGTCGAAGGCGAAGATTTACTATCGCTGATTCTGATCAGTTGCCTGGGTATCCTGTAGAAGCAAATATACTACCAACCAAGATGAGGGAAAAAACACAGTCTTATGGTGAGTTCATTCCTCTTTCATTATTGACATATTTAGAGTCAGAATAGCAATCAGTCTGGAATATTTGGCATGAGAGAACTGCTTGCTAGACTTGTTGAACATTTGGAGTGGTCTGTGGGAAGTGTGAACATGAATGAAATTGTACATCTGAAATAATTTCACTGGAACATTATTTCTTTAATGAATGTCATTCAGCTGGGCTCTGCCACAGTTGTCCATTTCTGTGTGTCTATTTCTATGAAGTCTTGAATATAACTTATGGTCACTATGTTCACTAGAGTTGAAGATGAGCAAGAGCATGCCTGTTCAATCTCAACAGAACACATTCTTGTTTCACCAGTCGAAGTATCTTGAAATAGTGTTTTTTCTGCAAGTTTAACTCCTTATTGCTATATCTCTCTCTTTGTTTATTGTGTATAATATTGATTTAAATGTTGGCTTCCTAAACTTAATGCAATTCCCTCATAACCTTCTCCATGTTGCCTTTAGGAAAACCTCGTCCTCTGTCAATGCCTGCTGATGGGAGCTGGATAGGAGCTGCAGAACCCTTCTCAAGGCTTCAAGTACCAGGGAGAAAAGGCAAGATTTGGGCTTCATCCCCCTTTCTCTGTCCTTCCCCTTCCCTAAACTGTCAGAGTGAACTGAACAGAAATGTCTAAAGAATGAAGGATTGGATTGGTGTTTGCATATTGTTGAACTGATCCAAGATAATATTTGTTGGTTGTAACAGGCATGTCAGACAGTAATTGTGAGTCTGTTCAGTGCTGGAGTTGATCCTTTTGTTTTCTGTCTTAGAATTCATGTAAGTGATAAAGTAGGCTAGAGTGACTGGGGCAGATCTGCACTTGCCTCTTTTATTTAATGTCTTTTATCATTTTGCTCTTGTGCACACACACACACACCCTCCCCTCTCTCTCCTGTGTTTAATATTCATCATAAAAGCTTTTTTTATCAGTCTTTGTTTGCTTGGTCTAAAATGGGGGCTGTCATAGAAGCAAGTTTGTTCTCAGAAATGACATACAGAGTATTTTAGGAGTTTCTTTTTACTGCAACTGCTGTTGCTGAAGCATCAACCTGGAGGGATATTAGAAACGGACTAATAAGTCCAACAGAATGATCACCAGGTGGCAGGGCTGCTTTTTTTTTTCTTTTTTCTTTTTAACTTGATATGAATTTTGTATGTGAGCTGTATTGGGTCAGGACAAAGGTCCATCTAGCCTGATATCATGTCCCTACCAGCAGCCACAGGCAGGTGCCTAAGAATAAAAAAATGGAGCAAGCATCACAAATCAGTGATCAAAAAACAGGAAAGTACTTGCATCTTTATTTGCAAAATTGATTTCTGTCATCCAAAGTAATATTGTAGCTTTTAAGGTAATCATGAGTCACTTGCAGAAAATGTGGCTTCAACTCTTGTATATCAGCAGCTTGAATGAAACATGCTACAAGGAGGTTTATTAGATGTGACTCATGATAATGATTTGCATGAGAGTAATCTGTACTAGCAGTTTTGGTGTGTGAGAATATGGAATTCAATTGTCAAATGTTATCTTCTTTGTGAATTTATTTTGTTCTTATTCATGTTGCTTAAAAAATATATATATATGTTTACTGACAGCTGCCCATGTCCAATGTTACAAAAGGTAGCTAGAGTCTGGGAAGTGCCTTTAGAAACCCTGAAGGGCATTATAAAAGCAGAAAATACTAATGGAACAATGGATTTCCTTGAAGACAGCAGTATTTTTTTTTTTCTTTCCTGTTTGTACAGGTGAAGATGTCCTCTGCAGGTACTTCAGTAATGAAAGAATACCTCCAATCATTGAAGAAAGCCCCTCATCACAACATCCCTTTTCAAGGCCAATGTCTGAAAAGCAGTTAGTGAGAGGAACAGATTATATTCGAGGCAGCAGATGTTTTATGAATACAGACCTCCACAACACTGCAACAATTCCTTTTCAAGAGGAAGGTGCTAAAAAAACCTCTGTTACATCATCCACAAAATCTTCCTCTGCAGAGCCCTCGCTGCTGGTCAGTTGGATCACGAGACTTAAATTGTTGACTCATTGACTATTGTTCACAGGACTGTTACCAAGTGCCTTTGTTCATCGGTCAGACTTCTCTGCTTTTCAGCTTAACCAATGCCTAGTGACTAATGTAGTATTCTTTTCCTGGAAAATTTTACATCTTTCCGTTTTCTTCTGTGATTTTTGATGGATCAGAGAGGGTTTTATAGTGCTAGGAGAGAAGAAAAGATAAAGTTCCTCTTCCTGCCCAAAAGCAGAGGACTTTTATTCCCCTGGAAGTGAGTAAAATCCCAGTGATATAGAGGCCACATCTGACCTGAAATCTGCCTAACTCTTCAGAAGAAATCATTGCATTACAGTCAAGTCCAGTGGCACTTCATTTGTCTGCATGCTCAGAAGCTGTGCAATTGGCTGGGTGTCAGAATATGTAGGGCGCAGCAAAAGTTGTCTCTCTCTCCTGACCAGGAAAGGCAAGGAGGGAAGCATTGGTTTGATGCAGCAAGTACTGCATGAGATTCAGCCTTGTAAGGAAGAAGTGGTAGTATTGCCTTTCTTTCTCTGATATCCAGAGAAGTCTTAGGAAGCTTAATCCAACCTGATTTATAATCCATTTTATTGAAATCACAGTACAAATAAAGTGCACTGAACAGCACTGCAGTGCTCATCCATAAAGATGCATGGATTGCTACAGCAGGCCAAGGAAATGCATCTGTAGAGGTGGTAAAAGAATATATATWTTTTTTTCCTTAATTGTTTAAGTATGATTTGCTGTTAACCAAAGTAATCTTTTAAAGACAGTCCTGTTGGACTTGTGAGAACTTTTACAGTGGTTCAATTTTTGAATGATGTGTTGTTTTTACAAAAAATATGTGCTATGATACGTTACAATTGTAAGATATCTTGCTATTTTCTATATAGCTGAAGTTTTTACCCCTCCAGAATTTTAAAGTAGCATTGGGTATTTTGGGAGGAAAATAAAACTTGTTTAAAAAAGAAAAAAGAAAAAAGAGGATATTAAAGAGGTATTGTTTAAAAATGTACATAAGATTGTTAGTATGCAAACAGTTGTGTTTAAAGTAATTTAAATAGTAAATATAGTTGTATATATTTTTTTACTCTCACACAGATACAGTTTGTACCTTCCTGTCTGCAGTACTGGGCACAAATTAGTCAAATGAAAAGAAAAGTCTGTTGTATTCCCCACCAGTTTCAAGACAAAGTATTTTCATAGATGATGCATTGCCATCAGCCTTTGCTCCTTTGGTCTTATTGAGGAAAATAAGAAAAGTTGGCATTTAATAAACAGTGGAGAAAGGGGGAGGTTTGGACAGTGGCACTGTGGCTAAGGCAGGAATCCTATATGATAGCACTAGTATTAAAAACATACCATAGTTTTGGCTGTGGAGATGTGACTGTTCTGTGCTGCGGCAAGTTTATGTAATTGTGTTACAGCCCTGTAGAGATGGGGTATTAAGTTCGGTTCGCTATTAATCACATTTGATTGTGACTCACTAGTGATGTAAGTGGGAGCTGATTTTAACCTTTTTGATGAAAGCACACCATAATATGGCTGTCTTGTGCAACCTCTCTCCACCCACAAATGTAGCAGTTTGTAACAGAGACATGGCCAAAGACAGCTTCAGTGCAGTTGAGTACTAGACCAGTTTGGTCCTGCCTCTGAGAAAGGGGCTGAAACTGCCATGCTCTAAGCACAGAGCACTGTGGTGTAGTATAGCCCAGCCCCTGAATTGCTTTTAAAAAAGTGATGCTAAGCCATTCAGTAACTGTGATTTAAAGTTTGGAATGTTATCTAAGCAAGGTTTTAAAATGAATATTTAAGTCATCTTTAGTATCTTGTTTTCCATGGTTTAAAGATGAACGGGGAAGGATACATCTGGCTATATGCATTCATGTATATTAATGTGGAAGGAAACATAGATATACTCTTTTTGTTCCTTTGGGTTGCACCCAGGTACATTTTAAGACACTGAAAACTCAGGGTTGATTCCTCTGTTCGGTCAGGTTCCCTTGAAGCTTGATCTAATAGTAATAGAAGAAACTTGCATTAATTTAACAGATTACTTGAAATCACTGCAGCTATGAGGAAAGAGGAATTGTGGATTTTTAAGCGCTTGCTGCAAAAGCCATGTCCTTATGTACTGTCAATTTAGTGTGTGCTCTAGTAAGCTACCTTGAACTCTTGATATTTTTGTCTCCAAGTATTGCTTACTGCTCACTGTAGGCTACAGACCTTTTTATGTAATGTATGGCATGTAGGAGTCTTTCCCTGGGAAGCCAACATTCTGTTGGCCTCACAAAAGAGTTCCCCCCCCCCCCCCTTGGATTATCGAATGGAAAATTTCCAATATCTATTCTCAGTAATGATAGGCTATTTTGTGTTGCAATATGAGTTGCAAATACTGGGATCTGTCCCACTCGCCTTTGCTTGCTTGCTCTCCTCTGCTCCCTCTGTTTTTTGAAACATGAGACAGGTACAGCTGAAAGACTTATGGGAACAGAGTCTACTCAAAAAGCTCTAGTTTGTAGATATTAGCTTCCTGTGCTGGTGACACTGATTACCAAAAAAAAGAAGAAAGCAAATGTATCAAGCAAGCTCAAAAGAGCAATAACAGCTGTAATTTTAAACACTTAATAAGGTGAATTAAACACTAGACCCCTTTTCCTTTGTCTGTATAGCTCTCTGACCTATGTAAGTTGACCTTCTTCCAAATGTCTGCCTCTTTAAAGACTGGATCTGATCTTGTTACAGGGAATAGCTGCTAAGATACTGGCTGGAAGAGTCTCCTCTAACATAAATTTGTATCAGCTATTGTTGGGCTTTATGGTTATGCACTTAGCACTCATTCTGAACATCTGGATTCAAAGTGCAAATGAGTTTAATTGACTCATTTTGTCTTTTTCATGAGAGGGAGTAAATGAAAGAAGAGCGAATGTCTACAGAAGACAAAAGCTTGTAAATTGGGTCAAGCTCAAGGAGAAGTAGCAATCCTCTCTCCTTTTGTATGGAGAGAGGAAGAAGTTTGAAGAACTTGGGAAAGTCTGTAACTCCTCATGCATCTGCAGCCCCAGCACCCAAGGGAGTACCACTGCTCCCTAGCCTTCCTCCAATCAAGATTATTCATAAGCAGTATGGGCAATTCTGTGCCCTTTACTGGTCGTGGTCCTTTACTCAGCTGTTTGAAGGAAAGGTAAGTGAACAGCAGTTAGCACAAGGAGCCTGATGTTATCTCTTCAGGGACTTTCTGGCAGCTGCTTTGGTATGGCACTTGCATTGGCAAAGCTGCTCTCCTCCATCTCATGAAGCCTCTTGCTATGTGGAGTGGTTGTATGTGGCTCTGAGAGGTGAGCCAGGGTGTTTCCCTGGTGTATTCCCAAATAATGTGCAAATGATTTCCTTATGAAAGAAGGAAGCATATAACCCTTGTTTCTTTTTCTCTATTACAAAACAGTCATAATACTAGAAAGGTATTTTCAAGAAAACTGTAGTAGTAGGTGGTGGATCAGGCTCTGATTTGGAGACAGGCTCAGTGTTGCCACTAGATGACAATGCAGTTGGTTGAATAAGCTTCTACAGATGTTTGTCAGTTAAATCAAGTCCTGTGTTTTTCAAAGCAACATTGAAGCCCTCACTGCATGAACACCAAGTGAGAGGGAAAATAAAAGTACCAGTGTAGGAAGAGAAATAATGGTAGATGCAAAGAACTGGTAGAAAGCAGATCTTTAAGAGCAGGTGTTACGCTGTTCTACGAAAAGTATTCTACTTCAAATTGTTTGCTTCCCTATGTGACTTCCTTTCCCTAGCAAAGAATAAAAGATTAAAAACCCAACCCTCTCTATCTCTGTGCACAATGTTCAGTATTAACTGGCTAATGCTTGGCAAATAGCAACATGGCACAGATCAGGTACAGCTACTGGTTTGGAAAAGTGCTGCACTTGGTTTGGAAGAATGGTTTAAAATGCAGGAAAGACCAGAAGCAGTGAATGTCAGATTATTGCTGAGAGTGGGTTTTCTTCTTCTTTATGATAGCTGCTTCTGCTAGAAATTCTAATGTATGGAGAAGCATTAAATATTCAACTTTTACAAATCCTTCTTTTTGCATTTTAATCTCATTTGGAGAGGATGAAATCTGTTCTGTGTGGAATGATTTCTTCTGCCCATCTCCTCTGTTCACCATTTTTCTACCATCTTAATTAAAAAGTGAGGGGAAACTTCAGAAAAGTCAGAACTCCCAAAGACTCCTGTGCCTTTTTTTTTTTTTTTTGGTCCAAGAGCCTAAACTAAACTTGAAATGTGTTCCTCACTTATAACTCTATGCTGCATATAATGCTTGAAAAGTGAATAAGGGTGGTCTGTAGTTTAGAAAAATAAAGACATACAGAGCTAGGAAGAAATTGGCAATATCTTATTAGCTTAATCTCAAAAAAAAAAAAAAAGTTGGTAACAAGTTAGAAACTGCTATTATGTAGAAACTTGGATTGTCTCTTGGTGTGGAAGGTACTTCTATCGGTGATAACAAATACTATGCCTATGTTGATTTTTCCCTAAAGAATACCACATATGTATCCAGATGTCCTGCCATGGTACAGTACAATACTTATACTCTGAGTGCTCTACCATGGTGGCAAAACAACACACTTCATGGGAAAAGATTACTTAAACCACACACACGCGCGCACACACACACACACACACACACACACTAGATGATAATGTGCAAGAGAAAATAAGGTATAAAAAGTAATCCTAATGGCTTGTAGTGACAGAGTTCAGGATGATTTTTAAAGCCATGTGTTTCCTCTAACATTATGGATAATGAAACTGGTCTACATTTGAATTCAGGATGACCAACAGAGAGAGGTGGACAGAAATGTGGGTTTTATACTAATTTTATACTAATAAATGAGCTGATAACTTCCTCCCCGCCCCTCCTAAGCAGGGCTGTTTTAAAAACAACATTCTACATAAACTGGGTGTTCACCAGAAATGGGGAGAGGGGGTCATATCTAAAACCTGGCCAAATCAGAAAGTGGATGGTGAGGTTGGTAGCTTTATAGTTGGAGGGGGTAAAGAATTTTTCTTTTTAGGAATTTTTTGTCTAAATCTTATGCACTATTTTATCGCATTGTGAACATCTAGTCTTCAAAAATTGCTCTATACACACAGCCACATCCTGAATAGACCAAGTTAATCCCCTCATCAGGCTTTTACCTGGACTTTGATGATAAATTTAGCTCAAACGTTTTTCTGTAGACTTTGCTTCCTCTGAAGCTTTTCTGTGTTCATGAATCACTTCTCTGAGTTTCTGTTGCATGAGCTGGGCAGCAAGACTCCTGCGTGCATGAATGCTCAGAACTCTTTGCCCGCAGGATTGGTATCTCACAAGGGACTGGGTGCTGGCTTCATGTGTGGTTTCTGCATCTATCTTAATGCAGAAATGCTTTCCCCCTACCTTGGCTTCCACTGTAATTCCTGGTGTGACTTCTAYCTTAGAAATGCTTTTGCCCTATTGAAAAGTAGTGCTGGGTCCTTGGGGATAAACTGACTTCATCCTGCTGTAACCAAGAACTGTGCGACTTCCTCCTTCTCTTTGGTCTGAATTTGTACTTGCTGCCCTTACAAAGCACCCACTTTAAGATTTGGGTCATCACCTGGAAATGCTTTTGTCAACTTGTAGGCCCTAAGGTTTTATAATGGACACGAGCTCTTGTGAAAGCCACAGACTCAAACTAAAATGTAGAAAGAGCACTCTAAAAACATTCAGTTTGGAGAATGAAGGAGGAGGAGCAGGGCTAATCTCCATGTAGGGGTCTGTGTTCTGTCGAACACTGTTCCAGCAACGTAGCAGTAGCTCTGCAGAGAAAAAACCCACACAAGTGCTACATGCCCATTTGTTTCTGCTTTTCCATTTGTGTGGTGTTGAAGTATGAAACAAGGGCAGTCATTCAAAGTAGTTATATATAGCTCTGTGCATGGCAGTTGAGCTGTAAGATGCATGACAAAAGCAGTCGAGCCATTGTTAATATATACTTTCACCAAAATCCACTGCCTACGCCGCTGCTGTATTGGTTTAAAATAGTAACCCCTCTTTATGTTGTTACCTGCACAATGAGAACTCAGTTCTTTGGCAAGTGCGTGACCAATAGTTTTAACTTCTTTTGTGGTAGTCAGTAACTTGGCTAGATTGTGTAATTTCCCACAGGGCCTCACACAGTGGTCCAAAAGATGAGTTAGTTTGGTTTTACTCTGGACTTGGTCCAGAAGTAGAAATTTGAATTTAATAATATTGCTGGGCCAATATCATTTAAAGAGAATCATGAATTTTTTATATACTAAATATGAAACAGGCAGAATTTCTGTCACACATACTTTGCTAGGAGGAAGAAAAATGAGGATTACATTGGAGTGGAGGAAAAAAACAGACCTTTGGATGTCCTCCAGTTCCTGCCAGTGGGAAAAATGTGTTTGTTTTAGCATGACATAGAATAGATGTAAACATTTCTCTTTAAACCTCCCTGTGTGGCCACCTCAGTTGTTGTTCAGGATAATGTAAGCCACTGACTTTTTCCCCCTTAAGTGGTTATGGAATCAATCTAATGTATTCTTTGGGGAGAGGGAAAAGATATTTATTCTTAGGTGCTTACGTGGTTTGCTCATGGGATACGGAGATGGAAGAATTAACCATAAAAATGGTACTGTGCTGATTTGCAGGGAAAATCCTTGTGGCCAGTTCATGATTGCAATTTCTGTTCGCTCCTTGGCTTCTGATGAGGATAAAAGCTCACCACACAGGGTGGCAGTTTGCCAGCTAGGCAGCAGCCAAAGAATCAGATGGCAACCAAATCCAAGTTACAGTTCCACTTTAAGCAAAATGTGTTAGATGCATTTTGTGTCTGTGTGTGTAAGTGTTGCCTTCTTTCAGGGTTGGTCTGTCAGAGCAAGAATTGCTAGAACAAAACTGCAGAGCAAACCTGAAAGATGCTGATGCAGCAGCATGATGCTGCTGGGCTGTGCTTGCAGCCAGCACTTGGCTGCTGAACATTTAGATCTGCTCTGGAAGTGCTCTTGCAGGTAATAAGTCACAGACCCTCATGACAAAAAGCCACAAGGCTTTTTTGTTTGGAAAATGTTTACTAAGAACCATAGAAAATGCCACACTCCAAACTGATATGAGTATTTAGTGGCTTTTCTAAGTAACTCTGTGCTTTTCAGTGGTATTTATTAACGTGCTTCCCTCCTTTCCCCCCACTGGCTGTTTCTAGTGCAAATATTTCTAATGAAACTCTGATGTATTTCCAGTGAAAAGGTTAATACAGGCAGGTAGTCACAAGTAAGTTTTAAAGGTTTATCTGTAAAGTGGAAAACAAGAACAAAAACAAAGCTCAACCACTTTCAATCTTATGAAAAATAACTTGTCTAAGGATTTTCACCCTGGTGAAGTGATCAACCAAATCTTAGTAGTTGCATCTTCGATGATTTATTTGGTTTTATTACGTGATAGTGGAAAGCAAGGACAGTAGTTCAGGTCTTAGTTTTTTACAGAGCAACTGTGGCATTTGAGTTTCCCCCTTGCTGAACCTGAACAAAGATTTTCCTAACCATAGCAAAGCTCTAGCTCAGACCATCTTCCCCAAGCCCTCTGAATGTCCCATTGAACACACTGAAGTTTCTGGTGAAGCTCTTGACCATTTGTTTCTTGTAGGAAGCTGGCATAACTGAGTATGATGAGAACAAAATAAATGATYTCCAAAACATTATTTCCCTTTCCTTACTTTCCTCTTCCTTTCTGCCCTTCTCCTCCCTACATTAAGGCCAAGGGGCTTCTGTCCAGGAATTTATTGCATAAATAAATATAGCTATAAACTTTTTAATTTTAAAGCATTATCTAGTTTGTTTTATTGTCCAAGATAACTTTGTCCAGGCCTCTCCAGTAAAAATAGTGCTGCCTGCAAGATAGAATTTCCAAGCTCCTGCTTCATCTAAAAATTCCTCTCTATTTAGTAAACTGTCGGCTTAGATTCTTCTTTGAAGTTGTTTAGACCACCCCGAGCAGTAGTTGACCATTTAGCTCCAAGCATGTCAATCTCTTGTCACTTTAGAGGAAGAAAGATCTGCTTTTTCTCCTAGCTCTGAGTTTTGTAAGTTTGGATTTGCGGCTCCTCTTGGAGAGATGGGTGTGGATCTACAGCACAGGTCTTCTCCTCCTCCATTTTAGCCTGTTCCTCTTCCGCTGTCTACTCATTTACTTGGCGGTACTGAGAGGAGAAAAGGCAAGTTGGAGATTCAGTGAGGACAGCAATCCCTCTCTCCTCCTGCCACCTATTAATTGTTGGTGCTGCTGGACTCGCTGATGGGAAAACTGGGAGCTCCAAATACTCCCCAGAGAATTTCTGAGCAGGGCTAAATGCAAGACCCTAAAATTTGCTTCAGGCAACCCTAATTTGGGGTCTGCTTTTGGACTTGCATTTTCCATCTCTGCCACTTAATTTCTTTAGAATTTGAAACTTTGGTCAGATTTACTGGGAAAACTTAATGAGAAGCTAAGCAAAGGACCTCTGGTTCAGCTGTAAAAATATGAATTTGGGAAGTTTTCAACTGCAGAGGAGACAGTCTTTCAGCTAGTTTTTAGAAGTAATAAACTCAAAGATAGGAAATACAAATCCTTAGGATTGAGTGCGCCTAATTATTTCCCAGCCTGGAATGCTTTTCTAGCATGTTGCAAAATGTAGCATTAACCCTTGAAACTGCAGGCCCTGATGAGCTTCAGGGTGCTGGCTCCTGCTGATGCACATGGGGCATTTTGTGAAAGAGCTGTTAGGCTTTTTCTCAGGAGTGGGTTGGATTTCTAGTAACAGCATTTGCACTGACTGCCTCCCTACTTTTTCATTAACTGTTAGCAGTAAGAGAGAGAAGAGAGACTGGTATGACATGCTGGGTCATACATACACACAGTCCACATCATCTTGCATTGAAAGCATGCATTTGGTTGATGTGATTATGGTCCCAATATGCTGAAGATCAGAAGCAGTTTATGAGTATACTTAAATAGCAAATGAATCTAGGACTAGAAAATTTAAAACCAGAATAAATGACTAACATGATTAGTTATGCGATTTTTTTGTTCTTTGATTTGCAGAGTGTGTTTTCCTGTGGAAGCATAGAAACAGTTTGGAATGATGATGTGTTCCATAGCCGAGTATTAACATTCAGATAATACGAGGGAGCTGTTATTTAAAAAACAAAAAAGGTTTGACAAAGTATGAGCTCCTAGTAAGAGGTGGGCATGATTCACCTAATGCTGTGCACAAAGGCCTTCATTAAGGTGAAGTGTGTAAGTAAGCTAGGGTTGTTTGAGAGACATTGCAAGCAAGGTACGGAGACAGACACCAGGGGGTACTCATGCATGGGTGAACCTGGTCAGAAGAGTAGCATTTGACTTGCTATGCACTGGAGTTTGTTGCTGCTGTGCTTGTGATGGATATGGTCTGTGTGGGGGGAATAAAGCCTCTGGCAGGATGTGGAAGTGGCTAAAGTTTCAATGTCATGATTCATTTCCCAAGTGGTTGACCAAAGAGGGGTGTGTGTGATGGGAAACTGCAATGAGAAGTACTCCCCTTGCTATCAAGAAATGGTAGGGGATGAAAAAAACATCACTTGAATTTTAAAGTTCAGGAAATCTGAACCAACTCTTATTAAATGAAGACTCTGAAATCTTCCAGAGTTTACTTTTGTCAATGTGAGCTTGCATCTAGTTTCCAGTGAAATATTTCACGTGTTTTCAAAATGCAGAAGATTTTGAGTGCCCTCTGGTCTCACACAGCACTCGCTGCTCACGTAACTGGGTGTGATCGGAGACATCTCGGCGAGGGTAGATGAGTCTGGCAGTGTTGACTCAGGGCAGCAGCTGGAAGGTGAGAGATGCACCACCCTGACTGGTCTGACGCAAGCTCTTCAGGTCGGAAGTATATAACATGTCTACAACTTATAATGAATTGAAAGTTGGTTATGAAAAAGTAAATGCCTAGGCTACAAGCGGCAAGTGGGAAGAAGAAATGCTACTGAAGCATGGTTCTCTGGTTGCTTTTCAGTGCCCTTACCTTCCTCACACTCCTAAGATTAAAATCCCATGTGGTGATTGGATGGAAAGGGGCACATGAGGTGACCCCAAAGGCTTCATCTGTTGATCAAAACACCAGGCTGAGCAGCATTTCTGTTGTTTTTCTCTGGATATTGAGCGATTTCCAGTGACCAGTCCATTGGATCTGTTGCTGCCTTCACCCTTTGCTTAAGAGGGATGGACTGTGTTCGTGTGGGTGCTGCACATGCACTTGGGCAATAGTTGCACTGTTCCTATAGTTGGCTTTAGTTCACCTTCCCTGTGTGAACACCTGCTGTGTTTTCTATATTGTCACACTTGTGCTCCTGTAGATAGTGCTGTGCCCTCAGGAAGAGCATTGTGTTCTACATGCTTAGCCTGCATTTAGTCTCTGGGCTAAATAAGCATTTCTCCAGTTAAGTAAACAGGGCTTGTCTGGCAAGAGGTTTTTTCCACGGCAGTGCTAGGTCTGATTCTTCTTTTTACTTTTTGTATGAAATGAGAAGAGGATAATGAAGAGAATTCAAGAAAATGTTTGAACAAATGAAAAAAAAGCTATTGAGATTAGAGAAGTAAAATCAGGCACTTTATCTTTGGGCAGTGCTAAAACAAAAATACACTACATAAATGTGTATGTGTTTGCATTTATATGTTTGTTTGTTCTCGGTCCCTCACCGTCTGGAAGTTCTTGGACTTTGATGTTATCCTCCTACAAGATACTAGACAATGAAAGCATCTTGAACTTTCAAAATGTAGCTATGAGAAACTTGCTGGGATGGATACAGACAAGCTGCTGCTTATCGTGCTGTCCTATCTGAGAGAACAGGCTGCTTGCAACATCTGACTTTTCTGTTCCTTCCCAGTCCTCCCACTTTAAAACCAATGCACATCACATCAGGTGGCTTTCAAAATGATGAACTTTTCACTAGATCCTCTTTTCATTGCCTCATTTGCTGTGACTTTTGAAAACAATTTAATATGGATATTTAAAGGCTGGCAATACTGTAGTATGTAAACAGAGGTGTATGAAATTATTAATAAGTTTGAGAACTGGAGCTGTTGTAAGGCAGCAGATATACTGTTATATGTTAGATGAAAAGCTGTTCCTCAAAAAATTGTGTTGATATGTACTAGGACTATTAATTACACATTTGATTCAGAAATGCACAAAGCCCCACTTGTGTGCATCTTCAGTAAAGTTCATGTGGAAAAACTGAATCATCCAAGTCATCTGAATGATGCACACTATTAGGCTGTTGTTTTCCTCAGCAGACAGCTGGTGATGTCTCCCTGTATTCATGGGGCAGTGGGTAAGAAAAGGAAAAGGGCAAGGAGCCTTAGTGAAGGGGGGGACACTCTTGGTTCATATGTGCAGGCTTTGTGATTTTTTTGAGAGAACTCTAGATCTGTGGTAAGTTAAAACTGTGTTCAGAGGATTGAAGAGGCAATATATTACAACTGAGTTAAAAAGTGTAATTATTCTGCAGTAACGATTCTTTATACCTCCCCCCTGCCCTGACATGGTTTGCCTACTGCAAAGCTTAGCGTAAGGTTTCAAGCACTGCTTCATCGGGAAGCCATGGGAGTTGTGCTAGGGCTGGGGCTCCTTCAGACTGGATAGATCGTATGCTTCCTTCTCCCTTCTCAAAATCAGGAGGTGACTTAGAAGATTTGGTTCCTCTCAGCTACTAGCCAAAACCCAGTAACTTATCTCTAATGTCACCTTTGTCATAGACTTACTACTTATTTTACATGTTTACCTACATAAGCTCAATACTAGTGAGGGATTGTTTAATGTTGGAAAAATTCCCAGCTAATACGAGATGATCATGTTATTAGAGTAGAACAAAAAATACATATAAGTTTTTTTTTTTGAGGGGGAGGGGATGGGGAGAAGGAAAGGGCAGTAGATTTGCACAACACCCTTCTACACACACTCCCTGAAGCTAAAACGTCTTTTATTTTTTATTTTTATTTTTATTCTCTGCATCTGCTTGACAAGACTGCTCTTGCTTAGATCTGAACTTAAATTTTTCTTGCTCGTTTTTCATTTACCTTGACATGGCAAATGAGTGAACTGTTTTTTATGGCCTATCCCTTTCTTACACTCTATCTTATCTGTTTACATGATATGTTCTTTATAACATACCATTCCTACAGTCATAGAATGCTGAGCACAGTGGATCCCTGATTTTAGTTGGCTTCTAGGCGCTTTTGTACTAAATAGTAGTAATAATACGATCAAAAGACCGAAAGGGCATCAGCAAGTGCTTTGGTTTGTAATGGCGCAAGCTATGCAAAGAAGGTTTGTTCAGAAATCTTGTTGTTGGCTCAAATGACTGATTTTTTTCAAAGCAGAAGAGAGGTACAACAGGCATTCAAATCCTCTTCTGAGTTTATGCCAAACTCCACATGCCTATACTAGTATGAATAATATTCTGCCTGGGAAATGATAGTAAATTGCTGGTATTTCTGACTAAAACAGAACAGAAAAAAGGGTAGGCGCTCTTGTTCTCAGCAGGTTCAAGAGCATCCCTCATTGACTAGTGAAGAATTTCCATTCCTTTTGCTGATTATCATTTTAGAGTTGGCATTGTCCATCACATAACCCTGAGTGCACAGCAGATAATCCTAATGAGGGGACGACAGCTCCTTAGTCCTCTTTTGTTTGGACAACATTGGCCTTTGAGGAAAGATTAAACAAAATGATGTTGCATAGTCTTGAGAAAGATGACTGTATTGGTGTCATAAGAATGAACATGATAGATTGCTATAAAAAAACCCTAATATTAATTTTTTTTTCCTAGGGCAAGAAATAATAAGCTTAAATTACAGCAATAGAGTTTTAAGTAGTAGAAAAGCCTGTCTAATGGCAAGGGAAGTTAAGCACTGGCTTAGACTGCTTAAGGAAGTAGTGGAATCTCCATTATTTGATGTCTTTAAGAACAAGTTAGACAACCGTCTGTCAAAAATAGACCAAGTATAATTGATCCTGCTGGGAGGGACAGACTTAATGATCTCTGGAAGTCTTTTTTTCCAGCCTTATGACTCTACAGGGATGTGAGTAGGGCCTATATAATTGTATCCTGGTAAAGTTCATCAAGCCCTTTCAGGTCCATCTGGAAAAAACCATACGTGCTTCAAATTGCTGCAACTGTAGTGGTGTTTTCAGGTTTAAAGGAGCCTTAGGCAATGGAGTAAATGCATGAGATGATTCAACTCAGCAGCACCATATAGGAAAAAAAGAGCAGCAAGAAATCACATCCAAAATCAGTCCTTTTGCAATTTTACACTTTTATAGAATAAAAACAACTTCTGCAATTACTTCTGTCATTCCTTCAGTAAAGATGTCTGCAGAACATTGAAAAAGACATAGCTATTTCTTTTGAGGAACTTTTTTTTTTCTTTTTCCTCCAAATGAAAGAAAAATACTGGAGATGGCTTTGTACTTTTCATTCTTCAAGTGAGATCAGAATGATACCTCTGTATTTCTTAGTCTTTAACGATACCTCTGTATTTCTTAGCCTTTAAAAAACAAACCAACGTCTACAAAATCTACTCTCTTACGTCACTTCCTTTGAAGAAATAGAGTGAAAGAACTTCTCTTTTTTTTTCCATTCCTATTTTGATCCTGAAATTTTAAAAAGGAAAATAATTTGCAGGCAGATGAAAAGCTAGCTCAGCACTTAGGGAAGTACCTTTTTTCTGCAGACATTAAGCTCTTCGTTAAAATGAACTGAGAAGCAAAAAAGTACCCACTCACATTTGTTAACCAGTTAGTGGCCCAGAGATAAAGAGTGCATGTGGAAACTGAGTGAAAGAATTACATTGCAAAATGAATTCCCCATACAGTGCAAGTCATCAGAGGCCAGGCTCTCCAGAAAGCAGCAGCAGGTGCCTAAATAGTTTGGCATGTAAAACTAAAAAGCTCCGAAGAGGAGGAAGTGAAAGAAGGATGGCAATAGTCTCCTGAAAGCAGTTTGAGAGATGTGGGATTTCATTTGAACGTGATTACAACAGCCCTCGACAGCAGAAAGCATGTCTGGAAGTGGGATAGACTGTATCTTTTCTACCACTCAGAAGACTGAGCCATCTGCTTTTCCCTATCATCACTAAACACTGCCTGGTTGGCTGTCTTTATCTCCTCTATGGACTACTAATGCTTTCCATAAGTAATGCACATGCTTCTTCAGGCCTGTCACCATTATCCTCTTTAGGATTTACATGTGAAGGTGGTAGTTATTTTAAGAAGCAATAGCTGAGTTTGTGCATCAGATATGTTCTTGGGGAAGTTTTCATATAATCCATTTATATGCAATTAAAGCTCTTGGAATATGTAAAGTGCCATGTTAATGATAAATACTAATTACCATGCAAATAAATAGAAACATTTTAATTAGGCCAATTTCAACATGACTCATACTGTGGAAAAGAGGCTATATAAAAATATTAAATAGGTAATTTATTTGTGGCAGCAACCTGTGATTAAGGGAGTTGTGTTTTAACTTTGCGAAGGGGATAATAACATACAGAGCAAAGTAGCAATACTGGAGAATAAAAATCTGATACCTTGAACAACAGACGTTATTGATTTTTAGTGTATGCAGAAACCTACAAATGAGGTATCTGTGGTGTCTGATCTCTGCTTGAGCCACACTACAGCTCAGAGCATCCTGGGGATGCTCTGATATATACTGTCTGAAATGCAGCAACTTTGCTGGCTGGTAACTGTCTGAATCTACCTACATTCCTATGGCACTATAGTGGCTTTGTGCTAGGAGTTACCACCAGTTTTCTGCCAGGATTCTTCTGTTCTTGCAAAGTCTTTTTCTTGGAGGATCTGCCGACTTTCTGGTTGGGAGTAACAGAAAGCAGATGGAGAATTTGCCACAAGGCCTTTGAATTAGCCTTTTGCTGTTTTGTAGGAAAAGCATGTCAAACATTGCTAAGTCATTTTATATCTACTTTATAGACACTAATGTGTGTGTACAATTGTGTGCAAGGTGAACAGAAATGGAGGACCAGGATTGATGTATTGTATTACAATTTAAGTGTTCAGGAGGCCTTTGGAGAGTTAGAGCCAGATCTTTCCCTTCCTTGAATGTGGCTGCACCCTGCACCTCAAAGCAGATACCAGGCAAGGGAACCAGGTACCTCTGCTATGGGGAACAGAGCACAATATCAGAATATTATTATTGATACATATGTTTTTATCATCTTTGACAGCATACCTTGGCAATGTAAGTGATGAACCCTTGATGGACTATAGGAATATGTTAATGAAATTAAGTCTTGTCTTTTTGGTTCCAGTGCCAGTACTTGTTTATAGTGAAGTGTGCCTGGATTCAATTAATCTCCAATTAAAAATCAGTAGAAGCAACAGTTTACCCATGGTTTATCAGCATATAGTGCCTCAATTTACCTTCTGCCAGTTAGTCAAAACATTCAGTCTGTTTAATATATGAACAAAATGCCAAGGTTGTTGCAAAGCAAACCTTCCAGTTCTACTTCCTAGCTTCAGTGGGATTTGCTTCAGCTTTATACAATTGTATTTGTGTGTGTGTGTGTGTGTGTATACATACTCATGTACTCTTGAACTATCCCTGAGTTTAAACTTTTCTTATCCTATAAGATTTATCTGAGACGGGGAATTACTTGCTTGACTTGTCAGCTCCATTTTTCAGAATCACTGTTTCACCTTTGTTATAACCCATCACAAAGGGCTTAGACTTGAAAACTATAGTCAAGACTCAGGTCTGCCAGCTGCCACATTTCCCTGTGCCCGCAGCAAGTCCTTACCTAGAAAGAGAATAAAACCAGGCTCAGGTAAAAACACCCTTAATGATGCAGCTCATGTGTAAGTTGCTACTTTATGTCCGTATGAAAAGGTGTATTTCTCTTGGGCTTTTGTTTCTTTTCTTTAAACTGTTTGAGGATATACAGCAATAAGTTTTCACAATCATTTAGGTTATAGTGCCTATTGAAAATCTTAAAAGTATTTTAATTTCTGTTCACTGCTGTCTACACAAAGTTCAGCGCAAAACATCTTGTTAATCATTGCTATTTTTCTAGCATAAGAGTTGCACTCCAAGTACAGCTGTGTCTGTCTCTGCCTTTATAAAGGGGTCAAACTGACATTTAGAGCTGTACTTTGAAAAAACTGTTGTGACCTTATGACCTTTCTAAAACTGGTATTCTTTGCTTTTTAAATAGGGACTTTCACTTGAAGGAATTTACAACAGATTTTCCTCTCAATCCTTCACACTTAGATCCTGGCTTCATTCCAGATCGTAGAAATTAGATTTGTAATTGCCTTATTTACAAGGTAGGCTTCCCCCCTCACCCCACCCCCCCCATTTGCTTAACTTGACAGATTGTAGACTATCAGGCGCAGCTTAACCTTTTTAAAAAATGTTTTATTTTAATTCCTTTTGTAGTAAAGACTCATTTATCCTCCCAAGAAATACTCAGCAGATTGAATAGAAATAGTGAATTATGCTGGATTAAAATTGTAATATCAGAGACTGAGTCAAATTATGGTATTACAAGAACAGGAGAAACTAGATGGAGCTGTGTTCAGTTTTATTAGCAAAGAATATGACCTAAGCTGGGTTTTTCCATTAATTTTTAGACTTGGATAAAATTTGGATAAAACAATGGTCTGAATTTCCCTTTCAAGCTTAAAACAAGTCTCAAACATGGTAAATATTTTTTTTTTTTTTTGGGGGGGGAGATCACTGACCAACCAAACAGTTGCTGGCTTGAGAGCTCTTGTTGCTTTTATTTTGGGGGATGGCGGGAGGGCATCAGTCTCTGCCTCTTTGATACTTGAATAGCACTGGGAGTCAAAGCTGGGAGTGTGAGGGCAGGGACACTCATGCGAAAGACTTGTACAACCAGAACATGTTCAAGCCTTTCTCTGCCRGACATGCATTTTTGCCATCATTTGTGCCTTCTGCCTTCTCACTGCCAGAAATGGCTCCTCTCTCTTTAGGAAGAAATATTCAATGGGTGAGAGAGAGTCTAGCCCAGAGTTTCACTGATTACTTTGTTTCAGGGCACCATGGTTCTCCTGGTGTCTGTGGCTGTCTGCTAGGCTGCGAGCACGCTGTGGGAAATGGCTGGAGTAGCTGCCAGGCTCTGCTTCCCAAGAGTCCTGGGCCATGGCCAGTGGAGGAGCAATGATCCCTCCTCTTTGCCATCGCACACGTTGGGCACTGCCTGGAGGAGCCTGAGTGTCTGCTCGGTTGTTCTGTAAATTTTGATGAGGTGTTGTGCCAGGCAGCCCTGGGTGTTGCTGAAGATCCGCTAAGAGGGTTGTAGGTTAGAGCAAAGAGGAGGATACACTATGCCAAAGCATGTTCAAGGTCTGCAGAGTCCATCCACACCAGTGCTGACATCATGTGAGGTGAGAGCAGGTGCACCAGTGCCACTGTTGATTCTGATGGCTGCTGACTTCCCTGAGATTGGCACGAAGTGATTTCCCAGCCTTGGTACCCTGAGGCATTGTGCTTGTTGTCCTGTACAGAAAGTCTATCCCTAAGAAAGAGTTTTCTCTCTTGGATGCACTGTCTCTGTTGGCGCTTGCCTGCTGAAGTTTCCTTACTCTGGTTCACAGAGTATACGAGGGCATCAGAGGTCCAGCTGGAGATTTGGTGCTTCACTGCAAACTGCAGCAGCTCATGTTTGTAACCCTGGCAGGCTCTAGATCAATCCCTGCTGGTTTTGGCCAAGAGGACAGCTTTAGTGCATGCATGTGGGTAGCAGCTACCAAATTGTATGTTACTTATACAGCACATTCTCACATCTTTTTCTATAACTTAAATTCAAATGGAGCTTTGCAAATGGCTAGCCCTTATCTGGAATTTCAGACAATGTTTTGTTGCTCTATTCTTTATCTTTTTTTTTCCAGATATTACTGTTTCTGTACAAGCAGATGGCTTTGCAATCTGTTTGGGCAGGCAGGTGTAAGGCTTTTATCTTTATGACTCTGCTGTAAGAGAGCAAAATAATAACTATTTGACAAGCTCAGCTATTGAGGAGTTGTTGGTGGCTATCACTGGCTGGGTTTGCTGGTCAGCTCAGCCCTCTCCTTTGTTTTATCACGAATAGACTGCAAAAAGGCTTTGAATCTTACAAATTAACTTGTTGTTTGTAATTGTCTGACAGGCAGCTCATGTATAAATGCCTGACTTAGGGATCTTTCAGAAACTGCTTTCTTGTTCCCTATTTGTTATTCATGGTGTTTGACTGCCAGACTAAGTTGTGTGGGTTTGTTTCTGCTCCCTGACAGAAACTTTTGCAGTGGGAGAATGAAGATTTATTGTCATCTCCAGATGAATACATGTATTCGTACAAAGCACAGATGTCCAATCATGCACATAAATAAAAATCCATTCAAGGTAATAATGATGAAAAAGGAACATAACTGTGTAAGTTGAATAGGTCATCTGTAAATCCAGAGCATAGTAAGGCTTGTAGAATCCATTTAATTTAGGCCCTGGCCCTGTAAGCATTTGTCAATATGTGAATACATTTTGGTAGCATTATTGAATTCTGGGGGCCTGCTCAAATTTATAAGATTAGTCCAAAGGCTTTGGAAGACCCAGAGCCATTCCGTCAAATCTCATCTATTTTAGTGTGATTATAAGTGTCTTCAGGCTGTGGCCATATGTACACCTGAACATGCTTTGCATTTCATAGTAAGGGGCAGGTGATCCCAGGGGTGAACAACAGTTAACTGGGGACTTGCAAGTTGTGAGTGCAGATGCCATTTCTGCTGCAGCCTGCCTGTGTCGTTTCATCTCTCAGCAGTATGAAAAGTAAGGTCACAGTAGGGAAAGTAATATTTAACTATCATACTGCAAAGGATGAATACTTTCAAAAAAAACTGTGAAGCAGTCAAGAACTAGCCACAATTCTTTAGGCAGACCTGCATTCCTATTCAGAGTTGGATGACTGACATCCATCGGTCAGGGTGCATGTAGCTTATTGCAGGGCAGGGCTAATAAAACCTGTTATAAATATCTTTGGACTTGCCATCAGGCTTTTTTGGCCTCATACACAAGCTAAAATGACCGATTAAAGACAGGTTTTGGAACTCAATGACTGTTAAAACCACTCTGGGTAGACAAGGTTGAATATCCTAGTATTTTTTTTTTTTTTTGAAGTGATTTAAAACATGCATGTATTAAATATGATGGCAACCATCTTTCATTGTCATTTATAACGCCACTCCTTTTTGATACATTCAAGACCTATCAGCTGTGTTCTCTTAGTAGACACTGGGCAGAATATTGCTGCTAACTCCCACACCATCACTGTTATTGAACTGAGGGAAATGTGAAAGTCTAGATGTTTCTTTAGGGGATATTCTCAGGGTTCCTTTATCATGTACGTGCGTCTTATCAGAATTTATGTTTGAACTGATTCTGTGCCAGTGAATAATAATGTACAGCTGTCCCATAATGGAAACCCAAATAACAAGAGAAGATCTTGAAGACAGAGAATGAGAACAGGAAATCTAATATATAGACTTCTATATATAGAAACCACCTCAAGGGTAAGCACATACTGTTTTCTATAAATACATTTAAAAAGGTTTTGTAGGCACATATTTTCGGTGTGTTGTCATGATCTGAAACACATGTAGACTCTGAAAAATTATGTGAAATATGCTGAGCCCTTGCCCATGTACATAAGTAAAAGTTATGTGCAGTGTGTATGTGTGTAAATATTTAGCTGGAGGAACAGCCACATGGGAAGGATTTCAGAATGATCCCCAAGTCAGGAAGCCACAAATTATAGGTCTGAAATTTACCACGCTGGCATGTCTACATAAATAAAACCAACTGAAAGTATAGGAGGGAGGAAAAACACATTTACAAATAGTGGCAGATTAGAGAAGAGGAAAAATGATAAGCCATTTTCTTGAGCCTAATCAGAAGGCAAGAAGATTATTACAGGCAGGAGCTTGCAGGCTTTGTCTAAAGAACTTCCTGGCTCTGAGTGTGAGTCTCGATTTCATTTATGTGTATGCATGCAATCAATGTTTTAAATACTCCCCTTCACATAGTCATTATTTTAGTAGAAGCCAAGAGGGGGCATGGTTGGATTTGTTTTTTCCCCCCTTCCAGGAACATTGCCATCATCTAAAGTGGCTCTTTATCTTTGCCAGGTCTTTGGGATGGGATGATGTCATCTTCTGTATCTATCTGCTATCTACCATGATGAGGCCTTGATCCTGACTGAGGGTGTTGGCTGTTTTAGGAATGCCGAACTGTGAAGCCATCACAGGAAACCTGACTCTCTATTGCAGACTGCAACACTTCAACTAGAGTAAATACAACTGATACTTGTAAAACCACCGAGACAACTACTAGTTGTCACAAGGCCTTATACAGGCATTGGTATGTCAGTCCTCTCCCAGTCCTCCCACCCTTGGTCTATGCCAGAGCAAACTCTTACTGCTTCTCTCCCTGCTAAATTGTCACACTTGCAATTTTAACTCAGCCACAGCTGGGCTGCTGTAGTCTTGGAAAAAAGCTGTCTGGAACAATTGGTCACTTGCCAGATCCAGGTTTTCCTGGAGCTGGAGGAAGAATAGCGGGTAAAATACAATCCTTTGAACTGAAGAGTAGGAAAAAGAGATGTTTCTGTGTTTAAGGAGAGAAAGGAAAGCATCATGTGTGTTTGTTTGGAGTTGTCTTTTCTTTCTGTTTCTCTGAAGAGAATTGCTGAGCAGAGGCAATTGTCTCTGATGTGGAGCATCCGTGGGCAATAGAGAACTTGGTTTGAGTTCTAGGAGATCAGTAGCACGACTGGCAAGAATGTAGCAAGGACCGCTGCTCTTCTGCATGCAGACTCCTGGGGTTTCTGCCATGTTCTCTGATCGACCAGCTTGGAGGATATAAGGGAAGAGGAAGAGAAGGGAAAGTATTATGCAAGTTGGGGAAACTCTGGGGAAACTCCCTGTTTATCTAGCTGTGCTTGAAACTTTTAAATGGTTGGGGGGGGGGAGGGGGACAAATGTTTTCCCTGGTCAGCATGCTGTGAAACTAAGATTGAACCCATAGGTTCAGCTCTGTCACCTGGCTTCTTTGGAAAGGAAATACAAGAAGTTTATTCTGTAAATGCCTGGAACATGGAGGCCTGGTCTAGGGAAGTTTTTTATTAGAGAAGCAGTTGATTTAGAGTGTTTAGTTCTATTGTCAGGTTCTGCTGTAAGAGG
The DNA here is from genome assembly GCF_003343035.1 of Apteryx rowi. Lineage (NCBI taxonomy): Eukaryota > Metazoa > Chordata > Aves > Apterygiformes > Apterygidae > Apteryx > Apteryx rowi. The sequence goes on from NW_020450964.1 coordinate 154,320, forward strand.
ATAGTAAGTGGACACTGCATAAAACCCTAAGGAAAATGATAGGCAAGAATGTGGCTACATTAACGTTGTTATATGGTGACTCCTAGGAACCAGACCGTTGGTAGCACATGGATCAGAGGTGTTTTTGTGAGAGGCTACCTTCCATTCTTGCATCTAGCAAAAGGAGTTGACTCCTGTATAATTGTAGCTATGGCATTGTCATAAGCTTTATTAACTTAAAATTATCAGATTTTGGTTCAGCAATTTAATAGAGTCTGGTAGTTCATTGCTTCTTTCTCTGGTGAAAAGTTAACCTCTGCTATTAATGAGGTGGATTGACCTTGACTGGGCTCTAAAAACAAATACTTGTTTTGCATGGTATGTGGGGACTCTGGTACCCACAGCTGGGGAGCCTAAGTTCCCCACAGTTTTTAGTGGGTTCATTCTTGCTCTTCACAATGTTTCCATATACAGGCATACCTCATTTTATTGCGCTTCGCTTTATTGTGCTTTGCAGATATTGCATTTTTTACAAATTGAAAGTTTGTGGCAACCCTGCATTGAGCAAGTCTATCGGCACCATTTTTCCAACAGCATGTGCTCACTTTGTGTCTCTGTGTCACCTTTTGGTAATTCTCACAATATTTCAAACTCTTTCATTATTATTATATCTGTTATGGTGGTCTCTGATCAGTGACCTTTGATGTTACTATTGTAATTGTTTCGGGGCGCCACAAACCACACCCATATAAGATGGGGAACTTTAATCAATAATGTTGTGTGTGTTCTGATTGCTCCACCGACCTGCCATTCTCACATCTTGCTCCCTCTCCTTGGGCCTCCTTATCCCCTGCGACACAACAATATTGAAATTAGGGCAATTAGTAACCCTACAATGGCCTCTAAGTGTTCCAGTGAAAGGAAGAGTCGCAGGTCTCTCCCTTTAAATCAAAAGCTAGAAATGATGAAGCTTAGTGAGGAAGGCACGTTGAAAGCCGAGACAGGCCAAAAGCTTGGCCTCTTGCGCCAAACGGTTAGCCAAGTTGTGAGTGCAAAGGAAAAGTTCCTGAAGGAAATTCAAAGTGCTACTCCAGGGAACACACGAATGATAAGTGAAACAGCCTTCTTGCTGGTATGGAGAAAGTTTTAGAGGTCTGGCTAGATCAAACCAGCCACAACATTCCCTTAAGCCAAAGCCTCATCCAGAGCAGGGCTATAACTCTCTTCAATTCTGTGAAGGCTGGGAGAGGTGAGGAAGCTGCAGAAGAAAAGTTTGAAGCTAGCAGAGGTTGGTTCATGAAGTTTAAGGAAAGAAGCCATCTCTGTAACATAAAAGTGCTGATGTAGAAGCCGCAGCAAGTTATCCAGAAGATCTAGCTAAGATAATTGATGAAGGTGGCTACCCTAAACAACAGATTTTTAATACAGACAAAACAGCCTTCTATTGGAAGGTGATGTCATCCAGGACTTTCATAGCTAGAGAGGAGAAGTCAAGGCCTGGCTTCAAAGCTTCAAAGTACAGGCTGACTCTCTTGTTAGGGGCTAATGCAGCTGGTGACTTTAAGTTGAAGCCAGTGCTCATTTACCATGCCAAAAATCCTAGGGTCCTGAAGAATTATGCTAAATCTACTCTGCCTGTGCTCTATAAATGGAACAACAAAGCCTGGATGACAGCACATCTGTTTACAACATGGTTTACTGAATATTTTAAGCCCACTGTTGAGACCTACTGCTCAGAAAAAAAGATGCCTTTCAAAATATTACTGCTCATTGACAATGCACCTGGTCACCCAAGAGCTCTGATGGAGATGTACAACGAGATTCATGTTGTTTTCATGCCTGCTAACACAACATCCATTCTGCAGCCCATGGATCAAGGATTCATTTCGACTTTCAAGTCTTACTTTTTAAGCAATACATTTTGTAAGGCTATAGCTGCCATAGATAGTGATTCCACCACCCTGATCAGTCAGCAGCTATCAACATCGAGGCAAGACCCCCCCATCAGCAAAAAGATTACTACTCACTGAAGGCTAAGATGATGGTTAGCATTTTTTAGCAATGAAGTATTTTTTTAATTAAGGTATGTACTTTTTTTTTTTTTTGGCATAATGCTATTGTGCACTTAATAGACTACAGTATAGTGTAAACATAACTTTTATATGCACTGGGAAATCAAAAAATTCATATGACTTGCTTTATTGTGATACTCGTTTTCTGCAGTGGTCTGGAACTGAACCTGCAACATCTCCGAGGTATGCCTGTACAGGAGAGAACAGCAGTCACTTCCTTTGGGTGGTTTGGGGGACTAAGATAGATGTAAGGCAAGTTCATTCAGCACTGCAAAGCAAATTTGGGAATGGAAGTTGCAAACCCTTGAAAGTGCTCTTCCAGCTGGACTATCTTCCCTGCTATCAATTTCTTAACTATTCAGTTGCTGAGGGTCATTCAGTAGTACATGATGGTGGTCACCACCTATTATTTAGTTGTTGAAATGACCGCTGCTTGATTTGGTTCCTGTGCCTATAGTTAGTTCATCAGAACATTGTTTAACAAGAACTATGCAAACTTAAAATCTGCACATCATCACTGACAAAAAATATTGGGTTGGACATTCCTCTTTCCAGAATGACTTTCAATTTTCTGTCAGATATTTAAACACCACTTTGATCTGTTAGTGTGATTCCACTTTCTTTTTGTGGTAACAGAAGTGGTCAGTGTCTAAATCTTATTTCTGTTTAATCCTCCTGGATTAGAAAGCCTACAGTTGTCCTTACTGGAGAAGGGGGAAGGATATGGTTTGATTTGTGGCACAGGAAAGTAGCGTGAAGAGAGGTTCAAGCTTTGTGGTTTGTAATGTTTCCATTGCATGTTCTACTGTATACAGAGTCATTTACTGTTGTCTTCTCCTGCAGTAGAAGACTGGGTAGACAACTGTAGAAGGGGGAATCGGTACTGGATTATAATCACCGAAACAAAGTTGATATTTTTAACAGATTTTGATAAACCTTGCATGTGACATGTCTTTCAAATATCTGCCTATTTATTTCCCCAAAGCTTTTTAGCTGTATGTATTATTCCTTCTGAGTTTCCCTATATGTGACAGGGCAGGATTAGGAAAGGACATTTAAATATCTAATCTGAATACCATTCAGGGAATTTAGAACTGGTCATAACTACTGCTTTCTTGAATATCTTGTATAACTGTAATCTCTAACATTTTACACAATTGAATACTATTCCAGCATAATCAGCTTTTAGCACGGTTTGGTTAGATGGAGCTGATGTACCGCTCATGTACAAAAGCTAGATGTCCTGTTAGGGCCTGTGACTTGTCCTTATTTTGGCTTAGAGCATCAGAGGTTCAAGGGAGCCTTCCATTGAAAACTGATGAGCTCTCCATAGTGTGAGTAATGTATGTGAGGATAGGTCCCTGCCATCTCTGTCTCTGCTCAGGGAAGTCACTCAGCCAGCTGTCATGTCCCGAGAGTAGTGTTCCTTAAAACAGCACTCGGTCCAGCCATATCACAATGGCTAGAACAGGACATGAGCTGTTGATAAAAATCTTCCGTGGTTCAGAGAGCAGTTATTCATTAAACACTCTATGGCTGGAGGAGGTTGGGTCATATGCTGGTTTACATTTGTTATGTGTGGTCAGGCTATAGAGAAAACGTTGAACTGCATTTGACTGTTTCTGGCAGACAGACTAAGGGAAGAGGTAGAAAGACCTTTGTAAATACACTGCTGTACAATGCATGCTTAATGTGTGCATGCATCCATAGTATTTATTAAACAAGTAGCTTTGCATAGCAGGGCAAGTGAGCAGCTGTTCTGCATATGGCTGGGGCATGGTGCTGCTTCCCAGCAGAGCATCACCCCTTCTCTTCCCTGTCTTGCCTTGCCCTGCCCTGCCCAGGCCTCATTAATCCAAGAGCACAGCAGTGCTCTGCCACCTGGTGGAGTGTCCCTGGCCCCCACAGGACAACGCTGAAGCTGCAAAGGGAGCAGGGGTTTCTCTCAAGCCCTGCCATCAGCACGATGCTGCTATTTATTGATTTTATTTAATCTTTCAGTTCAGGATTTCTGAGAAAGTGAACATCAGCACTTAATCTTTAGGGATTTTCCTTCTGAGAATCAACAAAGGCTCCCAAGTATAAAGTCTTTCTCAGAGGAAAGATTTATAAAGAAGAAAGAAAACATCTTGGATAAAAATTTTAATTCCAGATGTCAGTTAACTGTAACAAAAGAGAGATTTGAGGGCACCTAGAGGGAAATGCCAAAGAAAGGCTCAAATCTCTCATCTTTATTAGGCTAAACAAGTGTAGATCTCTTACTGTACAAACCATAAATGACATTAATAAGGCAATCCATAAGAGGAGAGAGTTTTCAGGTGAGCCTGAGCAATGCACAGGAGTCTGATACAAGATGTAAGACCCATTCCTCAGCAGGAATGCTAGTGACCTCAAATTCAGAAACCATGTAGTAGTTTAAAGGAAAAGAAAAAAGTAACTTTAAAAAAGTGAAACGATATGAGAAACTGTGTTGAGAGAAAAATAAGAGGAGCAGCTAAAAGGATAACCTATTTGAAATGGCATCAAGGTTGTTTAAACATGCCATTATTAGAAGTTAAGAGTAAATATTTATCACCTGCTAAAGAAGATTTAAAAAGCACTAATAAATAAATGAAAAGGCATGTTTAAACAGCAAATTGCAAGAGTTTATTAGAAATGAAAAGGCATCCTTCCAAATACGGAAGTCATATCCAATGGAGTAAAATGGAGATGAGCAAAAGGTCTGGTAAATAAAGTTGTTAGTCAAAAACTTTTTGTTTTGACTGCTAAAGACATAAAAATGAGCTAGAAAAAAGAAAAGCAAAAACCTTCTCACATCATTATAAAGAGAAACCAGAGAAAGATATTGATACTGTTTGAGCTGTAAAAGAAGTGCTAAGAGATGACAAGGCCATAAGAAAAAATGTTAAATGAGCCTTTCTACTAAATGTTTCTAGAGTAGAATCTTTTTGTTTTGAAGAAATCTAAGGACTAGTCTCAAGCTGAAATACTTCTAGAATACCTTTTAAAACAAATAAGTAAAAAAGACTGTTATATCATCAGCACTTGGCAGTATTTATGCAGAATTCTAAAGCAACTGAAAAAAATAAATGCTGAATTGCATACCATAATATGTAATTTATTAGCTGAATTAGTTACCGGGTACCAAAGGAATAGAAAGTGACAAATTAATGACAAAGTGGATATATGCATATCAAAGTGAGAGTAATCCTAGCTCTATTTGGTGGGGGAACCAAGACAGTCTTCACAAACCTAGAATTCTTTGGTTTGGTGAGCAAACCCATACCGAAGGTGAATTAAGTTGATAGAGGTTGTGGTGCCATTACTGTGTTAGTTCTGGCCAGGAGTGCACTTCGGAAGCAAATTTCATGATTATCGCCACTTACCTTGTGTTGGGGCGCACCACAGACTGATCTTGGATTGCATGAACTGAGAACTTTTTGAATGAAATTAAGCCAGACCTGCTCCAGGAGCACACTGCTAATCAATCTGAGACTAAACTAGGACTTATTCCTTTGCAATGCTTGCAGATGTCAGACCCTTGGCACCACCTATTTTGCTCTACAGATTCACTTCTAGTGACCTATATCACTACTTCCTCAAGTTCACATAACCACAGTGGACTTGCCCTATTGCCAAAGGCAGCTAAGCAGCTACAGGCTAAGAGAAGAGTCTTTTGTGGGTTAACATCTAATTAAAAGATGGGAAACAGGTCAGAAACAAGGTACAGAAAAGGGGAACCAGAGATTAGGGAGATTCAGTAGATTAGGGTTACTCAGTTTGAAAAAGAGGAATRAGAAGTACCACGATGAAGGTCCCAACAGTTATGACTGGCACAGAGATGGCAACAGAACAATGATTACCTGATTTCTTCATACAAAAACCTACGTGCACCATTTATGGAAAAAATTATTTATAAAAAGAGCTGGCAGCAAATTTAAGCAAAAAGGGAGTACTCTTTCATACACACTTCACAGTTAAATTGGGTTTGATTTGCTAAATGAATGGGTTTGATTTGCTAAATGAATGGGTTCAAAACGCAAGGGAAAGAATTCAAGGAAGGAGAGGTTGTAGAGAGCTGTTACACACACCGAAGCTGATCCAAACTTTCTTCGGGTTGCCCCCAAACTGTGGAGAGCCAGAAGGCCCCATAGAAGCCTCATCCTGCACTTTCTCTGTCCCCATGCTCTGCTTTGGCAGTGGCCAGAAGCAGATACCAGAGACAGGGTTTGGATTTACCTTTGCTGTGACCCAGTTCAGAGCATTGACTAAAAATTTCACTTTTATTTCCTTTCCAAACCTAGCATGCAAATAATTCAGAAAAAAAGTAAGAGATCTGTTTTCTCCAGCTAGGTTATCAAAGATACATATGCTTCACCACTCCATCACCTTGGGACACCTGGATAATCCATGCTTTCTGCGGCAGTCATGGCCCAAGCACTCTAGAAAGTGCTGAGGATGAAACCTGCAGCATGGATGCTTTTCTGAAGTCCTGTGGCAGTTTCTTGCTCAAGAAACAAGTAAGGAGCTAGGAGTGGCGGACAGAAACTACTGGGCCCTGACCCAGACCCGCACTGCCCCTTGCCTCAGTGAAGGACCGGGAAGGGCACAAGTGCCATGTGGGCAAAACCAAGTGGCATATAGAGCCAAGGATGGGTGGGGGGAAGGAGAGGTGTTGCACTGAAGCTGAGCCTGTGGAAAGGAGAGCAAAGGGGTTTCCCAAAGCATTTGTTTAACCGTTTGTCTGCCTTTCTCAATACCCAAATCAGTATTTAAATGTTTAGGTTAATTGGCAACAAATTAAGTGAATTTCCCCAAGTCGAGACCGTTTTGTCCACAACAGGCAGTCGGTGCCGAGGAAACTTGCTTTAATTCTAGCCATCCGGTTGATACTGTAAAGATTTGTATAGTCTCACAGCCTTACTGCACTGCTTCTAATCTTACTAGCAGAGTCTTGCTGTAGTATCTAACTATATCATTCATCCTCCCCCCACCTTGTGTCATGAATTGTGTGGGTCTCAGCACCAGTTTATGCTGGTGGAGCAGCTCAGTAGGAGTAGTGGCTGGGTGGAGGAGCTTGGACCCCAGCTTGATTTAACAGGGAATGGTGCACAGGAACGCCACCGCGTCCTGGCTTGCTGCACAGGAGAGAAGCGCAGCAGGACTCTTCAGCTGCTCGTTTCTGAACAGTTTGAATCTTGCAGCTTTGGGAAGACATTACCCAAAGAATGGTCAGTTCCCATATAAAAGGATAATAAATCTCCACTAGTGGTAAAGAGTTTGAAGTTAATGAGTTGAGAATAGTATAGATAACATTGTCTTTATGATCAGGGAAGATTCAGAAGGCTTTTTCTGAAAGCTGGTTAAGCAATTGCTCTCTCTTTACAAAGGAGAAACGTGGGATATCCTCAGAGTGTGCTTGTATGGGAAGTTTTCAGTGCCTTTGCACAGCCTTGCCTATCATTAACAATGTAGAAGTGTTAGAGGTATAACACAAGTTCTTGGGTGTTGCTGGATTTTTTTTCTTTTCCCTTTTTTTTTTTTTTAATCAGGGTACCATCTGGTCTAAACATTTCACTTTCTTCATCTGTTTAATGAACTTAATACTGAACTCTGTTTCTCAAGTTGATTGGATATCTCCAAATTTAATACTAAGGTGAAGTGACTGGTTCTTACTGAAGCTTTTAATACCATGCATGAACCTAGACAAAAGTGACTGGGTGAAAAGGAACAGCGAGTCCCACCCAGATTTCTTGAAACCTCATGCTTAGGTACTAGCATAAGGAACTTATTCAAAATATATATAGAGAGATTTTAACCACTGTTTTAACCACAATGACTCAAATGTTTACTAAGATATATCACTAAATACTCTTATTCCCTTCTCTAACCTTACTATGAGTGATTGATGATGAAGAATGAAAATAAGCAGGGGGATTGGAGGAAGGGTAAAAATTATAGCTGGGTAGAAAGAGTGACTGGAGAGCATCCTTCACTCTTCTCATCATGATTAATTATTTGCTATGCTCCAGGGACAAATGTTGTGGGCGAGTAAAATATAAAAAGAGGAAGTAAAAAATGCTGCCACTTGCAGCTTCAGCAGAAAATACTGATGAGAAATGACAAATGTGTAGCTGAGGATGATGCTGTTCCCACTGAACATATCAATGTTTCCATATAAACCCCTTCACTTTGAGGTTTCAGAGTTCAGCAATTACTTTCTGTCATTCTAAGAATGTGCGCAAAAGGAAATAAGCTGGGACTGAATTTGATTTGGGGAAATTCGGTTAATCCAAATAATAATGGTTAATGTGCATATAGCTAATGATAGCATCATTTTAAAAGCTGTTACTTTAGCAATAGGTGTGCAAACATAAAAGCCACACTGTCAGCCTTTTCTTACTGCTGATTCTAAAATTGACCTTTTGCAAATTAAAAATTTTTGAAGGCAGTGAATTGGGCTTTGCATTTCAGATAACTGTATCATACCAGTATTTGAATTTAAATGCAGCTCATGCAACCTTCAGAGGCAACTGAATTCAATGCACTTCATGTGAATTACATCCAAAGTGATTATAGTTTATTGATGAAGTGTTGCACAAATCAATAGCTGCATTGTCTTATTTATTTATTTATCTTACAGTTGGGATGGGACATCCCCCTTTTGGGTTCTTCACAAATAACTAGATGGGCCAGCCTTAGAAAGCTTACAGCACAACTTTACTTAAAGTTACTTGAAAAGATAACATTGCTGCATTGTGTGAAAATGACATTTTTTTTAATGGTTTTCAAACTTAAAAAAATTTTTTTCAATTCCTTTAACTGTCAAAATATAAAATCTTTGCAGTTCTACTGTTTTCCTTTATTCTCAAGAAGTTCCCTATTTTTTTTTTCCGTTTTAATTTCACTTTGCAAAATGATCCTGTGTTTGGAATAGAGACTGCCAAGTGAGAATGCAAAAAAAAAAAAAAAAAAAAAAAAAAAAAAAAGGTGGAGTGTGTGATTGGTTTAATTTTCCCATTTAACCACTTATAATTCTTCTGCCTGTCAGGAAAAAAAGTTGCATCCAGCAGTTCCTATCTTCCCCCAAACTTGGGATTTTTTTAATAGGAAAATGTCATTTTCTTGTATAAAGGTCTTCGTTCCTTTTTGGGTCTGTGAAAAACTTTTCAGTTCAAATGACTTGGTAGAACAGTTGAAATGTATGAATGAGGAAGACTTATTTTGTTGGTTTAGTGAGAAAAGAAGACTTTTAAAGGAGCACATTTTGGGAAGTGTATAGTCTCAATTCATTACTTGCTTCCTTTCTGTGATATTCTGCGGTTGGATTTTAGCACAAAAGTACACACATACACAGGCTCTCCTAAACTTATATTTTTATTCATCCATTTACTCCTGCTCATTGAAAAGACATGCAACTTTCTACTCCTGAGAAGACCTTTAATGTCTTTGTTACAGGTTTGCAGATGATGGCCCTCTGTGTTGATAACACTCTGCTAGTCAGAGATGCATTTGGCTCTAACTGGGAGTCAGAGGACCACAGCATCACCCAGGCAGGAAGGGAGCTTAGGAGGTCTCAGTCCAACCCCCTGCTCAAAGCAGGGCCAGCTGTGAGCTCAGACCAAATCACTCAGGGCTTTGTCCACTCGGGTCTTGAAAACCTCCAAGGATGGAGACTGTACCAACTCTCTGGGCAACCTGATCTGCCTGACTGTCCTCAGGGTGAGAAAGTTTTCCCTTCACAGAATCACAGAATGGTTGAGGTTGGAAGGGACCTCTGGAGATCATTTAGTCCAGCCCCCCTGCTCAAGCAGGGTCACCTAGAGCACATTGCACAGGATCGTGCCCAGGTGGGTTTTGAAAAGCTCCAGAGAAGGAGACTCCACAGCCTCTCTGGGCAACCTGTTCCAGTGCTCTGTCACCCTCACAGTGAAGAAGTTTTTCCTCATGTTCAGATGGAACT